>NC_141550.1:93467500-93782500 GCF_021556685.1 Rattus norvegicus | reverse complement strand
GATGTACCACTATTGGCTTACTCCTCATGGCTTGTTTAGCCAGCCTTCTTATAAACTTCAAGGCCACTAGCCCTAGAGTGGCCCTACCCTCAGAGGGTCATAAATCACTAATTTAGAAAATGTCTTACAGGCTTGCCTATAACCTGTTTTTTTGCTGCTATTATTATTATTATTATTATTATTATTATTATTATTATTATTATTATTTTGATGCATGTAAATACAGTGTGGCTGTCTTCAGACACACCAGAAGAGGGTATCAGATCCCATTACATATGGTTGTGAGCCACCATGTGGTTGACGGGAATTGAACTCAGGACCTCTGGAAGAGCAGTGCTCTTAATCGCTGAGCCATCTCTCCAGCCCCAGCCTGGTCTTATGGAGGCATTTTCTCAACTGAAGCTCACTACTCTCTGATGACCCTCACTTGTGTCAAATTAACATAAAACTAGCCGGCACAATGGCTATATCCATGTCATCAGGTGCTGGAGACTGAAGGGGGAGCTTAGAATAAGAGCTTGGATTAAGATCTGGATCATCGGCAGGTGATCTGGGGTTCCTAGGATGTTATAGAGCCAAGCTATTGCAGAGGGTGCATTCATACAAAAGGATAGTTTGTGGTCCTATGTGGTTCTGAGGTTTTTGCTGTGCTAGAAGGATAACCTGTGGGTTTTCATGCAACCTTACTGATGGTACTTGTACGTTACAGCTTTGCATCTTTGAAGCATGGAACCACAGCACAGATTTTCCTTCTGTTTAGTATGCTGGTCTTCAGTACAGTTCTATGAATGGTGCTGCTGGCATCACAGCTGCTTCCTTCACATTTTCCTTCCTGTTATTGGAAATGCCCAATTATATGCATAAAATTAAAGCATATTAGCAACTCAATCAACACACAATTAACCATTACACAGCTCTAGACTACTCGCTTTCTTTATCTCGAAATACAGCATGGGATTCTCCTTTGTGTTTTTAGTCCATGATGCTTAACTGGACCCACTGCCTCTCCATAGCTCCTGGGCTTAGTTCCCTCCTCTAACATTTTTCTCTGCTAACTCTCACCCTTCCATTGCCACAGTCTATTCGTGGGAACTTCCCATTCTGCATGTTACTTCCCTTGATGATTGCATCCAATCTCAGGGCTCTTGTCACGACCTTGTGTGGACCCCTCTGCACCCTACTGTGTGTGGTAAGCCCTTTTGTAAGCCAACATCCCTGTACCAATGGCACCAAGTCCCAGAGCCCAAGCTGAATCTCACTTCTGCCATTGATAACAGATGTGCAAACATGATTCAGACCTCAGTGATTCAGACCTCAGTTTTCCTATCTTTAAAAATAGGAGAATAATAGAGTCTGCAGTAAGCAGTCAGGAAGTTAGCCTTATAAAGTGCTTGGCTATGATAGCCATACAATCAATATTGTCTACAATTTTATTTGAATAATTGGGTTTCAGAACTTGAATGATCTGTTAGCTAATCCTACAGTCATCTCACCTCTCTAAACAAACAAAACAATCCCTCTAACCATTTCTAGCTTAGTTAAAGTGTCAACTGCACTCTTGTTTTTTAGACCTAAAGGTTTGAATCATCTTGGAGCTGTTTAATGTTTTCGGTTTATTTGTTTGCTTGTTCTGAGACAGATTCTCACTGTGTTTCCCAGGCTGACCTCCAAATTCACCATCCACCTGCCCAGTCACTGTGTAGATTATAAGTATATAATTCTGGGATTATAGGTATATATTACTTTACTTGGCCCTTAGGGCCTGTTTCTTCTGCTCCTATTATAAAAGCAGACTTTCCCATCCTTGCATAAGTCCTTCAAAATAACAACTCTGAGATTGTATTATGTTTATGAATACACACGAACCTGTTCCCCAACTAGCTCATAACTTATTATCCCATTTGTTCTATTCTAAGTCCTGCCACATGGCTGGTTATCTGGTCCTCAGTTTCATACAACCATCTTCTGTGTCCACAGGAATCTTCATGTGCCTCACTCAATCCCAGAATTCCTCTCTTTCTTCCAGATGTCCTACCTTCTAGTCCTGCCTCAGCAAAATGGCCAATCAGCATTTTTTGACAGGTGAATGCTTTTACACAATGTACAAGAAATTATATCTACATCCTACACCTAGTCAACTACCAAGTTCCATTTCTTCATTCATATCTAGTTCCTATTCCCTGATGTGTTAATTTCTATGGAACATCCCTTTGGTTCTCTACCTAGTCTTACAACTCTCAGGTTTTTCTTACCACCATTTCATGTGCACATCACAAGAATATGAATCCTCATACAGACTTGACACTGCTTGCTTCATAGTCCTAAACACATGCCTCCTTATGCTGCCTGTGGAAAGCCAGGTTCTCTGTGTAACATTAGGGCTTCTACACAGTATCACTGAGGCTCAACTTATGTGCAGGGGGCTGGGATGCTGGAGGCTGCCTTGTGTACAGCACAAGTAGGCGGCAGCTTCTGGTGAGAGAAACTATGAGTCACTTGGCCAAATTCAGTAGGCAGCCAAAGGTTTAAAAAGGAGGCACAGACAACTGTATCTGAAATAGCAAAAATTATGAAAATCACATGGACATGCGGAACATTCAGCCACAAATATTCGTCAGTTATCTGCTTTGTGCCAGACAACACAGGAGAGTTTTGGGGACCCAGAGATGGAGATGGCCTGACCCTTCTGATCCAGGAAGGACAGATTGGAAAGGAGGTAGAAAAATCTGGGCTCAGACACACTCTGAGGACAGCAAGACTCTTCTGTGGGAATATGAAGGAGGCACACTCACATGTGTCAGAGTGCATAAAGGAAACTTCTAGAAAGAAACAACCTAGCTGGGAAGAATGGAAAGCACAAGTCAGGTGAGGATGGAAAGGTAATAATGGGAGTTTTCAAGGCCAGCGGAATGGCCTAAGATCACCAGGACACTAAAGGCTCCATGTAGTAGTGATGTTGGTCTGTGACCTACCTGGGGACAGAAGAAGATGCAATGTTGAAAGATGTACAGGGTGGTACAGGGCTCAATAATTCTATCATCTGTCTGTCTGTCTATCTATCTATCTATCTATCTATCTATCTATCTATCTATCCATCCATCCATCCATCCATCCATCCATCCATCCATCTATCTATCTATCTATCTATCTATCTATCTATCTATCTATCTATCTATCTATATATCTATATATATATCTATATATCTATATATCTATATATCTATATATCTATCTACAGTACTGGGGCTTGAACTAAGGGCTTTGCCATTGAGCTCTGTCTGCTGTCATCTTTTCAAGTTTAGTTTTAAGATAGGGTCTCACTAAGTTACCTAGGCTGCCCTTAATCTTACTCTGTAGCACAGACATGTTTGATCCTCCTACCTCCACCTCTCAGTAGCTGGAATGGCAGGCCTGAGACAACTAGGTCCATAGATACATATATTTTTATGTGTCAATTAAAAAAGACTCCTACGATAAAGGATGCAGTTAAAAAGCAGAGTTGAACCATGAAGGACTTTGGATTTTCTCCTGAGCAGGAGAAATGCTGACAAGTTTGAAGCAGGGAGTAGGTTCATTGCACTCAGAAGCTGAAAGAAGTCTGGATTTGAGTTAGGAAAAAGCAACATAGACCAAGGCTAAAAACTCAGGCTGACTCCATTAGTGACAAGAGAGTCTTTGTTCTAGCTGGTCACCTCTAACCCCTGCAGTATATAGGAACTGAGCAGCTGTGTCCTAGGATCAGGGATGCCAGCACCCTGAAATGATTCCAGACAGGGCTTACTTCAAAATTAAAGTGATATATTGACTAGAAGAGGGACTCATGATGCCTCATCCTCCCTCAGGACTTAGAGAGAGTTAACATTTGCTGAGAGAGGGAGAGACATTTTCCTCAGTGGTAGAGCCATTGGTAAGTTGCCCATGCTACTGGAAATAGCCCCTAGCTACCCCTAATGAAACTCATGGGGTCACAGTAAAAGAAAAAGAAAAGAAAAGGACATGAAGCTAAAAGAAGAAATAGGAAGAGGAAGGAAATCAGCAGGATAGGGAGGGGACATGAGACAGCAATAAAGGAAGAGGGTAAAAATATACTAACTACATGTAGGAAATGCCATAGTGAAACCAGTTAATATGTGCAATTAGTATATACTAACATAAAAAAATTCTTCTTAAAAGAAGTATCTTGAATGCTGGGTCCTCATCTTTTCTGTCTGGTACCTTCATTCAGCACCGAATGTCCACCTTCTGGTGCTGGTGAGTGATTGTGACATTGTCCCTGGTGGGGACTGAGAAGCCTCTAGGCTGATCAGGCTGCCCAGCTCCTGCCCAGAGGGACAGGTTACAATGAGCCTCTCCACTCAGGTAAATTCTCCTGAGGAAGAGAGGAAAACAGGGCTATGCAAAGCAAGACACAGCTCTCATCTCAAAGGGAGTAAGATATAATTTATTCTTGAGCCATGGCCCCTGAACATGGATTCAGTTAACACCCCAAACACATTGAACTATGGAAATGATTGCATGAGGATATCTTATTAGTTACAGAACAAAGAACACAGATCACGGCATTTTCCAAGTGCATTTTTCGGGACCTTGGATGTGGGTCTGAGTTTCGCCCCACCACTGGCATGTGGGAAATGCCTCTAGGCAGAAGAAATGAGGATACATTGCCAATGACAGGTGTTAGTGCAGACACCATTCAGGAGGTGGGAAAATGCCACCTAGGGTGTCAAAATTCCCAAGCTCCTGGACATTCAATCACTGCTGGAAAGCCACACAAAGGATTTGGGAACAAAGTGTCAGGGGTCCAAGGATCTGAGACAAGGCTTGGATGGGAGGCTCTCAAACTCCTGGACATCTAGGCATCTCTGGGTCCCTGGGGTTGCATGGAGTTAGGAACGAGTTTGGGGCCGAGGGCTAAGGGCTATGAGCCCTAACTGGAGGAGTGGGACTTTAGGCTTAGATCACTGACAAAAGTCCTTAGCTCAGCAGTGGCTGTCTGGGAGTGCAGAGGGACCTTCTATGGGAGACTTAAGCTACAGCTCTATAGGCGAAGGCCTTTCTCCATGCTCCCCATGGAAGTTTAGAAGAAAGAGACAGTCCTTGGTTCCTAACTGTTGATTGTTCATCATGGAAAATAGTCGCACATCTTTTCCTCAGGGTGAGTCAGAGATTAAATACCTTTTGCGTGGAGGAATGTCTGGGAAGGGAAGCTTATTGGATAAACCTTCAGGGCCTCTAGATACCTCATTAGCATGAAAAACTCTGTTTGGGGCTATGTGACCACAGGTTATAAAGTATGGCACCTGTTCCAGGCCAGGAATCTAGTAGGGAGTAGAGAGATCCCTGCCATCTCAGGAGGGTGCCTGGGTGCCAGGGTCTCGGACCCACTCAACCTTACTAAATTTCCTGGCATGCTGTTATCTGAAAACGCTCTGGGCTTTAGATTGGTGAAAGCTAGTGGCCTGCTAAGAGTACATTTGAAAGCTCCTAATATTTGGACATAGTGTGCACAATGAATGGCTTTCAAAGGGACCAAAAACAGAGCAGGATGATTTGATTCTGATCTTTAGAATTCCAACTTGCTACAATCATGAAGGTGAGTCACTAGACCTCGTGTGTATATACATGATCATGTATGTGGAGGCTAAAGGTAGATGTTGGGTGTCTTCCTCAATTGCTGTCTACCTTATTTTTGAAAACATATTCTCTCTCTGAGCCTGGACTAGCCTGGCTGGCAGGGGATCCCCAGGGATTTTCTTGTCTGCCTTCCTAGCTGCAAAGCCCAGCTTTTTACATAAGTGCAGGGGATCAAGCTTGGGTCTTTGTGGTTGTGGAACGAACACTTTTGCCCACTGGGCCAAGTCCTCAGCCTCCTCCTGCAATAGCATCTTTAACACAGGTATGAGTTTTCATTTTTTTCAGAGAACTTGTTTGCAGGAGGTAGGAAAGTCAGGCTTCCCAAAGGGAAGAGACTCTGCCTGGTTACATTAACAGACTCTGCACTCATCTAGTTTTAGTATATGTGCTGCCAAAGCAAGCACACTTATCCAGTTTTAAAAGATGCTGACACTCCCCCCCCCCCCCCAGGTCCACTCAGAGGCCAGCTAATAGGATTTAGCCCCATGTGTTTTCTGGCATAAGTTAAAGCTGTGTCTCAGTGGCTGAGTCATCCCATAGCTCTTAAAGCCCTGGAAGTGGGTATTAGTCACAGGACTTCCATCCGGTTATCCTCACAGCGAGGCTGAGGAAGCCTCTCTCCCTCAAACTCCAGGTAGATTTTGAAGGTTTCTAGAGATTTCAGTATCCCTATTCTCTGACAGTCCAGGGTCACGTCTTGACTTTGTTTACAGCACAGACTAGGCCTGAGCTGCAGAAAGTTGAAAGCAAAGCCTGTGTGTATGTATGAATAAAGTGTGTGTGTGTGTGTGTGTGTGTGTGTGTGTGTGAACCAGAGGTCAACCTCAAGTGTTTGCCTCTTTGCTAAATAGTGCTTAGCACAATAAATACATTTTGAAACAGGTTTTTAAATTTTCATTTGTATATTTCTGTTGTTTTACTGGGATAAAGTCAGGGAAGGAAGTGGCCAGGACAAAAGGCTCTGTGCTAGCTATTCTGCCATTGTTCTACCCACGATTTCACAGCTTTGTCACTTGTCACAACTGATGGTTTCTATTGATATCAACCAGATATTTTACCTTTCTGAGGCCGTTGGTGCCTCCTTTACAACTTATCTGTTGCTATCGTTTCTCTGCTCTCTTCTTCCTTTTTGTTCTTGTTCTTTTTTATTCCTTTGCAGTGCTGGGCTTTGAATCAAGGGCCTACACATGCTATGCAAGTGCTCCACACTGAGCTTCATTCTCCATTATCTTCCTACTTCTTTTTACCTTATGACAATTCTCCAGAGAAATTGCCCAGGTTAGACTTACCCACTCAACAATCCAGGCCGGCATCAAATTCAAAGATCTTCCTGCCTTAGCGTCCTTTGTAGCTGGAATTACAGACCTATACCACCAGGCCCCACTTTTTTTGTCTACTTTTGATGTCTATCTATCATCTATCATCTATCTATCTATCTATCTATCTATCTATCTATCTATCTATCTATCTATCTATCATTTATCTAATCTATCATCTATCTCTATCTACTTATCTATCATCTATCATTTATCACCTATCTCTATCATCTATCTATTATTTATCATCTATCATCTATTTGGAGTTCAGTGCACAACCTAAGTGAGTAGGTTCTCTCCTCCCTCTAATGTGGGATCCCAGCAATCAACTTCAGGTAGCCAGGCTTGGCAGCAAGTACCTTTACTTGACGATTCATCTCACTGGTCCTCATTTGTCCACTTTCTAATTAATCAGCCTCACTGAGATCAGTCTGTACACTGCTCTGAGAGCAGAAGCATGTAGATCAGAGACAGCCTCACCGGCTGCTGCTAGCCTGCAGGCCTGAAGACGCCAGGGGGCAGTTTACAAGCTCCTTTGCAGTCACCCATCACAGTCTGAGAGCCCTTCTCTTTCATAGGAACATGTGACACTTCTTCCCTTTAAAAAAAAACCCGGTGGTTCTAGGAACCAAACCCAGGCCCATCAACATGATAGGCAAAGGCTTGACCCCAAGCCCTCTCGTGACGCTTTATGTTGAGATACTCTAAGTCACTGACACTCCTCCCCTTCATCTTCAGCCACTTCCTATTTCCCCCCCAATACTGCAGCTTCCCTTCTCAACTGGGAACTCTCTGGCTGTAAGATTTCACACACAGAGTACCAGAATTCCAGGAGCAGAAATGATACTTCAGGAAAAACAACACTCTGATGAAGCCGTATCCTCCATGACATGGTAGCCAATTGCATTTGTTTTTTGGTTTGGTTTTTTATATTTATTGTTTTATTGGATATTTTTATTTACATTTCAAATGTTATCTCCTTTCCTGGTTTCCTGTCCATAAACCCCTCCCCCTTCTTTTATGAGGATGTTCCCTAACCCAACCACCAAATCCTACCTGCCTCCCAGCCCTGACATTATCCTACCTACACTGGGGCATCGAGCCTTCCCAGGGCCAAAGACTTCTCCTCCCATTGGTGCCAAACAAGGCCATCCTCTGTTACATATGCAGCTGGAGCCATGGGTCTGTCCATGTGTACTCTTTGGGCAGTGGTTTACTCCCTGAGAGCTCTGGTTGTTGGTATTGTTGTTCTTATGGGATTGTAAGCCCCTTCAGCTCCTCCAATCCTTTCTCTAACTCCTCCAGTGGGGATCCCATTCTCAGTTCAATGGTTGGCTGCTAGCATTCGCCTCTGTATTTGTCATGATCTGGCAGAGCCTCTCAGGAGGCAGCTATATCAGGCTCCTGTCAACATGCAGTTTGGCATCAACAATATTGTATGGGTTTAGTAGTTGTATGTATATGAGCTGGATCCCCAGGTGGGACAGGCTCTGGATGGCCATTCCTTCAGTTTCTGCTCCAAACTTTGTCTCCATATCTCCTCCTATGAATATTTTTGTTCCCCCTTTTAAGAAGGACTAAAGTATCCACACTTTGGTCATCCTTCTTCTTGAACTTCATGCGGTCTGTGGATAGTGTCTGGGGTAATCCAAGGTTTTGGGCTAAGATTATTCTGTAAGTCAGGCTTTTACCATCATCCCAGTACTTCCAAGGGGTCCCTTGGGCAAGAGGCTGGTCTTTGTATAGGATTTGAAAGATGGGGACTTTGGGGCAGTGGACCAAGATACCAGATAGAAAATATGGTAAGGTTAAGTGAATTAGAAACTCCAGCAATTCTCGTAATTGAGAATGGTAGGCATTTAAATCTACTCCTGACCAGGTTCCTGTCATGGAGCACGTGAGCACAACACCCTATGGAGAGCACTGTAATAATCAGTCACATAGGGACAACACGTGAAGCCCTTCTACTTGCAGATGAGGCATCCCTAACATCTCAGACCAAGCCAATCTTAGAAAGCATCTGCATTTAGATCCCAACACACCCCCAAAATGTTTATAAGATCCTATCCACAAGGAATAAAGTGCACGAGTTATTTCACCAAAGATCATCTGAGAATGCCTGTCTTATTCAGGTAACACTCCAGGGAAGAGAATTCTCTCCCAAAGTTTCCTTCCCTGGAAGCTACTTTGAGCTTGCTGCAGCCACTTCCTGCTTAGTGGCCTTGACCTTGTCTCCTAGTCACCGAATCCTGGGCAGCTATGACTATAGAAGAAGCCTGCCAGGCCACCTTGCTCTGGATCCCCCTCAGAGAACTGCAATCTTTGGCTGCTCTGGGCAAGCCCAGCAGATTCCCAAGAATAGAGTGTCTGGTGCACAGACAGGAAGGGAACCTTAGGGAGCATAGAGAAAACAGAGGGCTGAGGGAAGTCAGGCACCACCTCCGAAGAAATGGCACTTTGTTGTATCGGAGGCTTCATCAAGTGCAGGAGCAAAGCAGATAGAGTAGCTATTTATAGCATATTCGAAAATCGTGTCTAGCCAAGGCGTCTCTAGTGGGCTGCTCTCTCCCTTCTCTTGCCTTATTTTCCTTAATTAAGCTCTTGGAAGACAAAACACATTTTTATTCTCCCTCCCCCCACCCCCCTAATCTTGTTACTGAAGATGTCAGGGTCAAATCCTGAGCCCTGGCAGCCCTAAAAAGCCAGGCCCAGCCAATTGAAGAGACAAGCAACAGTGAAAGACAGAAGGTGATGCTTTCAACATGGCCACATTGGTAAAAAGAACAAAGGTCCAGTCATTCATCCAACACCGCTTAGGGGGGCAAACATAAGGCTAGGGTTTAAATAGAGGGCAAAATTAAGCAGTTCTAATCAAGGTGTCATCCTGCCCCTCACTGATCCATCACTGTTCTCATACTAGTTTCTTCTGGTGTGTGTGTGTGTGTGTGTGTGTGTGTGTGTGTGTGTGTGTGTGTGTGTGTGTCCTAAGCATGGACTCCTAGGGAAGTTCCAACTTCTTAGGTTCCATTGTTTCAATAGACTGTTAGCCAAGGGGAGGGGAATGAGTATCTTTTTAGAATAGGAGCTTTGTCTATGAGATATCCCCACCCCTGGCATCTGCTTACTCCCAGCCCTCTCCACAGGGCACATGCTACATGGTTCCTGAGGACCTGGAGGTGCTGCTCAGGGCAAGCACAATCCCTATCAACTCATTTTCCCTTGTGTGGCAGTTTCAAACCCAGTCTCCATCCCCACACAGCAGGGTTAATGTGCCAGTGAAAATGCTGGTGTTTGCTGAAGCATGGCTTTGGAATGTATGCCAAGTGTTTTATGCAACAGTCTCTTTGGGTTCTCGCCACAACTCAGTGAGATTGTTAAAGTTCTTATTCCAGAAAACAGGAGCCAGTGACACAGAAACTTTAAATAACATGATGTAAGTCACCTAGCTTAGATGGGAAATCTAGGTATGTCTCTTGTCTTGCTTGCACTTCACAATATGGTTTACCCATTGTTATGGTTTGAGTGTGGCACATCCCCACAGGCTCCTGTGTTAAATGCTTGGCTCCTGGCTGGTGGGGTTAGGGTTAGGATTATCCTTAGGGTTATACTCCTGTGAGGAAACACAATGACTAGGTCAACTTAAGGAGAAGAGGCTTAATTTGGCTCCTGCTGTTCATCATCAAAGTCAGGAACATAGAGGCAAGAGCTGGTGCAGAGACGATGGAGGGGTGCTGCTTACTGGCTTGCTTCTCATGGCTTGCTCAGCCTTCTTTTTTTATAAAAACCAGAACCACCAGCCCAGGGATGGCACTACCCACAATGGGCTGGACCCTCCCACATCAATCACTAGTCAAGAAAATTCCCTATAGGCTTGCCTGTAGCCCAATCTTATGGAGCATTTTCTTCCCTTCTTTTCTTTTCTTTTATTGACTATTTTTTTAGTTACATTTCAAATGTTATCCCCTTTCCCGGTTTCCCCTCTGGAAACCCCCTATCCCATCTCCACTGCCCCTGCTTCTGTGAGGCTGCTCCCCCACCCACCCATCCACTCCATCCCGCCTCCTTACTCTGGCATTCCCCTACACTGGGGTATCGAGCCTTCACAGAACCAAGGTCCTCTCCTCCTCCCATTGATGCCCAACAAAGCCTCCGCTACATATGCAGCTAGAGCCATGGGTCCCTCCATGTATAGTCATTGGTTGGTGGTTTTGTCCCTGGGAGCTCAGGGGCGGGGGGCTGGTTGGTTGATATTGTTGTTCTTCCTGTGGAGTTGCAAACCCCTTCAGCTCCTTCAGTCCTTTCTCTAACTCCTCCACTGGGGACCCTGTTCTCAGGCCAGTGGTTGCCTGCAATCATCCGCAACTGTATTGTCAGGCTCTGACTGAGCCTCTCAGGAGACAGCTCTATCAGGCTCCTGTCAGCAAGCACTTCTTGGTATCCACAATAGTGTCTGGGTTTGGTGACTGTGTATAGGATGGATCCCCAGGTGGAGCAGTCTCTGGATGGCCTTTCCTTCAGTCTCTGCCTCACATTTTGTCTCCCTATTTTCTCCTGTGAGTATTTTGTTCTCCCTTCTAAGGACTGAAGCATCCATACTTGGGCTTTCTTTTTGACCATCATGTGGTCTATAAATTGTATCTTGATTATTCTGAGCTTCTGGGCCAATATTTACTTATCAGTGAGTGCATACCATTGTTGCTGTAAGATTAGAAAACAGCACAACGGGTTCCCGTGCATCACCTCTCCATGATGGGCTCTGGTACACTTGGACCTGGGTGGTCGCTCCCTGGCATTAGTTCTGGCACCATAGGGCCATATAGAACTAACCTTAGTTTATCTCAGTAGCGGCTGGCTTCAGTGTGGCACCAAGCCACGTTAGCCTAGCTATCTTCTATCACCAGCAGTCTCTCTGCTCTGGTTGCTAGTCACCCTGGCCAGCCCTGGCCAGCCGGGAACTCTCTGGTTCCAGCCACTCACCCGGTAAAATCAAGAGCCAACAAATTGTAACCCAACAATCAGATGGGTTACATGTTAAATACTCAATCCACAATACATCCACAGAATAAATTCACTGTCAATTAATAAAGATAGAATCTGCCCACCTAGACAAGATAAAAATTGGCCTAGACCTCCTGGATTGGAATCACCTTCCTCCATCTCTATCTTGAGTCCTCTCCTTCCTAGACTTTTCTCTGCTTACCCTTCCTTCTCATCTAATGATAGACTATGTCTTATCCTGGACCCACCTTGCTGCATAATGACATCACACTACACATTATCCTTTCTGTTTAATTTTTTAAAAAAAAACCCTTTTTGATCAACTATAAGCTGTGCACAACTATTACCATTAGAAAATCATCTAGACAATTATGTTTTTTTCAAAGTTAATTAGCTTGGGTAGGCTATGAAACTAAATAGTCTTCAACTCCATCAAAAATCTGAGAATGACCAAATAGCTATAAACATAGGAAGCCTAACATGGCTTCCAGAACTGAGACAAGTTGTAGAGACAAATCTCCACTAGCACAGTCCCCTGTTAGCAACAAGTACGCACACTTTTCTGGCCCAGGATCAACTGACAGACCCTTGAAATACAGAAATCTTGAAGGGCTACCTCACTGAGGATGATATTTTTAGTTCCATTTGTTTGCCTAAGAATTTCATGAAGTCATTGTTTTTAATAGCTGAGTAGTACTCTATTGTGTAGATGTACCACGTTTTCTGAATTCATTCCTCTGTTGAAGGGCATCTGGGTTCTTTCTAGGTTCTGGCTATTATAAATAAGGCTGCTGTAAACATAGTGGAACATGTGACCTTGGTGTATGTTGGAGCATGTTTTTGGGAATATTCCCAGGAGTGGTATAGCTGGGTTCTCAGGTAGTACTATATCCAATTTTCTGAGGAACCACCAGACTGATTTCCAGAGTGGTTATACCAGTTTGCAACCCCACCAGCAATGGAGGCGTGTTCCTTTTTCTCCACATCCTTGCTAGCATCTGCTATCACCCAAGTTTTTGATCTTAGCTAATCTGACTTGTGTGAGGTGGAATCTCAGGGTTGTTTTGATTTGCATTTCCCTTATGACTAAGGATGTTGGACATTTCTTTAGGTGTTTCTCAGCCATTCAATATTCCTCAGCTGTGAATTCTTTGTTTAGCTCTGTACCCCCATTTTTTTTGGTTCTTTTTTTCGGAGCTGGGGACCGAACCCAGGGCCTTGCGCTTGTACCCCCATTTTTTTGGGGTTCTTTTTTTCGGAGCTGGGGACCGAACCCAGGGCCTTGCGCCTCCTAGGTAAGCGCTCTACCACTGAGCTAAATCCCCAGCCCCTGTACCCCCATTTTTTAATAAGGTTATTTGATTCTCTGGAGTCTAACTTCTTGAGTTCTTTGTATATATGGGATATTAGCCTTCTATCAGATGTAGGATTAGTAAAGATCTTTCTCCAATCTGTTGGTTGCCGTTTTGTCCTGTTGACAGTATCCTTTGCATTACAGAAGCTTTGCAATTTTATTGGATCCCATTTGTCTATTGCTGATCTTACAGCATAAGCCATCGACGTTCTGTGCCCATGTATTCAAGACTCTTCAGGAATTTTCTTAAGTGGGGTCCCCTCCTTTTGGATGGCTTTAGCTTTAGTCAAATTGACATAAAAGTCACCAGCAGAGGGTTAATTTTGAAAAGTTCTGGAAGGGCCTAGCTAGAGAAGTCAGGCCTCTTGGGGTGGGTCCTTGGGAAATAGCTTGTCACTGACTCCTTCCTGGAATCTCTCTGTTTCCTTTCTGTCCGAGAACAGTTTTCCTCCACCACCAGCTCTTCCCACCATGATGTTCTTTCATGCACTTGGGGGCCAAACAATCATGACCTGAACCCTCTGGAACAATGGGCAATCCCAGTTTTCCTCCTTTCTTTTGTGTCATCAGGCATCTCATGACAAAGATGTGCCTGAGAACACTCAGTGCACCATAGATGAACCGTGGAAAGCAAGGGAGTTATTGACTCACTAGATTGGCAAAACTATGAGAAACAAAAAGGTGGTCGAGGTGGGGAGAACCTGCAGAGAAGTAACCCTGCCACTCAAATGGACAAGACGATCGGAGTCTGTTCTTTGCTTCTCAACAAGGGTCAAAAATTATTTCCTTATCCTCAGATCCAGAGAGAAACTCAAAAGCATCACACTACTCTTTTGCAAGTTTGTAGGCCATTAGCTGTGGTTGATGCACAAGCCACCTTGGTCAGTTGTCACCAGTGCTTTCTTTTTTAATTAGAAGAGCATTTTTGATTGTGCGAATGTTTCATGTGTGTGGAGCTACATGGGTGTTTTCAGGTGCTTGTGCACACATGCTCACATGCAGGGGAGGTCGAAGGGCAGCTGCAAGTGTTTTCCTCAAGTGCTACTCTTCTTGCTCCTTTCATCTTCCAGAAACTCGCCAAGCAGGTGAGACTCAGGAATCTGCCTGTCTACACCTGCCTACTGCTGGGTTTATAAGCATGTGCCACCATACCAGGTTTAGATCATATAGGCTCTGGGAACCAAACACAGATCCTTATACTTACAAATACTTTATAGACTGAGATTTCTCCCAATGTTTCTCTTAAACATATAAAATGAAGTCAAGGAGAAAATAGAGCACACGACACCTTTCATTTGGAGTTCTGACCTACGTGAGAAATTATTTAACCCTTTGTCTTGCAGGTGGTATGTGTAGGCAAGCATGCGTGTATCACGTGGGTGCATACGTATGTGTGTCTATTGAGATATGAACATTTCTGAAGCTTCTGGGCCAGCCAGTTCTCTTGCAAAATGTCCTGCCATCTGGACGGGTCTGTTTCCATGTGTGTTGGAGCTGTTGTTCCCTTACAGCTGATTCACCAAAGTGTGAACTGTGTGATATTTCTGGAGAGCAGTCTGCCTGCTTGCATGGAAAACAGAACTGAACATACACTTCCAGGAAAGTCTCTCAAAGGAGGGGATGACAGGCAGACGTGCAAAGACTTTCATGCAGTCAGCATTTCCAACAGCAAAGCAAGCACCACCAATAACAAGAACCTAAATAATAGTAAAGAGTAAATAAGCTATGCTGTATTCTACATTGTGTGCAATGAAGCACAGACCCAGTGAAATAATGAGACTCAGATAAACCAGGCATGCTTATGTAGTGCATGTCTACAATCCCAGTGCCTGGGAGATGGAGACAGGAGGATCAAGAGTTCAAGGGTCACCCATAAGTGGTGGTGCACAGCTTTGATCCTAGCACTCTGGAGGCAGAGCAAGAAGATCTCTGTGAGTTGAGGGCCAGCCTGAAAACAAGCGGGGAAAAAAAAAAGAATCCAATGGGTAGGGAGATTTCTCAGTGGATAAGGTGTTTGTCTCACAAGTGTGAAGACCTGAGTTTGGATTCCCAGAAGCTATGTAAAGCAAAACAGTGTGTCTAGTCCCAGTGCCCCTGTGGTAAAATGGGAGGTGAAGATGCTGATTAGAATAGTGTTTACGACACCCGCGGATCCCGGACCGCAGCAGCTCTCTGCTCCCAGACCCCATGAGAGAGAGACCCAACCGCCTGGTCAGGTGGGCACTCCTGAGGCTGCAGAGCGGAAGAGACCACCAACAATGCTCACCCCTGCCCACATCCCTGGCCCAAGAGGAAACTGTATAAGGCCTCTGAGCTCCCGTGGGGGAGGGCCCAGGAGCGGCAGGACCCCTGCCTGAGACACCGCCGGAATCTGAAGGAAACAGACCAGATAAACAGTTCTCTGCACCCAAATCCCGTGGGAGGGAGAGCTAAACCTTCAGAGAGGCAGACAAGCCTGGGAAACCAGAAGAGACTGCTCTCTGCACACACACCTCGGACACCAGAGGAAAAAGCCAAAGACCATCTGGAACCCTGGTGCACTGAAGCTCCCGGAAGGGGCGGCACAGGTCTTCCTGGTTGCTGCCACTGCAGAGAGCCCATGGGCAGCACCCCACGAGCAAACTTGAGCCTCGGGACCACAGGTAAGACCAAATTTTCTGCTGCAAGAAAGCTGCCTGGTGAACTCAAGACACAGGCCCACAGGAACAGCTGAAGACCTGTAGAGAGGAAAAACTACACGCCCGAAAGCAGAACACTCTGTCCCCATAACTGACTGAAAGAGAGGAAAACAGGTCTACAGCACTCCTGACACACAGGCTTATAGGACAGTCTAGCCACGGTCAGAAATAGCAGAACAAAGTAACACTAGAGATAATCTGATGGCGAGAGGCAGGCACAGGAACCCAAGCAACAGAAACCAAGACTACATGGCACCATCGGAGCCCAATTCTCCCATCAAAACAAACATGGAATATCCAAACACACCAGAAAAGCAAGATCTAGTTTCAAAATCATTTTTGATCACGATGCTGGAGGACTTCAAGAAAGACGTGAAGAACTCCCTTAGAGAACAAGTAGAAGCCTACAGAGAGGAATCGCAAAAATGCCTGAAAGAATTCCAGGAAAACATAAATAAACAAGTAGAAGCCCATAGAGAGGAGACACAAAAATCCCTGAAAGAATTCCAGGAAAACATAAATAAACAAGTAGAAGCCCATAGAGAGGAGACACAAAAATCCCTGAAAGAATTCCAGGAAAACACAATCAAACAGTTGAAGGAATTAAAAATGGAAATAGAAGCAATCAAGAAAGAACACATGGAAACAACCCTGGATATAGAAAACCAAAAGAAGAGACAAGGAGCTGTAGATACAAGCTTCACCAACAGAATACAAGAGATGGAAGAGAGAATCTCAGGAGCAGAAGATTCCATAGAAATCATTGACTCAACTGTCAAAGATAATGTAAAGCGGAAAAAGCTACTGGTCCAAAACATACAGGAAATCCAGGACTCAATGAGAAGATCAAACCTAAGGATAATAAGTATAGAAGAGAGTGAAGACTCCCAGCTCAAAGGACCAGTAAATATCTTCAACAAAATCATAGAAGAAAACTTCCCTAACCTAAAAAAAGAGATACCCATAGACATACAAGAAGCCTACAGAACTCCAAATAGATTGGACCAGAAAAGAAACACCTCCCGTCACATAATTGTCAAAACACCAAACGCACAAAATAAAGAAAGAATATTAAAAGCAGTAAGGGAAAAAGGTCAAGTAACATATAAAGGCAGACCTATCAGAATCACACCAGACTTCTCGCCAGAAACTATGAAGGCCAGAAGATCCTGGACAGATGTCATACAGACCCTAAGAGAACACAAATGCCAGCCCAGGTTACTGTATCCAGCAAAACTCTCAATTAACATTGATGGAGAAACCAAGATATTCCATGACAAAACCAAATTTACACAATATCTTTCTACAAATCCAGCACTACAAAGGATAATAAATGGTAAAGCCCAACATAAGGAGGCAAGCTATACCCTAGAAGAAGCAAGAAACTAATCGTCTTGGCAACAAAACAAAGAGAATGAAAGCACACAAACATAACCTCACATCCAAATATGAATATAACGGGAAGCAATAATCACTATTCCTTAATATCTCTCAATATCAATGGCCTCAACTCCCCAATAAAAAGACATAGATTAACAAACTGGATACGCAACGAGGACCCTGCATTCTGCTGCCTACAGGAAACACACCTCAGAGACAAAGACAGACACTACCTCAGAGTGAAAGGCTGGAAAACAACTTTCCAAGCAAATGGTCAGAAGAAGCAAGCTGGAGTAGCCATTCTAATATCAAATAAAATCAATTTTCAACTAAAAGTCATCAAAAAAGATAAGGAAGGACACTTCATATTCATCAAAGGAAAAATCCACCAAGATGAACTCTCAATCCTAAATATCTATGCCCCAAATACAAGGGCACCTACATACGTAAAAGAAACCTTACTAAAGCTCAAAACACACATTGCACCTCACACAATAATAGTGGGAGATTTCAACACCCCACTCTCATCAATGGACAGATCATGGAAACAGAAATTAAACAGTGATGTCAACAGACTAAGAGAAGTCATGAGCCAGATGGACTTAATGGATATTTATAGAACATTCTATCCTAAAGCAAAAGGATATACCTTCTTCTCAGCTCCTCATGGTACTTTCTCCAAAATTGACCATATAATTGGTCAAAAAACGGGCCTCAACAGGTACAGAAAGATAGAAATAATCCCATGTGTGCTATCGGACCACCACGGCCTAAAACTGGTCTTCAATAACAATAAGGGAAGAATGCCCACATATACGTGGAAATTGAACAATGCTCTACTCAATGATAACCTGGTCAAGGAAGAAATAAAGAAAGAAATTAAAAACTTTTTAGAATTTAATGAAAATGAAGATACAACATACTCAAACTTATGGGACACAATGAAAGCTGTGCTAAGAGGAAAACTAATAGCGCTGAGTGCCTGCAGAAAGAAACAGGAAAGAGCATATGTCAGCAGCTTGACAGCACACCTAAAAGCTCTAGAACAAAAAGAAGCAAATACACCCAGGAGGAGTAGAAGGCAGGAAATAATCAAACTCAGAGCTGAAATCAACCAAGTAGAAACAAAAAGGACCATAGAAAGAATCAACAGAACCAAAAGTTGGTTCTTTGAGAAAATCAACAAGATAGATAAACCCTTAGCCAGACTAACGAGAGGACACAGAGAGTGTGTCCAAATTAACAAAATCAGAAATGAAAAGGGAGACATAACTACAGATTCGGAGGCAATTCAAAAAATCATCAGATCTTACTATAAAAACCTATATTCAACAAAATTTGAAAATCTTCAGGAAATGGACAATTTCCTAGACAGATACCAGGTATCGAAGTTAAATCAGGAACAGATAAACCAGTTAAACAACCCCATAACTCCTAAGGAAAGAGAAGCAGTCATTAAAGGTCTCCCAACCAAAAAGAGCCCAGGTCCAGATGGGTTTAGTGCAGAATTCTATCAAACCTTCATAGAAGACCTCATACCAATATTATCCAAACTATTCCACAAAATTGAAACAGATGGAGCCCTACCGAATTCCTTCTACGAAGCCACAATTACTCTTATACCTAAACCACACAAAGACCCAACAAAGAAAGAGAACTTCAGACCAATTTCCCTTATGAATATCGATGCAAAAATACTCAATAAAATTCTGGCAAACCGAATTCAAGAGCACATCAAAACAATCATCCACCATGATCAAGTAGGCTTCATCCCAGTCATGCAGGGATGGTTTAATATACGGAAAACCATCAACGTGATCCATCATATAAACAAACTGAAAGAACAGAACCACATGATCATTTCATTAGATGCTGAGAAAGCATTTGACAAAATTCAACACCCCTTCATGATAAAAGTCCTGGAAAGAATAGGAATTCAAGGCCCATACCTAAACATAGTAAAAGCCATATACAGCAAATCAGTTGCTAACATTAAACTAAATGGAGAGAAACTTGAAGCAATCCCACTAAAATCAGGGACTAGACAAGGCTGCCCACTCTCTCCCTACTTATTCAATATAGTTCTTGAAGTTCTAGCCAGAGCAATCAGACAACAAAAGGAGATCAAAGGGATACAGATCGGAAAAGAAGAAGTCAAAATATCACTATTTGCAGATGACATGATAGTATATTTAAGTGATCCCAAAAGTTCCACCAGAGAACTACTAAAGCTGATAAACAACTTCAGCAAAGTGGCTGGGTATAAAATTAACTCAAATAAATCAGTTGCCTTCCTCTATACAAAAGAGAAACAAGCCGAGAAAGAAATTAGGGAAACGACACCCTTCATAATAGACCCAAATAATATAAAGGACCTCGGTGTGACTTTAACCAAGCAAGTAAAAGATCTGTACAATAAGAACTTCAAGACACTGAGGAAAGAAATTGAAGAAGACCTCAGAAGATGGAAAGATCTCCCATGCTCATGGATTGGCAGGATTAATATAGTAAAAATGGCCATTTTACCAAAAGCAATCTACAGATTCAATGCAATCCCCATCAAAATACCAATCCAATTCTTCAAAGAGTTAGACAGAACAATTTGCAAATTCATCTGGAATAACAAAAAACCCAGGATAGCTAAAGCTATCCTCAACAATAAAAGGACTTCAGGGGGAATCACTATCCCTGAACTCAAGCAGTATTACAGAGCAATAGTGATGAAAACTGCATGGTATTGGTACAGAGACAGACAGATAGACCAATGGAATAGAATTGAAGACCCAGAAATGAACCCACACACCTATGGTCACTTGATTTTTGACAAAGGAGCCAAAACCATCCAATGGGAAAAAGATAGCATTTTCAGCAAATGGTGCTGGTTCAACTGGAGGGCAACATGTAGAAGAATGCAGATCGATCCATCCTTATCACCCTGTACAAAGCTTAAGTCCAAGTGGATCAAGGACCTCCACATCAAACCAGACACACTCAAACTAATAGAATAAAAACTAGGGAAGCATCTGGAACACATGGGCACTGGAAAAAATTTCCTGAACAAAACACCAATGGCTTACGTTCTAAGATCAAGAATCGACAAATGGGATCTCATAAAACTGCAAAGCTTCTGTAAGGCAAAGGACACTGTCGTTAGGACAAAACAGCAACCAACAGATTGGGAAAAGATCTTTACCAATCCTACAACAGATAGAGGCCTTATATCCAAAATATACAAAGAACTCAAGAAGTTAGACCGCAGGGAAACAAATAACCCTATTAAAAAATGGGGTTCAGAGCTAAACAAAGAATTCACAGCTGAGGAATGCCAAATGGCTGAGAAACACCTAAAGAAATGTTCAACATCTTTAGTCATAAGGGAAATGCAAATCAAAACAACCCTGAGATTTCACCTCACACCAGTGAGAATGGCTAAGATCAAAAACTCAGGTGACAGCAGATGCTGGCGAGGATGTGGAGAGAGAGGAACACTCCTCCATTGTTGGTGGGATTGCAGACTGGTAAAACCATTCTGGAAATCAGTCTGGAGGTTCCTCAGAAAATTGGACATTGAACTGCCTGAGGATCCAGCTATACCTCTCTTGGGCATATACCCAAAAGATGCCTCAACATATAAAAGAGACACGTGCTCCACTATGTTCATCGCAGCCTTATTTATAATAGCCAGAAACTGGAAAGAACCCAGATGCCCTTCAACAGAGGAATGGATACAGAAAATGTTGTACATCTACACAATGGAATATTACTCAGCTATCAAAAACAACGAGTTTATGAAATTCGTAGGCAAATGGTTGGAACTGGAAAATATCATCCTGAGTGAGCTAACCCAATCATAGAAAGACATACATGGTATGCACTCATTGATAAGTGGCTATTAGCCCAAATGCTTGAATTACCCTAGATGCCTAGAACAAACGAAACTCAAGACGGATGATCAAAATGTCAATGCTTCATTCCTTCTTTAAATGAGGAAAAAGAATACCCTTGGCAGGGAAGGGAGAGGCAAAGATTAAAACAGAGACTGAAGGAACACCCATTCAGAGCCTGCCCCACATGTGGCCCATACATATACAGCCACCCAATTAGACAAGATGGATGAAGCAAAGAAGTGCAGACCAACAGGAGCCGGATGTAGATCGCTCCTGAGAGACACAGCCAGAATACAGCAAGTACAGAGGCGAATGCCAGCAGCAAACCACTGAACTGAGAATAGGTCCCCCGTTGAAGGAATCAGAGAAAGAACTCGAAGAGCTTGAAGGGGCTCAAGACCCCAAAAGTACAACAATGTCAAGCAACCAGAGCTTCCAGGGACTAAGCCACTACCTAAAGACTATTCATGGACTGACCCTGGACTCTGACCCCATAGGTAGCAATGAATATCCTAGTAAGAGCACCAGTGGAAGGGGAAGCCCTGGGTCCTGCTAAGACTGAACCCCCAGTGAACTAGACTATGGGGGGAGGGCGGCAATGGGGGGAGGGTTGGGAGGGGAACACCCATAAGGAAGGGGAGGGGGGAGGGGGATGTTTGCCCGGAAACCGGGAAAGGGAATAACACTTGAAATGTATATAAGAAATACTCAAGTTAATAAAAAAAAAAAAAAGAATAGTGTTTACACAGTAGCAAGCTAGAGACTTGCCTCAAACAAGGTGGAAATCAAAGAATGACTGGGAACATGGGTGCTCTGTCATCTGCATACCTGCCCTTACATGTGTGCACACAGAACAATTGAAAGTTTTCCTTCGATATATAAGGTTGAGGCTAGCATGAGCTATATGAGGCCTTGTCTAGGAAACAAAAAGAGACTTAAAAATAATGAATTGCTCTCCATGTGCTTTAGCAGGGAAAAAAAATTCAGTTAAGAAAACTGTCAAGCTGCTGAGTTAAAATTAAAAGTTAAAATGCTGTAAATGAACAATTGAGAGAGGTAAAGATCATCTGAAAAAGAGTCACGGGATATTAAAAGCAGGGTGTTTAGGGCTCCTAAAGGGAAAGCAGAGAGAGAGAGAGAGAGAGAGAGAGAGAGAGAGAGAGAGAGAGAGAGAGAGAGAGAGCTTTAGATTGGATCATTTTAACCAAGCAAACAGCCTATATTCCCAGCACTGGAATAAACACAAATTGGGCCTCCTCTTGCATGGTGTCCATGACACTTGAGTGCATTCTTGTCCGAGAAATGTAATCAGAGCCTACTTAGAAACAAACAGACCAATCCATACGAAGGGGCATTCTGCAAGGGAATTGACTCGGGGACTTCGAAATTGTCCACATCACAAATCACACATGTGTGTGGAAAGGAGGAAAATTCTAGAGTGGTGCCAGCCAGACCAGTCATCTTTCAAGGGCTCAGAAGTGGAGGAAAGATGACCAAAGAGACATAATAACCAGAGGAGTGTATGTGAGGAAGACTGTGAGATAATTGGAGCGTTTGAGTGCAGGCTAGGTTTTGGATCCTGTTATTTCGTCTATGGTAATTGTGTGTTGAATGTTTCTTTCTCCCCAGAAGAAGACTAAACTCCCAATGTGGTGGCATCTGAAGGAGAGGCTTTTAAGAGGGAAAAGGATTTAGATGAGGTCACAGGGTGGGGCCCTGATGGAAGTGTTCTCGCATGATCTCTCTCCAACCCCTCTTTTTGTATCTATTTCTCTCCTGTCTCTTCTCTCCTTCCTCCCCTCCCTTTTGTCTATGCTCCTTCTCTTCATCCCTTCCTCTCCTCTTCCCCATCTCTCTCCCATGTGAAGATGAGCAAGTTAGGAAGAGGATCCTACCCAGAACCATGGCTGTTAGCACCCTTGACCTTGGGTTTTCAAACTCAGGACTGTGAGAAAAAAACATGAGGTGTCTCTGCCCATAAGCTTCAACATTGCAGTCAAGCCCAAGCTGAGGGTTAGGCCCAGTGCTGCCTGCCAGACACTGCTTTGCTTTCAGTCAATTCTCTACACTCCAGGACTTTTACAGTAAGAGCTATGAGGTCTTGTAGTTTATTTCTATGCAGTACAATAAATTGCTGGTAAGTAAATAAGAGGTGAAGTGAGGGAGAGAATGCTTGAGAAAACAAAAGGCAATTTTAATAACAGGTGAAACTGAGGAAAGGTTATCCAGATTTTTTTTTTGTAGTATTTCTCCAACTTTAAAAAATTTTTTTAAATCAAAATGCTTGGGGCAGGAGTGTCTGGAGATGCAGTTTAATGGTATAGCACTCACCTAGCATACACGAAGCCATAGGTTCAAACTCCCCAGTACCACACTCCTACACAAAGTAAATGACTTTATTTTCCAGTTGGGTGTGGTGATGCTTGCCTATAAACTTAGCACTGGGAAAGTGGAAGCAGAAGGACCAGGAATTCAAAGCCAGCCTCAGCTATATAGTCAGTCCAAGTTCAATCTGGGCAACCTAAAACCCTGTCTCGCCCAACCCCCAGCCCCCAAAAGAAGTATACAGGGAGAGGCAGAGTAAACAGGTAATAAAAATGATGTCATTTTATATTAATTTGTGACTTACAGTTTCACATGTATTAATTTGATCCTTTCCAAAACCTCTATGGAACTAGAGATGAATGAACTGGGCCCATTTTTATAGTCAGTAGACCTAATCCAGGGCCACGATGTGAGCCAGTGGGCAGCAGAGTTCAGATTTGGATTTACTCTAGTAAAGGCAGAATCGAGGCCTGGATTTGGGTCTCCTATCTACCCAAGCTGTGGGTACAAAGTGCCTGGAAGGAACACTCTGAAACTGGCTCAGACTCTCTAAACTTGGAGTTCTCATGATAAGAAGGCTGAGCCCTCAGCACAGGAAATTAGTCAGGCCTTTGGAAAAGAGCCAAGGACCAGCAGGAAGCTCGGAGTGGGCCTCAAAGGAGTGATATGCAGTAAAACAACAAGCGTGGTGATATTGACAGAATCACTTGATGCTCTGATTAAGAGGCATGAGTTGTCACTCGTGATGGGCACTGAGAAAGCCAGCCCGGAGACGTCAGCTGGACAGGCTGCTGTGCATATTTTTGTGCAGTCAGAATGGCAGACTTACCAACTAGGCTGAAAGAAGTGGGGCTGATCCTCCTGCCATTACCTCCTAGATGTTGAGATTACAGACATGACCACCAAACCATGTACAACTGCAGGAGACAGAATCCAGAGCTTTTTAGTATACTAGGCAAGCATTCTGCCAACAAATATTCAGGGGCCACATCTCCAGCCTCTGTTTCTCTCTATTTTTTTTTAATTCACATCTTAACCTTGCCAAGAACTAGGAAATATGATTTGCATATCTAAAAGCTTCCACATGCCCATCCATGTGCGCTCTTGAACTTATAGCCTAGTGTTGTTTACATCTTCCAATGTGGACTTGGGATGTCCTGAACCCTGAAGTGGTCACCAAAATCTGGGGGTGTCTTTTATGGAAATAGAGAGCTCTGTTCTGGAGATGCTTGCCTGGAACATCTCTAGAGGGGCTGTCCCCTTAAGCCAAAGACATACAGCACTGGTGCAGCATCACATGCTGGTGCCATAGCTTAAGGCTCCATATCAGAGTCTGCTGCTGGCAGAAAGGAAATGACGGCGCTCCCAGACCTCAGAGGACTCTCTAAGGTTGTGTACTCAGACTGTTCAATTTCAAATGGTCACATGAGTTTTTTCAAACACAGGGAAGCTTACACGTCATATATACATACCTCCTCCCTCTTTTTCATTTTTCCTCCCTTCTCTCCACTGGACCCTGCCTAGCACAATGAACCATTTTAAAGGTTCCAATTCTATGTTATTTAATGCATTCCATGTTATATGCACTATACTACACACATATTATATACCACACATATTACACACATACATATGCTGCACAGACCTATGTACACAGAAGTATACATATCTATCACACACATAACTACATAGTGTACATACATGTACCCTACACCCACTGTTCACACTACCCACACTGTCATAGTTAGAATTACTATTGCTGTAATGAAACACCATGATCAAAAGCAAGTTGTGGACAAAAGGTTTTATTCTCCTTATACTTTCATATGCCTGTTTATCATAGAGAGAAATAAGAACAGAAACTCAAACATGGCAGAAATCAGGAAGCAGGAGCTGATGCAGAGTCCATGGAGGGGTACTTCCTGCCAGTTTGCTTCTCCTAGCCTGTTTATCCTGCTTTCTCACAGACCCCAGGGCCACCAGCCCAGGAATGGCTCCACACACAATGAGATGGGCCCTCCCAGGCCTGCATGCTGGCCCAGAAAAAACACTGAAAATGTCTTTTGTTCTTTCCCCTTCAATCGCCAATTAAGAACAATGCCTTACAGTTGGATCTCATGGAGGCATTTTCTCAATTAAGATTCCCTCATTTAGGATAACTCTAGTTTGTGTCTCAGTATTTGCCCAGCCAGCACACACACTAGCTGCACATAAACACACTCACACACAAACCACACATGTATACAGACTTACACACACACACACACACACACACACACACAATGCACCCTCAGTCTGTGTGGCATTGGCTTTGTTTTGTTTCTTTAAATGATATAGAGGTCCTTATGCATACAGAATGGTGTGGTAGAATAAAAAAATAAAACACTTCCTCAAAGTGATAGGCACATGTATGAGTTACATGTTGTACTGGCCGGTTTTGTGTGTCAACTTGACACAAGCTAGAGTCATCAGAGAGAAAGGAAACTTGGTTGAGGAAATGCCCCAATTAAATCCAAGTATAAGGCATTTTCTCAATCAGTGATCAATGATTGAGGTGGTGCCATCCCTGGGCTGGTGGTCCTAAGTTCTATCAGGCAGATTAAGCAATCCATGTGAATCAAGCCAGTAAGCAAGACCATTCCATGGCTTCTGCATCAACTCCTGCCTCCAGAATCCTGGCCTATTTGAGTTCCTGTCCTGACTTCCTTCAATAATGAACAGCAATATAGAAGTGTAAGCCAAATAAACCCTTTTCTCCCCAATTTTCTTTTTGGTCATGGTGTTTTGTTGCAGTAATAAAACCCTAGCTAAGAGGTTGGGGATTTAGCTCAGTGGTAGAGCGCTTGCCTAGGAAGCACAAGGCCCTGAGTTCGGTCCCCAGTTCCGAAAAAAAAGAACCAAAAAAAAAAAAAAAAAAAAAAAAAAAACCCTAGCTAAGACACATACACTATATAAACATTATACCCATATACCATATATATTACACACAGAAAGATACCATACACTCCATACACACTCTCCTCACACATAGCAAATATACTGTCCACACATGCATACATCACACACACCACACACCACTTTATATACATATGCACATTATACATATTGTTCACTGTGTCACCAAGAGTCTGTGAGGTTCACTTACTTTCTCAAGGACTTGAAACCATGGCTACTAGATATTAAGAGTTGATTCCTGTCTCACTCTAGTCCAAAATAGAAAGACAGGATCTTTACAGAGGCTATCAAAGTGAGGTCATTAGGGAGAGCCCTTTCCTAATATTTTGATGTCCTTATAAAAGGGGGACATTTGGCTCAAAGGCAGGCATATAAGGAGAATGCTATGTGGAAATGAAGGTGTGGGGGGGTGTTACTACAGTGATGTCACCACTGCTATGGAACACCAAAAAGAGCGTCAGCATAAGCCAGAGTGCACACTTTGACCTTGGTGTTCTAGCCTCCAGACTGTGAAACTAATGTTCTGACATTAAACCACCTCGCAAATGAGCACCCAGCTCTCGTTTTGGCCAAACTAAGAATAAGACCTGGGCCTTCTAGAAAACTCCTCTGTGAGGGATGAAAGCCACAAATGATCACTTCTCAAATGCCAAGCAGTCCTGTGCAGAGACCGTGTGTGAACAGAGCAAGGAGTATGATAGGATCAGGGACCCTAAGAGGCTTTGGGCAGTGATGTCTGAATGTAATGTAGGCTCAAATCAAGCTCAAGAGGTGTTACAGGCCTTACCATATACAAGCATGCACTGGGCCACAAATTTGGAAAGAACATTCTTAGAAGCAGGAGTTTAGACTTGATCGCCTTTAATTCCTGTACATGCTACACAGATCTCTCTTCTGTGTTGGGATGGCAATACCTTCCTAACGCAATGCAGGACAAGGTACTTGATGCTGTTGTAAAGGGTATCAAGTGCATTGACACCTGGGAGTTAGTGGCTTACTGTCCTGGCAACAGCCTCTAAAGCAGTTCAGCCTGCTTTGGAGTACAGAGCTCAGGATCCCTGTCCCAGAAATGAACTAGGTAGACCTGTGTGCTGGCCCTAATAAAAGACATTGAAAAGAGCTTTCTCCACCACACTCTGAGGTGTTGTTGGTCTGGGGATCTAGAAGGTCAGTGCATACTCCTGAGCTGCAAATGTGAGATGAGGCAGTTTTGAAATGCTAGGACTTAGCTCTTATGGTACCAAGCAAAAGTTGACAACAGGATGCAAATGTGAGGTGTGTGGTAATGCATGAGGCTCTAGTGTCATAAAGAGACAAGCATTCTTGTTACAAACAAATTCATCCCACAAGTACATGTGTACACACATATATATGCATATACAATATGGGGGTACACACAGAGATCAGAGACCAGGCAGGGGTATACTTCTAAAGGGATAATTTGCCTTATTTTGAGACAGGAACTCTCACTGGCCTAGAACTTGCCAAGTAACCTAGTCTGACTGGTCAATGAGCCCTAGAGACCGACCTGCCTCCAGCTCCCTGGAGCTGGGATTGAAGAGTGTTTCACAATGCCTTGCCTTTTTCACACGGGTTGAACTCAGATCTTTATGCTTGTGTGGCACTTTATCAACTGAGCCATCACCTCAGGTCCCAGGTTCATGGCTTACTCTCCCTCTGCTAGTACTGTCTTAGGTGACTGTGAGATCTTAGAAAGGGAAGAATGCCACTGGAAAAAAGAAATCACTGGAGGTGAGCTTTTGAAAGTTATACCAGGACCCTAGTTCATACAAGTCTTCCATGATGTGAACAGTATCTACCACATTCTTCAGCCACCTTGATCTGCATTTCTTTTTTTTTTTTTCTATTCTTTTTTTCGGAGCTGGGGACTGAACCCAGGGCCTTGCGCTTGCAAGGCAAGCGCTCTACCACTGAGCCAAATCCCCAACCCCTTGATCTGCATTTCTTTGCCATGCTTTCACTACCAGGATGAACTTGTCCCTCTGAAACCAAGAGCCAAATTAAATATTTCCTCTTGTTTTATCCAAGTATTATGGTCACAGGAATACAAAAATAACTGTTTATACATTCATACACACACACACACACACACACACACACACACACACACACACACACACACACATCCTCAGCTGGCAAGAGTGTTCATGTGTGTAACATCCAAGAACATCGAAATGTGCATTTCTAAGTAAAGAATACTGGTCCCAGAAGACAAAAATGTGCTGAAACCCTAATGCTCAATTGATTAGTTGATTAGTATTGGAGATCAATCCCAGGGCTTTGAGCATATAAGGGAAGTGACCTACCAATGAGCTTTGCCCCAAAATGTTCATTTCAGTTGGCTTTACTTCAAACAACAACAACAAAAAAAAAAAAATAGTGACAGGTATTTTTTAATTAAATTTTCATTAAATGTCCTCAATCCTTGATTCTGTTTCTAAAACAATGAATAGCATCTTTAGGTTGGGCTCTAGGTTAGAACCTGGGAGAATGAGGAATCTGACACAGCTGCTGGCCCCAAGAGCTTCCCAAAGGGCATCTGCGCAGTGCTCTAAGGAAAAAAGCCCAGGGACATCCTCTCAACCTAAATATCTGAGGGCAGAAACGGGGTCAAGGAGTGCTCCCAGCCGAGTGACTGCTTCTTCCAGGGCCAGTTCTTCCCTCCTTTCCTCACCTCACAGAGGGTGGGACAGTCTGGAGCTTTGTAATCTCAACCACACAGAGGTGTCCCACCCCTTGTCCCAGAGAAACTCTGGCTTGTCTTGTTATTATTGCCACATGATACCTGGTGCCATCTGATAAGGATCTGTTTCAAAACCAAGCTCCTAATTCTTGCCAAAGTGAACAAGCTGGGCACAGCTGAGGGCTGACAAAAGAGCCAGGAAGTGAAAGTCAAAGGCCACCTAGAATGAAATCACATGCATTCACATGGACACATGTGTGTATATCTTGTGTACATTGCAAAGATATACATGTGTTCATGTGAGCCCACATCCTCTTCCCAGAACTTTGACAGAATCATTTCTACTTCCATGCCCAGTTTCTAGAACAAGGAAATGATCCTGAATGCAGCACATTGGAAAATAGTCACAAGAAATTCAAGAGCTTCCCATAAGGAGGACAAGGGAAGGGTTTGGTTTCCTGTTCTTACAGAGATACACCCAGGTGGAATGTCCTAGTTAGGTTTCTGTTGCTGGGATAAACATTATCAAAAGCAACTTGGGCTGGAAAGCGATTATTTCACCTTGCAGGTTACTGCCCATCATCAGGAGAATCCAGGATAGGAGCTTAAGACAGGATCCTGGAGGCAGGAAATGAAGCAGAGGCCATGAAGGAACATTGCTTACTTGCTTCCTCCCCATAGCTTCCTCCACTATTTTCCTATAGAGCCCAGGCCCACCTGCCAAGGAATGGCACAGTCTATCACTGGTAGGATAGGCCCTCCTCCATCAATTAGCTATTAAGAAAATGCCCTACTGACTTGCCCATAGGTCAATCTGATGGAGGAAATTCTTCAGTTGAGATTCTTCCCAGATATGTCTGGGTTTGCATCACATTGACAACTATGGCATGAAGTTTGTGTCAGCACACCTCAGCCTCCATTGGCGTGCTTGCTATAACTGGAAAGTGAAAACTAGAGGCATCATTCAGACCAGACGTAGGTCCCAAACAGGTAGGGATGTTCTAGAACTGAGCAAGTTTGATAATCCTGCTAGGACAGTGCTAATAGACGAGGATTTCCAAGAACACACCACACCTTTGGGTCTGTGCTGAGGGCTTGCATGTACTGGCTCCATGAATGCACAGGGTCACCTCCCTGCAGTGCTTCCTGATAGTATTCCCATTGCCCTAGTGGGAAACACGAGCCTTAGAGGCAGCCTGTTCAAAGATCAGGTACTTACCAGTGAAGGAGTTGGAATGTGAGTTGGGCCTGGGTGGTTAAGGGGAGGTGCCCATAGTCTGGTGGGACTCTGTCCCTTCTTGCCACCATGCTCACTCTCTGCTTCCTGCAATGGAAGGTTCCAGGCTGTACTGCTCTGAGATAGCATTATAAATAGAAGGAGCATGGCCTGGTGTTTGTGAGAAGGAAGAAACACTTTGGGGCCTCGGGTGCATTTAAGGATGCTGCACTACACCTCAGTTCTGGGTTCCCTGTCATACAGCCATACAAAGAGCTTCTTTTATTTTCTTGCTTTTTCCCCTTTCACCTTCCACCTCCATTTCACATTGCTACACTTAGACTCCATTCTGTGTGCACACAAACACACACCAAGTTACATGGGTGGCAACAGAAAGTTGGTGTGTCTGTATGTCCCACACATGATATTGTGCCACCAACTTTACACTGTTATTTCAACGGACTATTTTTAGAATCCATTCTTAATCCACCTGTGTATCTAGGGTTTCTCCCTGCACCACTTTCAATAACAGATTTCTGATGTGTGTCGTTACACACACACACACACACACACACACACACACACACACACACTTACATGGGTGATTTTTGTCTGCTAGTGCTCCCTAAGATAAATGTTCTGTGGGAATTGGAACCTCTTTTCCTGGTCACTATAGCTGTAGTTCCTAAACAATGCAGCAGCATTAAGCTCATAAATATTGAAGAAATGAATGAATTCATCTTCACTCCATATTTATCTTTCTCTAATCTGGAATATTTTTGTGGAAGGCTTTACTTTATACACAAATGCTGTCTTTGTTTCTTAAAGCTGCTATCACCAAACACCTGAGACAGAGTTGTTGTTTGTTTGCTTGTTTGTTTTTGAGACAGGGTTTCTCTGTGTAGCCTTGGCTGTCCTGGAACTTGCTCTGTTGACCAGGCTGACCTCGAACTCAGAGAGATCTGCCTGCCTCTGCCTCCCAGTTGCTGAGATTAAAGGAGTGTGCCACCACTGCCTGTCTAGACTGGATGTTTTTAAAGAACCAACTGCTTTTCTTACAGTTGCCAGAAAATTCCAGGTGGAAGGGCCACATCCAGTAAGAGCTTTCTTCATCCTTGTTTTGTTTTGTTTCTGTATGTATAAGTGTGTTGTGTGTCTGCATGTGTGTTCATAATATGTGGATATGTATGTGTGCACGTGTGCATGTGGAGGCTGGAGACTGGAATGGAGTCTCCTTCAATTGCTCCCCCAGTTTATTTATTGAAGCAAGGCATCTCAATTGAACACAGATCTCAGCATATAACTAGTCTAACTAGGCAGCTTGCTCCAGTCCCTTCTGAGTGTTGGCATTACACGTAGGCTGCCATGCCCACTTAGCATTTACCTGGACTCCAAAGATCCAAAGCACTCACTATCTAAATCCAGCTAGAGTCAACCTTGTGGTCACCCACTAACATCTGCTTCCTCAGTACCGAGATTATAGTCGTGGACCGGGGTGCTGAGATCCATCCTGCAAGCTGATGGACCAGAGTACACCATAAGTTGGAGAGCAGGAAGGGGAACGCATGCATCCTTTTATCTGGATCCCATTTCTGTGATGACCCACCTACTTCTGCAGTAATGACATGGATCCTTTTGTACAGGTTGAGCCTCCAGAGCTAATCAGCTCTCTGAGGTCCCACTCTTCAACGTTTGCACTGGATCTCGAGGGACACGTGCAGACATGGATGGAGTAGACTGGCTGACTGACAGATGTGTGTCCATATTAAATTCCTCCACATCTCTACCCTCATCCTGCCTCCTTCCCCCTCTTTCTTCCTTTTCAGGTACAAAGCCATTCAGAGGTCTTTCTGTGTAACTCCCCACCGGGCAGAAAAGCCTGCATGTGTTCTTAGAGGCCCTATCCCAAGAACCAAGAGGGGAAATCTTTCTCAAAGACCACTGTTGCAGCATTTCCCCTGGAGGAAATGTACAGGGCCTAGGTTTCCATTCATTGGTTTATTTTGATCTGCAGAGCATTTGTAGAGTCCTGCAGGTGACCTTCTAAGGGGCAAGGAAGGGGCATGAGGGGACCATAGGGTCCTGAATGCAGAGAAGCAGATTGCATAACAAATTCTTGGAAGACTTGCTAGGAGCTTGCAGGTGCATAATGGGTACCTGTGTGATGAAATGTATAGTCTTCCAGTCTGTTCTAGAATCCCCTGGGGACCAGTCTGAGATAGACAGGATATTTATAGTCTCCAAAAAAAATCTTCCCAAAGGTTAGATGTAACATCATGCGCTTCCCAGCATGACACGCTGAGAACACATTATTTATGTAGCAATTGTGCCCAAAGTTAATCTGAACCTAATCACAAGACACAAGTCAGGCAGGCCCATGTGAGGAACATTCTGCCAACTTTACTCTTCAGAAATGATGTGTGGTGCACACCCAAAACCCACACTCAGGAGGTGGAGGTAGAAGGATTGAGAGTTTAGAGCCAGCCTGGGGTACACAGCAAAATACTGACAAAAAAAAAAAAAAAAAAAAAGGCAGGGGTGGCAAGAAGAAAGGCCAAGCTCTTACCATGTAAAGAAAAAAGTAAGACTGAAGAGCATTTCCAGATTAATGACCTGTATTGGCTTCTGAATTGAAGGGGAAAGAAGTGGGGGAAAGAATTCTTCCAGTTTTAGATCATCATTAGGTAAGGTTTGAGTGTAGATTGACTATCAGATCACAGGACTAATTAACACTAATATTGTTGCAGACGGTCATAGCTCTGTGGTTGTGTGAGAGAAGATCCTGTTTTAAGAGATAGAATATCAAGTACCTGATGTCAAATGCTCGAAAGTCTCAACCAAAATATTGACAACCGACTTTACAAACTGAAAGAGTAAACAGAAAGCAAATATGGGAAACCATCATAGTCATCTGTCAGCTAGTTTGAAGACTATTTGGAATTCATGCAAACCTTCTTTTAATTTATTTTAAATGTATAAGAGTTTGCCTGCATGTATACCTGTGCATTGTGTGTGTGCATGGTGCCTGCAGAGTCCAGCGAAAGTCAGAGTCCCCTGGAATTGGAATTAAACACAGTTGTGAGCTGCCATGTGGTTACTGGGAATTGAACCCACATCCTCTGAAAGAGCAGTCAGTGCTCTTAACTGCTGAGCCATCTCTCCAGCCCCATGCAAAAGTTCTTACAAATTTTCTGTAAGGCTGTGTTTTGTTTTGTTTTGTTTTCAAATTCAAAGTAAGCTTAAGAAAGTCTGCACTAGTTTTAAATTCAGGATGGTGTAAGCCTGTCATCCCAGATTCTTGGTAGGCTGAGACAGAAGATGGCAAGTTCAAGGCTTACCTGTACTATAGAGTGAGTTCAAAGCTACCTGGGAAACAGTGAAACTCTGGTCTCAAATAAAAAGTGAAAGGGGGTGGGGTTGGAGATGTAGGTCAGTGGTAAAGGGCTTACCTAGCAGGCAGGAAGCCCTGGGTTTAGTCTCTAGTAAGAAAAACAACTACTGTGGAGGCAGTCCCTGGGGAGTAGAAACAATGTAGCTAGTTCCTGCCACCAGTGTGTTGGGCAATTAGTATTTTAGGTTCCTCACCCACACAGCTACTGAATCTGGTAGGGGAATGGTTATCTTTACAGATGTGGAAAGTCACTCTACTCACCAGGGAGTTGGTCAGAGGCTGGGGTTTAAGTGGAGGAGGGTAGGCTCAGAAAGCCTTTCTGCACTGCTGCCTGTGTGGACAAAAACCTCAGGCTGAGTCACACACCTGGCCTCAAGTCCTTTACTCCCTGCATTGTGGATCAGCTGACCTCGGACACTCTGAGAGCTACGATGACCTGAAGAATTTTAATTTTTCTCTCTTGCTTTGGGTTTTCTCACAGGCGCCTGGAGATGTTTGTGCCACAGCCAGATCTCACATTGTCTGGTGTTACCTGACTGCCTGTGTTGAAAGCTCAGCGCTGAGTGCCCTGGGCAGAAGTTACTCAATCTGCATGGAAACCAACCCTTCACTCTGGTTTCCTCTGAAGTGTTGCAGCAACTGCTTTGCTGTCAGTGGCAGAGACCTGGCAGTGTCTAGACCTGGGACCACCCAACTGGCCATTTTGTAATCACAGACACATCTTGCGGGTGTAACTCCCAGTGACTCCCCAGCCATGAATTAGTTAATTAATTATTATTTTTAGACAAAGTCTCAGTTCCTCAGTTCCTCAGTTCCTGGAACTCTCTATGTAGCTCAACCTGACCCACAGTTCATAATCAGCCTCCTGGTACTGGGGGATCACTAATTGCTGACTTTTCACATCTGGGCTTCTAGGTCTTACGATAGATAGTGGAGCTGGGTCCTCAGAAGCTTCACCACCACCCTTCATGGCACATGTCCTGAGGCAGGTGTGTGTCCACACTGGAGGCATGAGAGGGAGGGCAAGGCCATTATTACACATATGCTTCATCATACTCCGTCATGTCTATGCCCAGTGCTACCCTGCCCCTTGTCTCTATCTTCCACACTCACTGGCCCCTTTTGTCTTATGATATTTTATCAACTCTTTTATTGTGTGTGTTCACGAGTGTGAGAGTGCTTGTGACCATCCATACATGTGAATGTGGAGGCCAGAGTTCAACCTGTGCTGTTGTTCTTGAGCCGATGCCCATCTCGGGTTTTTTGTTGGGAGTGAGGAAGCTTTGTTTGTTTTTATGGCTATTTGCTCTGTATTTGTGCACTATGCCACAGCCCTTGTGGGAGGTCAGATGACATCATCTCCTCCCATTATCAAGGACCTGGACATTGAACTCAGGTTTTCAAGCTTGGTGGCAAGCACCTTTACCCACTAGGCCTTCTCTCAGGCCCCTTGTAGGCTCCCTTTTGTTTTCTGTTTCTTTCTTTCTCTCTCTCTCTCTCTCTCTCTCTCTCTCTCTCTCTCTCTCTCTCTCTCTCACACGCACACACACACACACACACACACACACACACACACACACACACACACACACCTAGATTTCTCCCATGAGAAACTGGACATTGACATTCTTGGGGGAGAGAGGGGCAGTAGGGGGCTCTTGGTTTTCAAAACAGGGTTTTTCTGTGTAGCTCTGACTGTCCTGGAACTCACTCTGTAGACCAGGCTGGCCTCAAACTCACATCGATCTGCTTGTCTGTATCCGGAGCACTGGGATGTGCACCACCACAGTGCACTAGCATAGACATTCTTAAGGCATGTTTTGAGGTCCACTGTTCTGCACTCAGTGAAGGATGCTTAGTAAGTTCTTGGGGCAGGCTGGCATGTCCCCTGACTGAGGGGCATGTAGACTGCAGTGAGCCTCCCAGAGGACACTGGGGGCCTCACTTCTCCATCATTCTCGTTCTTTCCAGCCTGGCTTGGGTTTTCATTCCTTTAAACTATATTTTCTTTTCATGAGGATAGCTAGACATCAATGTGGCCCAACGCAAAATTACAAATGTAACTAAACTATTATGAGTTTCTTATTATTTCTTTATAACTCAATTGTACAATCCTCAAGAATGGCCTTTGTTGATGTCCCAGCATCAAGAGATTAGAAACAACCGTAATCCAAATCTTTCACTAAGTACATAACCAGTGACTGGGGATATGGTCCAGTTGGTAGAGTGCTTTCCTAGTGTTCCTGGGTGAGGGGCTTTAGTTGTCTTGGGGGTGTATTCTACATGCAGCACATAAACTGGGCCTGGTAGTGTACATTTGAAATCCCAGCACTTGGAAGCTGGATGCAGGGAGTTCAAGGTCATCCTTAGCTACGTAGATGGAGGACGAGAATTGAGTGCAAACTGTAAAGTAATTCACAGCAGGCTGCGCCTTTCCATGGCCAACTCCACAGGTCCAGAGTTCTCCAGAGACCTTATACCCCTCATGGACAGCTTGTCTTTTGGGCTTTCTTTCAGCTGAAACCAAAGCCTGTGTCTCCTAGCCTTTTTTATTTATGCTCACTAAACCCAGAAGCAGGGTCACTGTCCTGGGAGCAGCCAGAGGCTGAGATGGCTCCAGAAATCTGTATTCACTTCCCGTAAAGATGTCCTGTTGGGTAACAAGCCCATTTAAAAGGAACAGGCCCAGCAGAAAGCAACTGAGAACCCATTGCCACATTCCTTCAAGCCACAAACAGTTCTTTCACTGCAAGAGCAAGCTAAACTAAAGAATCAAATGACCTTCTAGCTTTAAAAACTGAGGAATGGGTTGTTAGGACTCATGCCTCTAATCCCAGTAGTCAGGAGTTTGAGGTCGGAAAACTGCCACAACTCTGAGGCCCGACCTAGGCTACATAATCAGACTTTGTCTCTAAAAAGATAACCAAACCAATAACAAGGAGGTAGCTAGGGAGATGACTCACTAGGTAAGAGCACTTGCTGCCTAAGCAGAAGTACCTGAGTTCAAGTCCTCAGGAACCATGTGCTACAGACTGTGCCCATAGCCCCAGCACCATTGGGGGCAAAAATCATAAGAATGCTGGGATTTTGCTGTAAGAGACCGAGAGGTAGAGGATGGCATCCAGCAGCCTCCTTTGGCCTCTGCATATGTGCATAGGTGTCTACATCCGTACTTGTAGGATACCAGCATTTATGACACACAAAGCAGAACAGCTTGAGAAGAAAGGAGGGTTGGTGAAAGATGCAGTTCCTGGGGTATACAAGCCCTGTCCTTGGAGGGCAGCCAGGCTCTTGGCTACTTTTCTTCTGCTGCATGGGCACATGAGCTAGAATCGCCTTGTGAGGCCAACAGCCACATGACAAGGATCCAAGGAGGGGGTCTTTTAGGGCAAGACCTCAAACATACAAGTTTAGGAGGAATTCATTTCAAATCCTGAGACCTGAAGGGTCACGTTAACGTGAGAGAATGCAGCTGCTTGGCCTTGTATGAACTCAGCCTGGGACAGGTTCCACGGGTCCTCTGTATCTATTCAGCTGGCTCTGTTCTTCTGAAAGGGACTGACCCACACCTTGCAATTTTGGATTTTCTGCAATTTGGGTGTGTCACTACTGTCCCCTTAAATCAGGGTCACTGAGAACAGCTTCCAAACCCAGTAGCGTTCTGTTCAGATTCCCAGAACTCACATAAATGCCTGGTGGCATGACAGCCAGCCTGTAATTCACCCTCAGAAGGCTGAGACAGGGGCCCTCGGGGCAAGCTGACTAGTTAGACTAGCCAGATGGACAAGCTCTAGGCATGATTCAGAGACCCTCTGTTAGAGAATACTGTAGAAGAGTGACCAAGGAAGAGTCCTGACACCAACCTCAAGTCTCCACAGGTCTCAGACACATGCACACACCACACACACAAATATAAACATACACATGTAAAGAAAAATTAAAACAGAAAGATAGATGGCACTTGAGGAAATGACACCTGAGGTTGTTCTCTGGCTGCCATATGCTTATTTATGCATACACGTGCAGGTGTACCCACAGGCACACATGTGGCACATTTTTATGCACCTGTGTGCATGTGTGTTTGCATGTTTGTGTCCAGGCACACACCACACACACACACACACACACACACACACACACACACACACACACACAATGGGGGACTACTTCCAATAGAAAGGGCTCTATTTTTTATTTTTTTAAAAAGCAGCTTTTCCGGCCCTTACCCAGACCCCCTCCCCCATGCCTGTTTCATGCCCAAGGCAAAGAGTTTCTGTGGCTATATGCAAGATGGGGGATTTAAGTATAGGCCGAGATGGCCATGTAGCAGAGAAGAGCTGAGTGCTTGTCTTCTCCTCAGTGTCCTTACTAAGAGCAGAGTGGAAAACCCCAGTGGCAAAGGGCCCCTATTTGTGGGGAAGCAGGAACTGCTGTAAATAGCCACCTACTTTGTTAAAGGACCTAAGTACTTTAGAATGGGACTTCCTGCCTTGTCACAGCAATGACAGGAGGCAGAGCAGACCCTAAGCAAACCAGAGTAGACAACACAAGTTAGAAGAAGCTGAGGTACAAGATGCCACCGGATGGTCCTGCATCCTTAGTGGGTCAACAGAGCATCGGCTGAACTGCTGGGCCATTTGTACAGGTGTCTGGGAACATCTCATCCCCAAAGGGCAAAGGACAAGGGACCCGCCCTACACTCGCACCAGCGCAGTCACCACAGCTTCCTCTTTGTCACTTCCACAGGCACCTTCTTCACCCCAGAAAGGAACTGCTACAAGGCCCCAGACAGCCAGGTCTGCTGTAGCCCTGAAAGTGAGCAGACGGAAGTGCCCAAAGGGACCCCCTGCACTCTGGTCTACAGCTGGGCTGATTGTCACCCTGGTAGAGAGCCTGCGGAGGGACAGAACAAGTGCGTTCCATCAGGCCCACGTGACTGTTTCCTGTGTGGGCCCGTGCACACCTTCCTGCCCTAAGGGATCCCACTGGAGCGTGAAACTACACAGCAGCCACAGCAGTTTGGAAGGGGAACCCAGCAACTTCCCATTTTCAAAGTTCTGTAACTGACAGTCCTGGGGGAGGTCTTTCCTAACCTCACCCTCAACTAGAAATGGTTTTAATTGTAAGGACATTGTGTGCTTTTACTGGAACATTCTAGTTACAGAAGAAGATACTAGACAATGAAACTTCATAGACCCTTTTACTCAGAACTCTACCACCGTTGTCTTCCCTTTGGCGGACCATCCTAAGAATTCCTGGTATCCCCTTCCATGGCTGTCCTGAGTGCAAATATACATATATCTTTGATTATACAAAACCAGGTCACAGAACAGAACCTTTCTATGACCTCCTTACTCATTTCATCTCTGTTTTGGACGTTCCCCAGTGTCACTAAAGATGAGTCCATCTCCCGTTCATGTTCACTCAGTTTTAAACTTCTTTTTAAGGACACTGTTTGTACAATTGAAATCATCTAAGCCACAGCTGGCCCAGGGTTCAGTACAGTACCAGTCACAACAAAGTAGAAACTGCCAGACAAACAGAGCCTGGAATCCCAGCCCACCAGCAACATTTCACCTTCATAGGTGATTCTGGTCTCAGATGCTGTGTGAGTAAAATGAAGATTTGGGCCAGAATGTGGTAGCTGCTCAGGAGTTACTATCCTTCTAGGGTAGAAGGAGATGGCTGGGTTTGTAAGGTACGTGCTATGCCAGCCTAGTGCCCATCTAAAAAGCTGAGCATGGGACCATGTACCTGTAACCACAGTGCTAGACAGCATGGACATAGGCAAACCCATCTGCCTGACAAGCCAGACTAGACAAATCAATGACAGGTTCCATGATAGACCTGTCATTGAACATTGAATAAAGTGGAGAAGTGACTGAGGAAGATAACCAATGTCGGCCTCTGACATATACATACACTCTGCCTACTTGTGCATGTGCACACACAATTCCCAATGTTCCTTTCTCTCTCCACACATTTTTCTTAGAATCGATATTTATAGATTTATGTTTGGGGTAAGGGGGTCACACCATGAGACTGACATTTCATGAGCTTGCATATTGTTCTTTCTCACAGCACAAGTACCAAAGACACCCCAGTACCTCTCCATTCTGGTACTTATCTTGTCAGATTGTGTTGTTTGTGTTTATTTCTACAAATAACACCTCCATGAATACTCTACCCCTTCACATAGGAATGATGGTGATCATCCTTGGCATAATAATGGGACCAATTAGAAAGCCAGCCTTCAGTCTGTGCTTCCTGCACATCTCTGAGAGTGATGGTCAAGACCAGCTGTGTTCACAATCGTCCTGACACACTTGCTTGTTGGGGATTGGTTCTAATGCTTTGAATTAATCCAGCACCCAAAATCAAGAATCTGTGTGTCCAAACACTAAAGGTCCTTGTCCCCAATTGGTTTTTGATTGATCAATAAAGAGCCAATGGCCAATAGCTGGGCAGGTAGACTAAGGCAGGACCTTTATTTAGGTTTGTGAAGGCTAGAAACTAGGAGAGAGGAAGCAGAGATCGCCAGGGTGAGGAAGAGGAAAGATAAGACCTAAAGGCCCACTGACATGTGAGAATCAGGGAAAGCGGCCACACGAGCCACTTCCCCACTTGTGTTTGGGGTAGCAGAGATGAGATCTAGTTTTTAAAAGATGTTAACTCAGGAGTACTGGACGGGAGTGTTTGCTAGCAGCAAGAAGCATTAGAAACGCCCAATCGAAACGCCCGGTCATTAAGTTAGCCAAGGCATATTAAAATTAACTGCTGTGGGGCTGGGGATTTAGCTCAGTGGTAGAGCGCTTACCTAGGAAGCGCAAGGCCCTGGGTTCGGTCCCCAGCTCCGAAAAAAAGAACCAAAAAAAAAAAAAAAATCAACTGCTGTGTGTGTGTGTGTGTGTGTGTGTGTGTGTGTGTGTGTGTGTGTGTGTGTGTGTGTGTGTTTTGCAGGCTTGCTCAAATAGTCAACCTTACGTTTTTTGAGGCAAGGTTTCTGAATGACCTTGAACTTGCCTAAAGGCTAAGTTGTCTAGTCAGCCTATCTCTTCCTCTAATAGTGTAAGTATGGGCACTTTTGGGTTTCGTTTGTTTGGGTTGTTTGTTTTTTTGTTTTGTTTTGTTTTGAGACAAGGTTTCTCAGTGTAGCCCTGGCTGTTCTGTAACTCACTCTGCAGACCAGGCTGGCCTCAAACTCACAGAGATCTGCTTGCCTCTGCCTATGTGTAGTGCTGGGATTAGAGGTGTGAACCACCACTACCTGGTTCATACCAGCTTTTTTATGTTAGTTCTGGGAATCAAACTCAGGACCTCTGGCTTGAGTGGCAAGCACTTTACCAACTGAGCTATCTCTCAGGCCCACCTTCCTCTTCTTAGCAACAGCTGACTCTCCTATCATCCTTTGAGAATTTGTAAAGTGCTCTCAGGTACATATTCTCGTCAACCTCTCAAGCATCTATTCACACCAGCTGTGTTCTACAGAGATGGGCATCAAGTGGCGTAGCAGTAGGCAACAATGGATAGAGTTGGTCTATCTCCCTTAAGGTTTAGTGTTTTTGTTGCTGTATTAGTCAGTCGAAGATGCTGTGACAAAGAGCCCCAACTAGGTGTCTTAAACAACAGAAGTGTATTTTCCTGTTTTTTTATATTAACATTCAAGGTCAAGATTTTGCAGGACTAGTTTCTTTGGAGACTGCGAGAGGACTTCTGTGTCAGGCTGCAGTTATCTCTGAGTTTCCATATCTTCCTCTCTCGTGGAATTTTCCGTGTGTACTATCTTTGAGTCCAGTTTCTCCTTTTAAGAAAGACCTTGGTCCAGTTGGGTTAAGGCCCACCCCATGGTCTCATCTTCATCTGACTATATCTGCAAAGACTTTATTTCTAACTATCCCGTTCTGAAGTATTGGGGTTAAGGCCTTGCCTATCTTTTTGGCAGACTATAATTCAACCCATGGCAGATGTTAAGGAGGTAAAATGGCATTTTAGGAGTAAGAACTTTGGTTCAGTGGTTAAAGACCTTAAGACTCTTCCAGAGCATGACAGTCCAATTCCCAGCACCCAACTAACTCCAGTTCAAGGGGATCTGATGCTCTCTTCTGGCCTCTGTGAGTACTACACACACACACACACACACACACACACACTGTCCTCCCATGTCCTCAATGTAGTGCCTTGCCCCAAGACTGTCCTCAAGCTGGGGGACTACTATCACATTGCTCACTAAGGAGTAAATAGACAGGAGAAGTGTCCAGATAACCCCAACAAAAGACAAAACATCTTCATTTTGTTCAGTCAAAGCAGTCAGAAGGTTAAAGGTTTCTAAGAGTTGAAAAAACATCACAAAAGTCCCTCTGCACTGCCTCACCATCAAATGGTGGTCCTACCTAATACTAAGAACACCAACAGTCTGGGCTAGGAATGTAGCTCAGTGTGCTTGCTGGGCATGCACAAGGACTCAGGTTTGATTCCTAGTAAGCAATTAGTGACACTTGAATGTTCTCTCAAGTGGCACTTGAGACTTATAACCTATTTTTCTTTCTGACTGTTGACCCACTTTCACTACTTTGAAGAACATGTTGAATGTGTAAGACGCTGATAACTGTTTCTAGTGCTAGTCTCCGAAGGTCTTGTACTCGTATAGGCCAAGCCATTTTTATTTCTAGCAAGTTTCATTCAAATTCTTGTTCACCGATAAAGACGACTTCCCATGGGAGTGGGACGTAGTTTATCCCTTTTAAACTCCTCCCAGAGTTTAACCCCACTGTGAAGCATGGAGCAGTTTCAGAACAACTCCACCTTGATGTTTTCCAGGCCTTTAGGAGATGACCAGCATGAGTTAAGTAAGGTTAAGCAGCTGGTGATGCTTCGTGCATTGAGCGGCTCTGACCTCTTGTGGTCATATTTGGAACTGCCTTGGCAAACCTTCGAGATTTAAACTGAGGCGCGAGTGCCCCCTAAGCTCATTGGTGCCCCGCTGAGAGTCAAGCATCCAAGAAGCCATTCTCGGAGTTCTCCAGCTTTCTGGCCTTTCCATGTCTTAATTTCTGTGCCATCTTAACAAGGACCACTTTTTTAGGCGTCCCGCTTTCTTGCTAAGGGCCTCTAAGATTTTGGCTGTAGCCTCTGAGCTCCACACCCTGGTGAAATAGGAAATGAACAGAGATAGTTTTGCTGCTAAAGGATCTTAACCTCCCCTTCAGAACTGTGGTCTTCAAATGGGCTTGTTCAAGTAGCCTTTGAAAAAGAATGGTCGCAGGGATGAGGCTGCCGCTCTGTTAGTAGCACGCACAAAACTGTGGGTTGGATCCCCAGCATCAGGATCTTACATAGCCCAGGCTGACCTTGATCTCACTGTGTAGCCAAGTTTAGCCTTGAAGTTCTGATCTTCCTGCCACTTTTCAGTCCATGAAGAATGCAATAAGGAAGATTTGTTTGCTCGTGTCTGTCCAGCCCCTCCTTTCAGCTCTTTGAACATACAGCTTGACGTGTGATGGCTGCCTGGATCTTGTGCTCATTCCAGAGTTTGTCTCTCATGGAACCTGTACCACTTTATGTTTCCACCAGCAATGTACAAAGACTTCATTTCCCCATATCTTCCTTTGCAGTTCTTTTTAAAAAATAGCCTCTGGATATGAAATGGCATCAAGTTTTGAGATTAACTGGCATTACTTTAATTAATAATAATAAGGACTTTTCTTTCTGAGCTGGGGTCGCACACTTGCTAAGTAAGCTTGGTACCTCTGTGCAGCAGCCCCAGCCTTGAGCATCTTTTCATGGGCTTATTGACCAATGGTGCATATTCACTACAGGAATATTTATTCGGACCCACTATTCATCTTCGAACTTTGTTCTCTTGGTTGTTGAGTGGCAAAAGATCCTTATGTCCTGAATATTAGCTCCTTGAAAAATGATGCATTTGCAAACACTTTTTCCTTCCTGTAGATTGCCTTCTATTTCTATTGATAGCATGCTTTGATGCACAGCTAATTTTTGCTTCTTTTGATGTTTGCACAGAACCAAGCCAGTCAGTCTTTCAGCCTACAGTAGGGTGGGGCCCTACAAGCCCAGGCTCTGACTGATGTGAGAAGCTATTATCGGTTGATGGCTTCCCCGGGAAAGGTAATTTTTTCTAAAGGGTGTGGGCCCTGGTAATTCAATCTTGTTCCAGTGGTTGTCCCTACACCCAAGAAAATAAAGGCAGTACAAACTGAACTTGATGGGTAATTTTAAAACGACAAAAAAAAAAAAAAAAAGAGGACAGGAAGTGGGATAGGGTTGGAGTGGATCTGGGAAGAGTTAGGGGGAAAGTGGGAAGTGAATATGAGCAAAATACATTGTATCCACCTACGAACTTCTTAAAGGATTAATGAAATGCTTTCTTTAAAAAAAAAGCATAACCAAATTGTATCAGAAGATATCAGATTTTTGGAGAGCAAAGTTCTTACTGTCCATGATGGCTCCAGTAAACCAGACATGAATGTATGTCACTGCCCTGAGATCTTCCTGTCATGGGTTAAACTGTTTGGAAATGCAATTAACTGCAATCCACTCGCCTCTTCCACACTCTCTCCTGAGTTTCCAAGTATTGTTTGTTAGAACAGGTAGATGTTGTTTAAGTTCCATACCCTGGGGCCCAAGACAGCTGCTGATTCTGATGGAGGGATGGATTCTTGGAGATTCTCTTCCTAGCATCTTCCCTCATGCCCTCTGGATAGAACTAGGTTTTACAGCCAGGGCATCTCCTTCAAACAACATTCACAGGCAGAGAGGTACTCATTACTACCACTGAGGACATTGTATCACTGGGACACTCTAGGTACATTGATCTAAAATAAGGAAAATAGTTGAGACCTGCGATATAGCTGGTTTGGTAGATTGTTTGCCTAGCATTCAAGAAGCCCTGGTGGTTGGTTCAATCCCCAGCCCTATCTAAACTGTGCTTGGTGTAGTACATGAGTGTTCCTAACACTCAGGAAACAGAAACAGAAAAATCAGAAGTTCAAAGCTATTAGATACATTGAGAATCTGAGGCCAGTATGCTACATGAGTTCTTGTAGAAAGGGTTAGGAATGGGGAAGAGAGAAGCAGACAAAAAAAACCAAAAAACAAAAACAAAAACAAAAACCCAAAAAACAAAAACAAAAACAAAAACAAAAATGCCCATAACAGTAATTTAAGGTCTGGGATATAATTCTGTTTTAAAAAGCCGATTATAGGGGTTGGGGATTTAGCTCAGTGGTAGAGCGCTTGCCTAGCAAGCGCAAGGCCCTGGGTTCGGTCCCCAGCTCCGAAAAAAAGAAAAAGAAAAAAAAAAAAAGCCGATTATAAGCTGTTCTCTTCTGTGAACTATGAGGCTAATGAACAGCTTCTTAGGATTCTTAGAACAGTCTTGGATTCCCTAGGTTTTGCCAACCATTAAATCTCCGTTTTTCCCATCATGAACTAGCTCCAACATTACACTATGGTAGCATATGCCTTTGATCCCAGTTCTCAAGAAGTTGAGGCAAGAGGATTGAGAGTCTGAGGCTAAGTCTAGGCCTCAACATTGCAACATCCCATCATGGAACAAAACAACAAAAACACATCAAATAAGATTTTATTTTTAACAGTTTTTTTATTATTTTCTGCACATTTGTACAGCTGTAAACTCAAGGAATCATCCAATAGTTGTATACATCTGGAGAACCATTAATAAGCACCTTCAGTGGTTTCCACAGCTTAAGATTTACCATGTAAAACATTTTAGAAGGGATCTAGTAAAATGAATAAAAGTTATAAAAGTTGTATATCATGAGGAACGTGACAAAAAAAGCAAAAAAAAAAAAACCCAAAAAACAAAAATTCGAGGCTACTTTATGAGGTTGCATGAAAGAGTCACATGTTCCCTAAATCTTGTGATTTAAATTCCAATTATGTAAGTAAAGACTCCCTTCCAATTTAGGTTCCCAGTCCAATGTAAGCAGGGTGAGGTGGAGGTAGGAGATAGGGTTGGAGGGCTGACTATTGCAAAGCTAGAAGAAAAGGAGGTAGGGGGTTCTGTTCCCCAAGAAAAACATCAGACAAGTTCTTTTATGTCTTCAAGGATAAGCATTCTTTTGGAAAATGTTCCATTTTTCTCTGAAGTTATTTAAGGGTTTTAGTTTTAGCTGCCTTTAAGCCTCTTCCGTGATGTTTCTTCTTGGGTTTTCCATTCCTGTTTTCCATGCTTACCCACCACTTTGTGATAAGTGAGTCTTGTCTGTGCCCTCACCCTACACTGTACAAACTGAACTTCTGGTGCTAAACTTTCAATCCAAAATTTCTAATGCTTTAAGTGTCTAGAAAACTGTTGGAAAAAGAAATATATAGATGATAGATAGATAGATAGATAGATAGATAGATAGATAGATAGATAGAAGAGTAGCTATGCTGGTCAGGGGATATTTTTGAAACAAATCATAGACAGAAACATAGAAGGTGGCAGCAGCAACAGTCCCTCAAACTATACCAATGATCAAACTAGGGTCTAGCAGAAATACCCAGTTAGATCTTCTTAGAGTGTGTCTTCAGATAAGGATCTAGTCAGAAAGGGCCATAGAGAGAGGGAGAAACAAAGATACAATTCTAAAGGTGAGGGACTATGACAGGCCACTGCTTTGTTCAAGTCTAGCCTGGGCTCCAGATGACTCTCCATGAGAAGACTTGAAAACTGGAGTGAGCTAAAGACTCCCATGACATCATAGACCAGATACTAATACAACGGCAAAGAGGAAGAATTTGCTACAATTCAAGACATATTGAAATAACAATCCCCTGTCTTCAAACATCTTGACTCTACATCTTCAAATTCTTCTCACAGGACATTTCCTTGACTTACCTACCTGATTATCGATGGCCACTGAAATGCTAGGACTTTTTAATTTGGGAGGGGCTACTTTTTACCATCCACCAAATTTCATGAATCCCTAGGATTCATGTTGACCTTTGATCACATGGCAGAGAAGGCACTAAAAGCAGGGTCTTGGGCAGGATCAAGGTGTACAACAGGAGAGTAGTTAGATGGGAGCATAAAGACAGAGATTCGAGTACCAAGAGAAAAAGTATGATTCATTACCTTATGTAAGCTGGATCTGGATAGTATGTTGAAAAACTGGGTTAACAGTTGAGCTTGTAATGCCACAGAGAAGTAGCCTTCTTAGGTTTTTGAGGGTCTGCTTACTATGAGGGAGTCTAGGATTAGGAAAAGGTCCTATGGCTCTAGAATGAACACATAATTTTCACCCTATGCTTTTTTTTTTTTTTTTGAAGAAAAAAATTCAGGCTGTCCCTGAACCCTGCTACACAGACAAGATAGATTCTCTACTCCCAACTGCTGAGGTTGCAGGCATGTACCACCACCCTTGGCTCCTTATCCAGAACTCTATAATCTTTTCTGAAGACTGAGATCAAGGTGTGTGTGTGTGTGTGTGTGTGTGTGTGTGTGTGTGTGTGTGTGTCCTCATGTTGGGGTAGAGATTTTCCCATTACTGAGCTAAGGGTAATTGTTTTAGGGAAGGTTAAGGGAAAGTTGTGAGGGCTCAAGCTAGGCTAGAGCTGAGCCTAGTGGTCACACCACTAAAAGACACCTTTCAGTCTGAATCAAGTCACTTCCAGTAGGGTGTTACTGTGAAATACTTGAAGAGGGAGCAAGGAATTCTTGAGATCATTTCCGTTCAATGCAGTCAACTCCCAAGGTGTTGTCAGGACATCGGCAGGTCCTGCTCCCTGGAGTTGGCAAGCAGAGGTGGGTACAGCCACCATTATTCACTGAGCAGTAATTGTGGCCTGGAGAAGAATGAGATCAGCGTCATAGTCTTCCCTCTGACTGACTTTGTACCTACAGCACGCTCCCCATTAACCTCCTTGTGGGCTCAAGGGGCCACGTTGAGCTGCTGTTGGTTTCTTTAAGACAGGCACAAACATAAGACAGGCATTTCTGATTTAGAAGTTTGTGGTTAATCTTGATTGTCAACTTGGTAGAATCACATCAGAAATGCACCTCTGGGTATGTCTGTTAGGAGGTTCTAGATTGAGCTAATTGAGGTGGGAAAAATCCAGGAATCCTTCAGGAAGGGATATCCAGGATATGCAGGCTAGGATACCTACAGGAAGGAGCCCATGGGTGTACTTAGGCCACCATGATTCTCTTAGGGATTCTGGGTGTTGACCCCTATGCAGCAGCATGGATGTTACCTTGGGGACACTGGGACAGGGCAATGGTGATTCCATAGAGCCGGGTATGCTTATGTGGGTGGAAGGCATCCATCTCTTTGGATACAGCAAGGTCCATGGCAATCACCGAGTTCCTGCAAAGCACCAAAGCACAGAGTGAACACGCCTCTGTTGGCTTGAACTGTTCTCAGTGGAGTTAGGCAGCCTCTTCTGTGGCTTGAAAGAGTAAGGGATATGGTGGTCTTGTTCTCTGTGTATCCCTTCCTCCATCCCCCTGGGCTGGGTCAAGCTTGTAGTTTACTGGCTTTTTAAAATAAGGGTCAAAACAATTGATCCTCTCCCCCCTGCTCTAAATTCCAGTTGACATATAGGCTCTCTTAGTCAGCTACCTCCCTGGTGTGACCCTCCCTTTGAAGAAGTTCTGGTCCAGAAAAAGCTATGAAAATACTGCAATTTAAAAACACACTGATGGGCTGGAGAGATGGCTCAGTGGTTAGGAGCACTGACTGCTCTTCTGGAAGTCCTGAGTTCAAATCCCAGCAACCACATGGTGGCTCACAACCGTCTGTAATGGTATCTGATGCCCTCTTCTGGTATGTCTGAAGACAGCACAGTGTACTCTTATAAATAAAATAAAATAAAAAACACTGATATAGAGGTATGACATAATCAAGGATCTGTTCAGCCATGTGACATCTGGTGGCTCCTGGAGAAAGAACAGGCATGCTCAGGAAGTCCCAGGTTTGGGTATGATAAATGGTACCCCTCTGAGATTAGACAGCCCTCTTCCTCTACCCTCCTCTATATCTGATAGCCAGGGATCACTGGAGGGTCAAAGGTCAGAGCAAGAGGCAAGAGGCAAAGACCTCCACAGAGACTAAGGGAAGGACATAGTTTGGCCTAGCCATCATGACAGCAGCCTACATACGTCTTCCAATCTGTATAGTACAAATTCTTCCCATAGCTCGTCACGGCGAAAGGATACTGGAGCCCTTCGAGAACCTTACGTCTGCTGGGTTGAGCTGGGTTCAGGCATTCTGCCCTATGGGTGCCTGTGTGAAGCAAACACAAGTTGGTCATTGTTCATGCAAGAAATGAGCCCTTTGTGTCAGAATACAGGAGTCCGAATGACAAGGATGGGGGAGTTCAGTGTTGCAGTGGCATGTCCTGGAGTACACAGAGGGCTGGCTCGTCAGCACTGGCATTCCGCCTCCGTTTTGTCTTTTCCCTTTCACCAGCCTACACCCACCTGAGTTCCAGCACCCACACCTGGCCCTACTGAGGAGAGGTGAGCCAGGACAGAGAAGCCACAGCCTGTGGTGGCCTTCCCAGCCCTTTGTCTCAGGAGAGACCCTGCTATCTTCTGGCTTTTGCTCAAGTCCCTCCCTTCTTTTTTTTTTTTTTTTTTTTTTCTCTGTGGCCTGGCTGCCAGGTTTTTTTGTGGTTTTTTTTTTTTTTTTTTTTTTTTTGGTTCTTTTTTTCGGAGCTGGGGACCGAACCCAGGGCCTTGCGCTTCCTAGGCAAGCGCTCTACCACTGAGCTAAATCCCCAGCCCCAAGTCCCTCCCTTCTAAGAATCTCCAGACCCTTTCTCCCCACAGTTGGGGCACTGAAGAACTCTGACTGATTAGCATGGGAGTGGCCTGACACTAATGCCTGCATTGATGGCTATCATAGTCTTCTATAAATATGTAAGCATTCATACCCTACGTTTTGTACTATTTAGTTGTGGGACAGAGAAGGTACTCAGCCATAGACTTTCACAGGGAGAGATGATGGGTGGTCATCAGTGATAAGCATCTTTCTCCCCATCTCATCTCAAGCCTGCACAGCTGAAGCAGGGCCACATGAGGTACTCTATGCCGGATGCACTAGTACCTCTGAACATATAGCATATATTCAATACTCAGTAACCTCCCACCAAAATAGGAGTCAGCCATTTTTTATTGAACCATGTAGCAATTATTTCAGGTTCTGTAGGCTTAAAAGCAGAAGCAAGCATGATACCAGGTATTTAACCCTTAAAATGGTAACATTTAACAATGTAAAATTTGTTCTGAGCTTATTCGCTAGATAGAAAGAGGCGATGGGTAAGATTTGCCAACTGTAGATCAAGAAGAACAAGACAATGAAGAACTATGTGTAGACGATCTCAAGCTTCCTGTTACCTGCATCCACCCAGCAGAGCTGAGATGAGAACGCATCAAAGGTCAGACCATTGGGCAAGCCCAGGTTGTCCTGTGCAAGAATCCTCCGGTTGGTGCCATCCATGTGAGAAGTCTCAATTTTGGGATTATCTCTGTTCCAATCTGTCCAATAAAGGTTCCTGGAGGAGGTATCAGGGTGGAAAGAAGAAGCAAGATCCTGAAAACACTTTAAAAGGACCAGGTAGGAAGTGATCAGCAGACAAGAAAACGATACAGCTAAGTGAGATCCCGGGAGGCTAAGGTGGATTCTAGGGTTACTTTGGTTCTTTGTTCAAACTCGGTTATATGTTACTAACAAATTTCCTTTAATATTTCCTCTAGCATATCTTGAAAAAAACTCAGTGGGCAAAGTGAGGACCTGGGTTCAATTCCCAGCACCATATTCAAAACAAAACAAAAAGCTGAGTGTGGTGACTGAGAATTGTGATCCCAGTGCTGGGGAGAAGGAAGCAGGTGGATCACTGGGTCTCTCTGGCTAGATAGCCTGTACTACTTGGGGAGGTAGAGGCCAAGGAGATATCCTGCTCAAAACAAGGTGGACAATGACTGAGAATGATACACAAGGTTTTTTTGTTTTTTTGTTTTTTTGTTTTTTTTTACCAAATACACATACAGACACGTAAACGTCAGGCCAGACATAACAAACAGTAATTCCTTGAGCGATAAACTTATGCAGGAGGACACAGTGCAGCAATGTGATTTGACTAAAGCAAGATTCAAATACCAGCAGAGAGTGGTAGAGATTGTCTGGTGTGTAAGGGGTAGCTGAATGGCCTCAACACAAGAGATATCATCTCTAAGGAAACAGTCTCCAGGAGTTGGGGCCTGGGATGTAAGCTTGCCATAGGGAGAAAAGAGAGAAAGCTGCAATGGGCTGAAAAATCCCTCAGGAAGGCGACTCCAGGATGCTCAAGCCACAGCTGCTCCAACAAGGAGTGCTGGGGACATGGTTAGGCCAACCCAACACAATCTACAACATTCTTGCAATCTGAGTGTTAGTTGACATTCAACCTATCTAGAAACCACTTGATTTCTGAGCTGTCATCCTACAATTCTTGACAGAATTGTGAAACTGGAACATGGCAAGGTGTCCTAAGTATGTCAGCATCTCATTAGCTTGTAGACTTTTCATCTTGCACAGACAAAACACCTCAAGAGGGTAAGGCTGGCATCAGAGACAATCCAAAAAGCCAGAGACTAAAAACAAAAACTCCAGACACGTGTAGGCTAACATACCCTCGTACAGAGTCTGTCACAATGCCTCTGGGATTCACCAAACCCGTGTCAAACAGCACTCGGCGCTGGGTGCCATCCATCTTTGCAACTTCTATTCGATCCAGGTGAGAGTCCGTCCAGAAGATAGTTCGGCCAAGATGGTCAAGAGCGATGCCTTCAGGGCTTCCAAGATCTGGAAGGAAAGAAACATTGAGTCATATCCCAACCTAAGAGTTCTCTGATTATTAAGTTGTCTTAGATATGGTGGTCAAACCTTAAGAAACCAAATGGGAATGTGAAATTCTTACTGTTATAAGATGATCAATTTCCCAAGTGAGAAATTCAACCATCCTCACCCATGCACTGGGAACCAGGAGAGTTACTATGACAAAGATATAGCCCTGTCCATTAAGAAGCCCACATCCAACGACCATTCAAATTGAGTTCTAGTTTCTATGGGCAGATTCAGATACAGAATCAGCTTGAGTTTACCAGGGAAGGGTTCTGGGGAAGTGGAAGCTAGTTCCTAAAGGACCAATGAGAGTTTATCGGATAAGGATCTTGCATAAGTATTCGCAGGTATAAAGAAGACTGCAAGTGGCTTGAGGTGGGCTGTGATTAATTTTATTTGGCCAGAGACCATGAAATGAGGGAGTAGCCCTCGGTGGAATGAGGATGGAGGTAAAGAAGCCAGAGCTTATCTATGACAAACAGTAGACATGTAGTCTTAAGCGAGGGTGGAACGGTAGGTACATCCTTCTTCTTTAGCAATTACTGGACAGGGAGGCATTTCAGGAAATGATATTGCTAATCATACTCTTAGTACCTGAATACAAATATAAAGGGTAAAAGGAAGGTGTTTGGTGATTACAAATTATACTTCCCACTTGAGGGGTTGTTTAGCTTGGCTAGAATATAAGTAGGAAGGGAACCAGCCTCTGCTACCCAAGGCATCAGGCATTTGAGAAAGTCAGCCCTGCACCCTCTCATCCATATACAAGCAAGTCAGCCTCTCATCTCAGTCTTTCCTAGAACAGAGAATGGTGTAGGGACTGCAAAGTTTCTGTCAGAGACTATGGAGATGGTTCAGTTGGTAAAGCATTTGCTGTGCAAGCATGAAGATCTAAGTTCAATTCCAGCACCCACAAAAAAGCCAGGCACGACAAAGCCATTTGTAATCCCAGCACTGGGCAAACACAGACAAAAGGATCTCTGGGGTTTTTTGGCCTCTCAGGGTAGTGCAATTGATGAGCTTTAGGTTCAGTAAGAGACAGTAAGTAAGGGGGTGACATTCACCTAATACTGACATTCAAATGTGTGTGCACCTCCAACCCACACATATAAACACACACACACACACACACACACACACACACACACACACACACACACACACACCTCTGACAAGTGCCCAACCAGAGAATAGTGATTCTGATAAATAAAACATATATATGGTTTATTATTCATATCCAAAGAAGAGCTGTATAAACTATTAAGCTCTTTCCCATACCCAACAATGAAATTGTCTCCCAGGGGCTCCCTATGGCTTTCAGATAGAATACATACACAGGCACCTCAGCAGCTACTCAATGAGGAGAAAATTTGGAATGGCCACATCCTGTGGGATCCCCTGAACAGCTCCTGCATACTGCAGGGATGGGAGCTGCCTAGTACCTTCACAGAGCATCCAAAGGAAGCCTATTGGAGCTTATGTCACACCATCACCTACACAATTCTGGTCCTGATCTCAAATCGCTGAGGGCTAGAAAAATCTCACAGAAGAAAGAGAGAGACAGCAGAGACAGAGGGGGAGGGGGAGGGGGAAGGGGAGGGGGAGGGGGAGGGAGGGGGAGAGACAGCAGAGACAGAGGGGGAGGGGGAGGGGGAGGGGAGGGGGAGGGAGAGGAGGGAGAGAGAGACAGCAGAGACAGAGGGGGAGGGGGAGGGGGAAGGGGAGGGGGAGGGAGAGGGAGGGGGGAGAGACAGCAGAGACAGAGGGGGAGGGGGAGGGGGAGGGAGAGGGAGGGGGAGAGAGAGAGAGACAGCAGAGACAGAGGGGGAGGGGGAGGGGGGAGGGGGAGGGGGAGGGGGGAAGGGGAGGGGGAGGGGGGAGAGAGAGAGAGAGAGAGAGAATGTGCTTACGCACATACAAGGGAATAGGTTTTTCTTTACTGCTGTGTGAAAACGCATTTCAGTATGAGACCTAGTAAGAAAGTTTCAGGACAAGAAGAACCCTATGAAAGAAATTCTCTGGAAGTCAATCTCAGTCAAGATGTTTGGTTGATTCTGTGTGCTTTCACAGTCAGTCAGTTTTGGCCTTTCATACTGTGCTTAAAGGTCCCTTGGCTGATTTCCCGTGCCAAAAGCAACAGGAAATAGCAGACAGTGACCTATTCCCCTCTTCCACTAGGATTTGAAATCAGATAACAGCAACAATGTTTTCAACAGAGATGGTAAAAGGCGTTTTCAAAGTTTTCTTCATAAGCCAGAGCATGAAGGCTAACCAATACCATGTAAATAGCCCACTGCTTTCAGAAAAGGAGTCAAGGGCCAAACACAAAGCCAGGGGTGTTTCAGTCAGCCTCAGCTTGATTCCTGACATGTTATCTTTAAGAGGGAAATGAGGAAAAGGAAAAATGGCTAAGAGGTGGATCCTTATAGCATATTAACTATTAGAGGGGTGCTAAATTGGAAGTTGAATGCTTTGAAGAGGACATGGGGCTTTATATAGCTAACATCAGCACAATAATACCTTCTGAGCAAAAACACTCCCAAACCCGATGAGTCATGACTGAAGAAGCTCAAGTTTCTTGACCATTTCAGTACTGGGGACCTTTTCATGTGAAATGGAATTTTTTTAAACTGAGGTTGAACCCAGAGCCTCACACATGCTATACAAAAGGCTCTAGCACTGAACTATATAATGTATTTTTTACTTTGAGACAGGGTCTTACAATCTACCCAGGCTGACCTGGAACTTACAACCCTTTTGCTTCAGCCTCTCAAATAACTGGAATGAGAAACCTACAACAGTGGGCCTGGCTAGTCTTTATTTATTGAATGAAGGTATTAAAAAGTTACATATTTCTTTGTTCAAGCAGGCACCTAGATGAGGGTAAATGTTTAGGTTATGTTCTGTCAACACAACACATACTTTATCATGTTGAGCGAAATAGAATTCTCTGTGATAGTTGGTCCCAGCTAGTTGGATTCCATGTGAGAACTAGGGAGAGGAAAGATGTGTCGAAGTAGGAAAAAGAAACTACCCCCACCCAGGGTGCTATATTTTGAAATGATAACCCTTTAACCCCAACATATCTTTGGGGACAGAGTCTACTTTCATTGCTGGGTGTGGTGATACATACTTGTAACCCAGGGCCAGAGAGAAAGAGGCAAGAGAAGCAGGACTTTCAGACTAGGTAAGACTGCCAAACGTTAGTATAGTAACCAAAATAGCTCAGTTGGGAGGATGTTAGACCGAAAATACTAATTAATTAAGCAAGCTGAGTGGTGGTGCATGCATATAATCCTGACACGTGGGAGGTAGAGGTGGGAAGATCATGAGTTCAAAGCCATCCTCAGCTACAAGTTGAGTTTGGGGGATTGCCCGGTTCACATGAAATCCTATCTCGAAAATTAAGTAAATAAATAGTCTTCAACTTCTGGGTGAATATCTGTTAATATGCTAGTGGGTTTCTGGACCATTCCTTCCACCTTTAAACTTAATTAAACTCCAACGCAGCACATGGTGGAGCACTCTGTGAGAAGCCATTGCAGCTCAGACATCTACAGCCTTTGATTAAACTCTCTTGGAACACACAGTAGAACACTCTGTGAGAAGCCATTGCAGGCTTAGAAGCTAGAAGAAGAAATGAAATGTTGAGTTTGGTTTCATGATGCACAAAGATGGACCATGTACTCTCTCTGCCTTGTTTCAGTTTAATTATCCTAAGACAAGCAGCTAACCTCAGCCAGAATATCCCTGGTTTAATGACACAACTGGCCTATGGAAAAGGACATAGCATGGAGGCAAACGAAGCAGCTTTTCCCCCCACCCCTCACTTCCTGCCAAGAGCAACATGGGCTGCTAGAAGTAACACCTGGGCAATGTTTGCTTGCCCACCTTGTCGAATGATGGTGGTTGGCTCTCCACCGTGTAGGCTGGCTCTCCCAATGGAAGGCTCGCTGATGTCTGTCCAGTAAACCACCTTGTCCACGCAGTCAAAGGCCAAACCAATGATGACTTTTGCCTGGAAGTAACATCAGTGATTGAGAGCAGTTCACCCACTTGCTAGCGTTGCTTTGAATCCTCCCATGTGCCTGTACATCCTCAGATAGTATTTTAAATAAAGTAAATATGTTTTGTCCATTTATATTTTAATTATCGAATTATAGAAACTATATAGTTCAGAAAAAAAAATCACCCACTAGCTAGTGTTGCCTTGACTTTTTTCCCATGTGCTTATACATCCTCAGATAGTATTTTAAATGAAATGAATGTTTTGTCCACTCACATTTTTAATTGAATTGTAGAAACTGTACAGTTCAGAAAAAACTCCTTTCTAAAATCCTGTGTTTGCGGGGCTGGGGATTTAGCTCAGTGGTAGAGCGCTTACCTAGGAAGCGCAAGGCCCTGGGTTCGGTCCCCAGCTCCGAAAAAAAGAACCAAAAAAAAAAAAAAAATCCTGTGTTTGCACTTACACATATGAGAGAGAGAGAGAGAGAGAGAGAGAGAGAGAGAGTGTGTGTGTGTGTGTGTGTGTGTGTGTGTTATGGGTGTATGTATATTTGTCTCCGGCTTGATTTTCATTTTTTATATTTCTGTATATGTGTGTATCCTTATGTGTCTGTTTTTGTGCCCTTGGAGGCCAGAAGAGAGTGTTGGATCCCTGGAACTAGGGTCACAGGTGTCTGTGAGCTGACAGTATTTGGGTGATGAAAATCAAATGGGTCCTCTGTGAAAGCAGCAAGTGCTTCTAACCTCTGAGCTGTCTTTCCAGCCCCCAACATGAACATTTCAAATGCACAAGATCCTACAATGCGTACAGCGAAGCATTAAAGAGTGAAATTAAAGATGGCCTGCATAATTAGAAAGAGGTAAATCAGGTTAATGGGCTCTGCAGTTTAATACTGCTAAGATATCAGTTCCCCTTAGTGATGGTTTCAGTGGCTGTAATGGTTTGTATATGCTTGGCCCAGGGAGTGGCACTATCTGGAGGTATGGCCTTGTTGGAATAGGTGTGTCACTGTGGGTGTGGGCCTAAGATCTTCACCCTAGCTACCTGGAAGTCAGTCTTCCACTAGCAGCCTTCAGATGTAGATGTAGAACTCTCAGCATGCCTGCCTGGATGCTGCCATGCTTCTTCTGCCTTGATGACAATGGACTGAACCTCTGATCCTATAAGCCAGCCCCATTTAAATGTTGTCCTTATAAGACTTGCCTTGGCCATGGTGTCTGTTCATAGCAATAAAACCCTAACTAAGACAGTGACCCACTGTCTCCTTTGTTAAAGTTACCTGGTTGTTTGGTTCTGCTTTTATTTGATTGTTGTTTGGTCTTACATGTAACACTTGCTGGCCTAGAACTCCCTATGGAGACCAGGCTGGTCTAGAATTCACAGAGATCTGCTTCCTGAGTGCTGGGATTAAAGGTGTGAGCCACCACTCCTAGCTGGCTGGATTTTTGTTGTTGTTGCTGCTGCTGCTGCTGCTGTATTGTTGTTGTTGTTGTTGTTGTTGTTGTTGTTGTTGTTTTAATGGAACAAGCAGTTTATTTTAACACATTACATGATCATGTGAATAACAACAACAGCAGTATGGCTGCTCATGTCTGTAATCTCAGAACCCAGGAGGTAGAGGCCAAGAGTTCAAAGCTGGCTTTGACTACAGTAACATGTTCAAGTCAAGCCTGATCTATAGAATGAGACTGCCTAAAAAATAAAATAAAATAAATATCTAAAATAATCAAAACAGTCTAAGAAAGGAACTCAAATCTCCATGACTTTGAGATCTACTATGATCAAGACATAATGGCATATTTACAAATGGATACTATATTACATAGGATTACAAATATAGTTATATTTGTAATATGTACAAATATACACAGATACACATGCATGTGCATAGTATACTACTAGCTTGGTATATTATACATAGCTATTTACTATGTTGGCATTATAGTGTGTGTGTCATACTATATTGATATCATACATTATATACTATAGTATATTTAGCTATGAACTATTTTGACATTATATTGTCTTATAATATACTATCTTGGTATGCTACATTATATTTTATATTATATATAGGGTTAGAGTTTATTAACCACATTAGCATTAAATTATATTATGTTGTATTACATTAATTATCTTGATATTCTATCATAGTATATTATGTATAGCCATTAACTATCTTGGTAGTCAGGCCCCTAGAGCTGGGACTATCACCAAGGCTATTCAGCTGATACTCACAGGGATATGGAGAAAGGCCTTGGCTTCTGTCTTCTTCATGGTGTTTCTTTCCAGGGGCAGGCGCTCAATCTTCCCAGTCTGAGCAAAGAGTAAGTGTGTCCCTGGAGGTAAGGGGATGACAGCTGTGGGTACTACTGGTCCCTGGTGAATAGGAGGCGCCACTGTACTGAGACCTAGAGGGCAAGAGATGGTCAATGAATGAGGGTTGTGAATATCAGAAATGCACAGGTGCAATCTAAGGCTCAAGCATGCAGACACATCCATGCATTCATGTGTGAGCACACAGGTACACATACATGTGCATTTATATGTACATAGGAAGATATGCATATGTGCTCATTCACCCATCTACATATCACCCATATCCTAGGTCTTGTCACATTTATTGTATTCAAACAGCACGGCCAACCACACAATACCCATTTTCTGTCTGAAACTCCAGAGACAGAATGCCTTCAGCCGTCAAAGGCATTTATGAAGAAGACACGGCAGAACATAAGAGAATTTATGAAGAAGATGGAGAAGAACATAAGTTTAGTATAAAGGTCCAGTTGGGTAAAGAGGTAGCTTTGCTCTAACTTATACAATGACTTGGTTATTTATGTTCTGACTGGATGTTGGTCTCGTATGAGAGCCAAAGCAGTGCTGGGAGCAATAGCGCCAACACCTCTGTCTTCACGGAGCGACATTATCTTTAACACTGAATGGAGAAAGCTATCAATGAGGGCATTTGTCCATTGCTATGAGATGGGGCATCCTCTGACCTCATAAGCAAAACATGCCCATCTAGGGAAAAGGTGACAGAGGGAGGGTTGGGAGCATGTAAACAGGGAAACCAGGCAATACATCCACTAGCACAGAGCATTCTAGTCCGAGTCTATATGACAGCTGTCTACTTACATGGGGGCCTCATCCCTGGTGGAGTACGGGTACCCTCTAGCTCCTGACCATCTCGGTCCACACACCAGCAGTAGCCAGTGCTGTGGTGGCACTGGGTGGGTGTATAGTGCCCATATTCATCACACTGGGGTACAAACATCCCCTGCAGTGTGGGCCGCTGTGCATCTGTTGCCCCGGCTGCTCCAAGGATGTGCTCTCGTTCCAGTTGACACCGGGTTTTGCCCACCTCTATCAGTGACAAGAAAGCAGAGCATCAGTTGAGCCAAACATGGTGTGCCCAAATGCCACTTGTCTAACTTGGACCACAAAGGTGGCCTGTCATCACTGGATTTTTATTCATTTTTCTTTTCAAATTTAAAACACCATTATGAGACCCGGGATGTAGCTTAGTTGATAAGAATGCTTGCATAGCACACAATGAGTGCTTGGCTCAGAAGTCCAAGGTCATCTTCAGTCATGAGTTCAGGACTAGCAGGACCTTGTCTCCAAAAAAAAAAAAAAAACAATGACTTATGATTTTTAAAAGCTACACCATGCCATGCACAGAAACAGGTGAATTTCTGTGATTTCAAGGCTCGGCTTGTCTATGTAGTAATATCCTGTCTTTGAAAAAAATCAAAACACCATTTATACCTATCAATTTTCTTTTCTACACAGTTCTTTCAATTTTTTTTTAAAATAAGGCAAAACAGACATAAAATAAAAGGAAATACTTTAAATGAGCAATTCAGTGGCATTTGGCACATTCACAATGATAACCAGCTACGGCTGTTTATATCTGAACTATTACATCATCCTAAAAGGAAACCTCATGCCTAGAGGTCTCCTTCCTCCTCACCCTAAAAGTTCCCAATCTCCATCCTTTCTGTGTACTTTCCCATTTTGTATACTTCATACCAATGAAATCATAGGACATGTGGCCCTGCATCTGACTTCCTTCTCCTAGCAGATCTCCCAAGCTTATCCTCACTGTGATGTCTATCAATCCTCCTTTCGACAGCTGAATAATGCCACATCTTACAGAAAAGTCACATATTTTTCAACCATATTTTCACTGATAGATGGCCCTGGACTTGGTTCGAAGGCATTTTAAGTTAATCTTAAATTCTTCTTTTATCCTCTCAAGCTTCATGTGATCTATATCGAGTCCAAGTCAAAGAATCTGGAGACCAAAGAACATGAAACACTCACTAGCTTCTGCATGTTTCCCCCTAGTAAAGGCCTATGTTTGCCACGAAACCTGGCATCTAAAATGTACAGCTCAGATTCCAAAGCAAGGAAATACCACTATACAAGAAGCTTAAGAAGTTGGGCTATGGTGTAAGCCTGCAATCTCTGCACTTGGGAGAATGCTAATGCAGGGGGATTAGAAGTTCAAGAACAATCTGTCTCAAACAAAATAAAACTTGACATAGAATAAACAATGTGCAGAGCTACAGCTGGGCTTGACATTCTCTGGAGTCTAGCCAGAGCATGGGGGCCAGTAGAGTGGTCACCTCTGAAGCATGAATCACAAAGAGACAGTGAGAAGCATCCATTCTCCATGCTACTACTACTGAGAGCTACATTCATCCAAGCCTTAGGACTTCTTCCTTCCAGGCCTTTCCATGAGTTGTTCTTTGTGTGATGCCCCCTTAACTTCCCATCAGAACCCCTTTTCCATTGCCTAGTCGATCCTCCTCAGAGACTGTGTTGAAGCACTACATTTCCTGCAGGTAAATGTCTCAAAACCCCTCCCCCCATGCTGGGTTCAATGTTTCAGGTGAGCTCCTAGGTCCTCCAGGTGGTAATCAAGGTACCTAAGACCAGAGACTCCAGGGTCCCATGACCTGAAGGAGTTGTTTGTTCTCTGGCTCCTGGGCAGACTCTCACAGGATAGAGATTGGCTCTTTTCTGCCTTTACTGAGGAAATGCACCTGGGTTGGGTACACACACAACCATCTTCAGGCCTGCCATCAGGGAACCATAGTTAGAGGAAATGAAGCAAGGAGACACACAGAAGAGCCTCTCTCCAATGGGCAAGAGAACACAAGAGAGCAGACGAGTACACTCAGGTCTGTTAGGGTGGCTAAACAGCTCTTAGAGTTTGGCCAACTCTCTGGCTTTATGTAAGACACTGCCTAGTACAACTACCTAACTCTGAGGTTTCAGAGTGGGCAAAGGCATGCTTGATATGCAAATAAAACTTCATTTACAAGCCAGGTGTGGTACCCTCACCGTTAATCTCAGCATGATGGAGGGAGAGGCAGGCAGATCTCTGTGAGCTCTGGACTAGCCTGGTCTACAAAGAGAGTTCCAGATCAGCTAGGGCTACACAGAGAAACCCGGGGGTGGGATGGGGGAGGGTGTGACATGATGACATGACACAACGCAAACAAAACAAAACAATAAGCAGTAGCCAGAGTTGGCCTGTGGGGATAATAGTTAACCAGTCTTGGCTCTAGGGCACCATTGGTTCCATGTTTTGATGTGGCAAGAAGGCCCTTACCATTTCAATATATACCTGTCAGCTTCCAGAATCCCAAGGCAACTCTATGTCAGTTGTTTATAATCACCAGCCTTCAGTATTCTGTTACAACTGGGAACAAGAGGATACATGTGGGTGGAACCTGGCCTACACGAGGCAGGCACAGGGACTGCAAGGGAAATACAGCTGAGATACTTGAAGTGTCTCATCCATACGGCCAGTTCTCATCCTGGCTGGCCTAACACAACTGCTCCCTTGATTAGAAACAGTTAATATGCCGAAAAAAAAAAAGTGTTTATTGAGCCTGGCAAGAAAAGGGCTGTGTGCACTTTTCTGTTGTCTCTGAGGATCATGTAAAAAAAAAGAGTAATATACTTGATGTAGGAAGATCCAAGAAAAAATATGAATGAGCCATCTGGTTAGGATCAAAATGTTGAGCTTTGTATTCTATCGGATATAAAACTTGCTTATTTTCTCAAAACCTTAGATTTGTTCAAAGTTTTAGAAGTTCCATATATATCTCCTAATGCCCAATTATATGTATATATGAATGTCTATGTGAGGGCATAGCATATGTACTGGAGCCCCCTGAGGTAAAAAGAGGGTATCCTATCCCTTGGATCTGGAGTTGCAGGTGGTCATGAGCCATGATTGACACGTGGTGCTGGAACAGAATTCAGGTCCTCTGTAAAAAAAGGAAGTGCTCCTAACTCTTGACTCATCGCTCCAGTTTCCATCTAATGCCCATTATGATAGGAATTTTGTTTTAATACCAAAGGAGAAAACTAAAACCCAAAGGGAATTCATTGCAAATACAACTGAAGTCTATGGATTCCTGATCCAGCCCCTGCTCCTTTTGGCATTGAGTTTCTGCATCCACCTTCCCAGCAGTCAGACTGGCTTCCACACAGTGAACACGGTAAAATAATGATCGTGAGAGTTAATCTTCATTGTCAGTGTGACTAGATTTGGAATTACCAAGGAGACCCAGCTATGGGAGTGCCAGAGAAGGTGTTTCCAGAAAGAATTAACTGAGGAGATTAAGCCTACCCTGAATGTAAGTGGCACCATGAGGTAGGCTCTTGGAGACCTGAGTACATGCATTTATCTCCTCTGCTTCTTGACTGCAGACCAAGAGTAATCAGCTGCTTTCTACTCCATTGCCATGCCTTTCCACTATGATGGCCTACATCCCTTCAAGCTATGAGCCAAGATAAACCCTTTCTCAAGTTGGTTTTCTTGAGCATATTGTCAAATCAATATAAAAAGTAACAAGCACAATCATATTCATACTTTCTTAACACACAGTGAAATGGTCTGAAAGTCCCCAGAAGTTCTCCTCTCAATATTTCTGTCCTTAACTACTTTTCCAGCTACAGTGGATTGATGTTCTAGGTGTCTCCAACCAAGCAGAAACTTCTATGTATATGTCTGCATGGGAGTGTGCGCGCGTGTTTGTGTGTGTGTGTGTGTGTGTGTGTGTGTGTGTGGTGTAGAGGCCATTGTGGCAAATGACTTGACATGAGGCTTACTGATTATGGTCCACCTGTCTCTGCTTCCTCAGCACTACAATTTCAAGCATGAGTGTGTCCAGTTTCTAAATGCAAGTTCTAGAGACTGAAGTCTTCTTTTTTGTGCATTTTACCAACTGAGCTATGGCCCCAAGCAGAGCATTTAAGAGAGTGAGGGCTATTTCATTTTATGTAGCAGACAGGCTTTTATGTTGATATCTTGTTGGATATTCAAAAGTTCAAATCACCTGGAATAGACTGTGAAACTTTTAGAGTTATCTTGAATGTGTAAGGAAAGGAAACCTCAATTCTGAGTCAGGAAATAGAACTTGAAGAACAGAATATTTGTAAAACACACTGTGTTCTCATAGACTTCCAGGAATGAATCCTTGGTCTGGCAAACAGGCAGCAGAAGTGGCCAAGGGTACGAGGATTAATACCCCAGGGAATTTTACATTAAGGGCCTGACAGATAGGATGGGGACAATAGAGTCAAGAAGACACTTTTTCTGAGTTTATTTCTAGTTTGGTAAAATGCTTATCAGACAAGCTATTTCTTCTGTCTGGCTCAGCTGTGAGAAGGAACGCATAGTCCCTTGATATGTCTGAGAGCAGGCAGGAAGTCTGGGGTGGCTTTTCTTGAGATGGCAGCAAAGAGAAAGAGAGGAAATGAGGCGAGAGAAGAGGCAGCCCATTTGTGTTCCCTGGATTTGTATTCTACTTGTTTTCTTGGTCACATTTGTGATGCTGTCAAATGAATGGCCAATGCAGCCCTGGAGTAGAAGAGAGGGAATAGCTAAGAAGTGCCAAGTCTCTCTGTCAGAGGATAGCCAGCAATAGGAAGTCCTGTGACTACACAGAAGGAAATTATGTGCAGAGGTGCCATTTATTCCCTTGTTTCCTATACAGTCTGAGTTCTTTGTAGGGACCAGCTGCTCCCATTGACTACATAGACTCTAACACAACCATGACACATATCTGTGAATAGAACTAGGTGGGTCCCATGAATCGTGCCCACTCTTTCTTGGCTGTGGGACATCACTAGCTGCTAAACAGATACATCTGCCCAGCATGGTTATGCTTCCCAGAATGAGAATTTTAAAAGATAGAATATAATGTCTCCAACCTGGTCCTTACCCTGGAGTCCCTAGCTAGTTCCTAAGAACATCAGTTACAATAAAAAGATTAGACGTCTACTTGGGAATGTGTCAAGCCCATGCCCAACATGAACTTGAGGATGCCAGATGGGAGGGAAGCTCAGGAAGAGGCAGTGAACAGCAACAAGGAAAGGGCAGACAATGAGGGGGAAATAGAAAAAAGGCATTAAACACCAGAAAAAGCAAATAGCCTCTAGTCTCTGTGCTGCTGCTGCAACTGTGGGAAATGACACTATAACTTTTTCCCAGACCAAAACCCTGGGGGATCCTCAGACCACTTATCTGCTTTATTTGTATTATAAACACTCACTGGAAACTGCCATGAGCCGAGTACCATGAAAGGCCTTGAAGCATATGGCTGGGGGGGGGGGGGGGGCAGATGAGAATCATTTCTCAGGGAGTTCAGGGGCAGAAGTGGTTGTTATAGGAACAAAAAGGGGGCTTACTGTTTGTCTTTGAGTCTGTGGTGATGCACAGCTTCATGGCAGGGAATTCATAAAGGAAAATGAGTCTCGTCATGGTGGCCAAAAAGCAAGAAGAAGCGGCTAGTGTTCCAGCGTTCCCTTCAATAACCCATGGCCTCCAGCCCTACCACCTAAAGTTTCCTCCCTGCAATGAGTCCTCCTCCCCCTTCCCCCTCTTCTTCATCTCTGTTAGGTATGGAGGCAGGAACGTCACATGTGCTAGGCAAGTACTCTACCACTAGGCTATATCCCCTTTTACACCAAAACAAAACAAATAAACAAAACACACTTATTCAGTGTGTGTGTGTGTGTGTGTGTGTGTGTGTGTGTGTGTGTGTATAAAGCCTTTTATAATTTAACACTACCTTTTGAGGTTTATCTATTGCTCCAGTCTGTTTCTCTTGCTGCCTGTTTTTTCATTTAAACTAAAATTAATCTTCCAATCTTCTTGTTGCTAGATATTTAGATTGTTTTCTGATTATAAATGATACATAAACATTCTTGTGCATTTCTAGGGTATGTCCTCTTGGGTATATAACCAGATGTTGGATTTCTTCTGAGAACAACATTAAATAAATAAAACTGTCTCAGCAGATGGCTCTTACTGACATTATCAGTGTCCCATCGCCACATCCCAGACTACAGGTCTAGATCTGTTTCTGTTTAGTAAACAAAACCTTAAAGAGAGGGCAAGGAGTCAGACTTTTAAAAAAATCAAAACAAAAACTTAGACATCTGTTTCTCTTTGAACTGGAGATATGAAACCAGCCCACAGAAATGATGAATGCTGGCTGTTTTAACAGCAGCTGGAATGCCTCATTCAACTCAAGTGGCCAGAACTGCTTCTTTATGTGTTCTTCACATCAAAATGCGTGGGCAGAGATATAACCACAACCCGTAATTTCAGAAACAGAAGGTGGCCCTCTTCTCCTTTGGCAGCAATTTTTTTTTCATTTTTTAAAACAGTGTGTGTGTGTGTGTGTGTGTGTGTGTGTGTGTGTATGTGTACATGCATACACGCACATATGTGTGTTCATGCACATGTGTGTGTTCAAGCCCATGTGAAAGAGCACGTGCGGAGGACAAAGAACAATTTGTAAGAGTCTCTCTTCCCACCATGTCTTCTAGGGATCAAACTTAGGTTGTCAGACTTGGGGCAGCAAGCACTCTACTTACTGAGCCATCCATCTTACCTCACTCTCTTCCTGCTCCTTGGTTGCCAGTGAGATACTAAGCTTTGCTCCATGCTCCCCATCATGAGAATCTGCCTTACCCCAGCCCAAGGAAGCAACATCAACAATGATATGACATCAGGAACCAAAAACGAAATTTCCCTTCTTCAAGTTGATGTCTTGGGGATTTTGTTCCCTTGACTGAAAATTGCCAAACACAGACACTGGGCATTCCTAGTAGGTTCTGTATAGCTAGCAGCCAACTATGATCATTTGTTCAACAGCGTTTCCTGAGAGTCTTACCAATTCTTAGTCTCAAACCCAGCCTGGCTTGAGGCTTCTGGGTGCCTACAAGCCAAGGAACAGCAACTCCCAAAGCTGCATATTCAGGCCAGGTAACAGCTGATGTAGAATATTCCATGCTTTAGTTAAACCTTCCCCCATCTTGGGCCCTTCATCCCATTTCCCCATCACACATTCCATTCCCTAACACTCCCAGGCTTCTACTAATTTTATGTCAATGTGGCTGGACCACAGGATGCCCAGACATTTGGTCACATCATCCTCAGTGTTTCTGGATAGTATTGTTTAGGTTGACATTCTGTGTACACTGATCTTCCTGACCTCGTCCAGTCATGTAAAGACATAAACACAACACAGAAAAATCTGTTCTTCTTCTGAATAAAGAGAACTCTTATCCAACATTGTGGCTCACAACTTTAATCCCAGCATTCTGAAAAGCAGAGTTAGGAGGATCTCTGTGAGTTCAAGGCCAGCCTAGTTTACATAGGGAGCTCCAGGACAACCAGGGATACATGGTAAGACTCTATCAAGGGAGAGAGACAGACAGACGGACAGACAGAGAGAGAGAGAGAGAGAGAGAGAGAGAGAGACAGAGAGAGACAGAGACAGAGACAGAGACAGAGAGAGACAGAGAGAGATTGTTTATGTCTGATAACCTTCAAACCAGAAATCATTTGTCTCCTGTGGTTTTGATCAAACAAAACATAAACCTTTTTTGGGTCACAAGGCTACTAGCTTCTGGACTGGAATTCTACCATGAACTTTCTTGGTTCTATGGCCTTCACACATGAACCAAAAGGTTATTGGCTTTCTTGGGTTCCCTGCTTCCTGAAGACAGATGCTAGGGTTTGACATTCTTCAAAATGATAAGATTCAATTCAATTCAGAGGTGTGTGTGTGTGTGTACATATAGACACATATATTCTCTTGGTCTCTTGGCTCAATGCCCAGTTTTTATCCTGTGCTGCCAACTCTAGTACCTAGGAACAATACAATCTAAAATTCCAGCATGACTTGGGGTCCTTTGAAATATCCCCTAAAGGTGTGTCCTATGTGCTTCTGCACTAAAGCCTGTGGTCTAATTTCCAACTTACAGAACTCTGAGAACTTTCCATAGACCACTTCCTCACATCCCCTTCTCCCCAGGCCATCAAATCTTATGAATGCATCAATAGGCCATCAGCTCCTAACACCCTCATCTTACCTCCAGGCACACATCGGAAGCCATCCCCCTGATAGCCAGGTTTGCACTGACATCTGAAGGAGCCTGGTGTGTTGTAGCAGAAGGCATCAGGGTGACATCGGCTGTGCTGGCATTCATCCACATCTGCAAAACAGCCACAGGCCCAGAGACCATGTGATTGCTTCCAGAATTTGTGATTGTTACAATAATTTAATCCACACACTCAAATCTATGTGAATCTGCTTCTCGAGACCAGGACTTTAAATCACTAAATGTTAATTTTTTAAGACACTCATACCCCAACTTCTATCTAATATATTTACAAACAGGTTTCACATGACAGTAATGTTTTCAAGAAACATTGAACTTACAAGAGGGAAAATTTACACTGTCAGATGTTCCCTCGTTATTGTAATAAGGAGCTCCTAGAGCTCCTGAGTGTTTACAGAGAAAAATTATACAGTCAAAACAGAGAGACAGTATCTCTGAAATCTTTGCTGAGCTTAAGTTCATTATAATGCTGTATAATTTTACAAACCAAGAGCCTTAAGTTACAGTGTTAATTACATTACAAGTCCCCTGCTGGCTAACTATAAGCTTATCCCAAGCCTGGAAAAATTCCACAATGTCATTTCTTCTCTGACTTCAAGTTAGGAATTTTGCTTTTTGCACAGGTAAGAGCAAACCTATTGCATACAAAGATGGATGCTAAGCTCTTTGCAAGCAAGGGCTGTTTGTGTTTTCAAAAACAAGCCAGCCTCAGTTCCCAGGAAAGAGCAGCTAGCTACCTAAATTGGAGTCAGGGGAAGCTAAGCAGGTCCCAAATGAGGACAATTATCCAAGAAAATGCACAGTTCCAGTTACTAGCAAGAAAAGGCCACTCCCTTGTCCAATGGAACAAAAGGAATAAGTTCCTTATGTACAGGGTGTGTTAGCAACTAGCATGCAGTAAGTACTACTCAAGCCACCGTTTCAGGGTATACAGGGAAATTTGGAGCCACCACATACCTTGGCAGGCTCTGCCATCCCCAGAGAAGCCAGGCAGACAGGAACAGGTGTAGGAGGAGCCACCCATATAGATGCACTGGGCTCGCTGAGGGATATCACAGTTGTGGAGACCAGTTTCACAGTAGTTGATGGGACGTTGGTCCACAGCAGCTTAAGAACAAAAAAATGAATGCTTGTTTTTGAAAGAAAGTCTCAGAGCAGGCAGGTATCCTTCCAAGCTCTCTACACACCAGTGATTTGGCTCAGTGGTGCTGTGAGAAGAAGGCTAGGTCTAGATGCTGCCTGGGTCCAGACTATATCATTTCATGTAGTCACCCTCCAAACCACTGAACCTAGGGTTTCATGCTCCTGAAATATTCTGCTAATGAGCTGCATCTCTAACCCAGGCTAGCCTAGAATTTATTCTGTAGGCCAAAGAAATCTTGGACTTTGATCACCAACCCCACCTCTGCCTCCTAAGTAGCTGAAATGACAGGCCTGAGGTTTCAGGCCTGACTTGTTTTTGAGCAATGGAATCCATTATTCAAACAACTTATGCAGAATTCTATCTATAGACAAATGGAAGACTGGGGGCCAGGGAGGAGGACAAGGATTGGCTGTGCCCTCCTAGACAGTTCCTTGAAGTGCTTTCAAGGGCTCCAAGAAATGATCATGTCCAATCGCCTCATTTTGAAGATGGAGAGTTAAGGCCTGGGAGGTTAAGTTTCTTGCTGAGAACTGATGTCTGGGAGAAGACATTGACACAGCCCCAGTGGCACTCTGCTCCCCTCACCCCCACTCCACCCCCACCCCTGCTCTCTAGTGAGTATGGCCTTAGGGAATGGGCAGACCCAGGCCAAACTGCCCCCATGAGCTCTAACTCTTCACAGTCCACCACCCATACTGAGCCAATGAGGGATGACAATGGTATTGCCTTAAAACCAAATTTTAGAACCTCCCCCAGAGCAAAACCCATAGGGAAAAGTCAGGCCAAGAAAACTGATGTTCTCTGCTAGGATGGAAAAAAAATAGTTTCAACAGAGCAAAGTAAAATCTCAGCTCTGTGCAACAAAAAGGCTGGCCTCTTGGGTGCACAGATGTTTGGGTCCCATTCAAATCATGAGAACTGTCTGTTCCCTTCCTCCCTACAGACTCCACCTCATCCAGGGCTTAGCTCCTTATCCAAGCTCTGTCATAGAGCAAAGGGGACACATGTGTACTACACAGTAAACAGCCAGGGAACACACAAGGATAGGACAATGACTGGCACAGTTACTTTCTGTTTTGACTCATGCAGGCATGCATGCCCCATTCAGTATGTTAGCCTGTAGATCTGGGAATCTCCAAGAATCTTTGGGCTTCAGTTCTTGGAACTTGGGCTGGGGCTATAGAGTGGAGAGAGTGCCTGCTGACCATGGCTATGGGTTCCATCCTCAGTACTGAATAAACTGGGCATGGTGGTGCACGCCTGTGATTCTGGTGTTCTGGGTAGAGGTGGGGAGTTAAGTTCAAGATCACTCTTGACTACACAGTGAGTTTGAGGCCGGCCTATGATCCGTGAGACACTGTCTCAAAAATAAAAAATGCCATGGAAATAATATACCAATGTTAAGTGGGCAGGGTGGGGTGGGTGGATGACATTTCAAAAACGTTGTTCTTCATAACTGGCCTAGTATCTTCCTTATCAAGGTCAATCAAGAACATAAGTGGCCTAATGAGTTAATAAAACCAATGTACTTTAGTAAGTCTTAAAAGCTTTGCTTCGGCTGTGGTTTGTTAAATTAAGACTATAAATGGAATGCTGCCAAGTAGGATTTCCTTTCTGATGTAACTGAGGTAGGATTCAGTCTAAGGCAGCTAAAAGCATAAAGGTGCTTAGAGACAGCCAAGCAAATATATAAGAAGCAAGTGCCACAGAAAGCTTACAGTGGGCAGATGATGCATCGCTAGCATGTGGTAGTGTATATATTATAAGAACACTGCTGCTATTGGCAGCTGTAACCATCTAAGGAAGTAGAGGGCAGAACTTCTTCTCATCCCCCTTGTAACCAGCCCCTCTCTGACCGATGAAACTGGTGTCTGCTTCCCCATCAGGATCAATCAAAACCTGTAACTGGGCCTTTCCCACAGAGCTAGTTTCCCCAGGACAATTTCTTGCAGAACTTACCCACACATATTCCCCTGTCTGAGAAGTGGTAGCCCTCCATGCACTCACAGCGGAAGGTCCCTGGGTGGTTGTTGCAGATTGCATGGTTCCCACACCGGGAAGGCTGCTCTGAACATTCATCAATATCTGTAGCAATTGTTGATTTAAAAAAAAGCCAGATTTTTTAAACCTCATGAAACAAGGTAAAGTGAAAAGCATTTTCCTACAAACCCAAAGTAATATAAAATAGACACTGGTTCTTTTGCCCTTTACATAACTTAAGGTGAAACCCTCAGTCCATTTATTCTAAGTGATTGATGTATGTGTGCTTCCTTCTGAATGAGTTACCAAGGGGACACACATTAAAACAAGCTACACACACTGGAATGGCAAAAACACATTTAAGGAAGCAGAGGTCTGCTCTTGCAGAGGACCCAGGTTTGGTTCCCAAAGTAAAAGTAAGTAATCTCTAAAATAAACTACCTTTCTACAGTTATGATTATAAAGAAAGGCTGGACAATTTATGGCCAATTGAATTTCTTAATTACTTAACACACACACACACACACACACACACACACACACACACGAGTACAGTGTTGTTGTCTTCAGACACACCAAAAGAGGGCATCAGATCTCATTACAGATTGATGTGAGCTACCATGCGGCTGCCAGGAATTGAACTCCAGGACCTCTGGAAGAGCAGTCAGTGCTCTTAACCCTTGAGTCATCTCTCCAGCCCCGAAATGAGAATTTCTTAATGTTACCTAGGATTTAATGAACTCAAGTGGCAGAAATGGTGGACTTTCATGTGACAGTACTACAGCCATCATCGTGGTTCAGTTACATCAGAAAGGAAATCCTACTTGAAGACATTCCATTTATAGTCTTAATTTAACAATGAAAACTTAAGGTTGAACAGAACTAGGTTTAAATCCTGCCTCCTCTTGTTATTGACTTATGCTGTCTGGGCAGTCAACTGCTTAGCCTCAGTTTCCCCATTAGTAAATAAATATTATAAACTCACTAGTGCATTCGTTTGAGTATGGGTTAAGGGAGCAGACAGCACACTCAAGACGTGTAGCTATGATTATAATAACCATACACCTATTTTATATCCTAGTGCATTCTGGGAACATAGCCCTCAGATGGCCACCAGACAAGTCTGGCTATGGCTTATCTATGAATACTAGTAGTACAAGGTTGGTTGGCTTAGATGAGAAATGTTGCTAACCCCTCATTATTCTATCTGTCCAATGACACTCTGAAATACTGGCGCCAAAGAGAGAGGGTCCACAATCTTTCCTGAGATAGGGCTGGTGTGGTATTCTCTCTCTCTCTCTCTCTCTCTCTCTCTCTCTCTCTCTGTCTCTCTCTCTCTCTCTCTCTGTGTGTGTGTGTGTGTGTGTGTGTGTATGTGTGTGTGTGTGTGCACGTGCACGCTGTGTACAGTTCAAGATTTAGGATCTTGGACAAACGGACACTGTCAGGAGTACCTGGAGAGGTGGAACTAGGATTGAGAATGGGGTTTCTACCTCCATCTACCAGCTGTTGCTCCCATGCATAAAGCACAATCTGTCACGCCTACCACCTGTGCTCTGTATTACTCCCAGAACTCTCACAGCAGGTGGCTGGACTCCTGTGCTGGGCTGCAGTCTGAAGGCTCAGAGCAAACAGAGACCAGACCAGAACATCAGTTTTCCATCTAAGAGCCAAGGCCAAGTCATGGAGGGAACTTGTCCAAGCCCCTTCCTCGCTGGGAACATTTACAGACATGGAAGATGTGTTATGCAAGAGCTGCAGAGGCCACAGCAGGCCAACAGGACCTTGGTGTAGTGGGGTCCAGGAGGACTGCTCCCACACTATCAGGTCTGTAAGGATAAGCCAGGCTGGACACCACTGTTTCTATCGGGACAAGACCTTCCCACTGTCCCCACTAAGATCTCATGGTCTTTACAGTTTGTAAATTGTTCCTCATGTGTGATTTAAATCTTTTCTCTTAACTGAGTCCATGTCCTTAACCCTTTGTTGATGGACATTGTAGCCTGGTAACCATGGCAACCGTCTGTTCATAGCACCTCATAACATCTGCTTGAAGAGGATTTTTCAACATCTGGTCAACATCCTTTCTGAAAAGAGGAGAACCCCTTTTTAGCTGAATACGAAAACCATGGCTTATTTATTTTTATTAAAAACATTTTTTTTTGAAGCCAAGTATCTTCATGTAGCCCAGGCTGACCTCAAACTCACAATCCTTTTGCTTCACTGCTGGGTGCTAGTATCACAGATTTGTTCTATACAGTTTGGAATTACTTTTAAAATTGTTGTTGTTGTTATTGTGTGGTGTGTGTGTGTGTGTATGTGTGTGTGTGTATGTGTGTGTGTGTGTGTGAGTGAGAGTGCACACATTCCACTGCATGCATGTGGAGGTCAGAGGACAACTTCAGGAAGTCAGTTGAGGCAGGGTCTCTCTGTTGTTTTTGCTGTGCCTTGTACTCTGGCTGAGCTTGCCCTTGAGCTTCCTAGTGGTTCTTCTGTCTGCCTCTCATCTTTCTGCAGGAGTCTTGAGAGTACAGGTGCATGCTGTCAGTTTTTGACAGGGGTCCTAGGATTTGAACTTGGGCTGTAAGACTCGGAATCACAGGTCCTAGGTTAATCCTTCAATTTTTTTTTCCCCCACAGTGACTACTCTTGGTACATTTTCAATGACTCTAAGTCTCTACAAGTTCTTTCTTTTATAAATGCCTTGCCCTTTGTGGAGATTATTGACATGTGGAATGCTTTCTAGAGACTCAGAAATATTCCCTGAGATATTAGTTGATGCTGCTACTCTAGATTGCAATTTGATGGATATGTGGGTGCCATTTAATGTGAATCCCAAGTAAATTACTGGGCTCTGGGATCTCCCTCAAAAAAATCCTTTCCAGTTTACTTGGGAAGCTCACTGGGAGACAGTTAGCTAAAAACAGCCTCGTTTTGCATATCATGGATCATCTATCCCACTGCGGACTTGAATCACAGAGGTTCACCCTGGTTCCCCTCTCAGGAATCTCCCCGGGTTAAAACAACACACAAATCCAGATGCTTAATGCAATTTCCTGTCAAAAGCGTCATGTCCAGATGCATTAACACCGAGGCTTGTTCTGGTGACTCAGAACAACAAGGAGCCTGACTCAGACATCCTCACATTTCACCAGACTAATATTCCAGGACAATGACTGATCACGGACAAAAGCAAGAGCATGCATGGCCACCCATCTTCTTCAATAAGGCTGGCCAAGTGTTTCCAGGGACAGTGACCAGAGTACACAAAGTCACGGGGAGGGGGAGCATCTCTGTGTCTCTTAAGAGGAGCACTCCCTGGGACCAAGAACTGCTTGAAAAGGTCACAATAAGCAACAGCAGACACATCTCCACAGGCGATAGTAATCTTGATGGTCATCTAGACCGGATCTAGAATCACCTAGGAGACGAGCCTCCTGGACTGAATGAAAAGGAGAAAGCTCAATAAGAACCAGTATTCGTCTCTGCCTGCTCACTGACACTGATGTGACCAGCTGTTTAAGCTCCTGCTGCCATGACTTCCCATGCCATGATAGATGGCATCTTCAAACCGTGAGCCAAAACTAAAACCTTTTCCTCCTCAAGTTACTTTATCAGGTATTTTGTCACAGCAACAAGAAAGGCAACTAATAAACCATGTTCTATCAATATGTAGGTGGCTGATGACATTTTTTACAGACTGAGAAGATATGGAGACTTAAAGGAATCCCTCATCCTCAACAAGTCTCCCACAACTAGCCCCTCTATGGCAGGACTCCAAGCACATAAAATAACCCAAAATAGCACCATGCTTCTTGAAACCGTCCTATGCCAATGTAGCCATTCGTGACAGGGAAGGACTGGCCACTGACAACCATAAGCAAGTCAGTTCTTGTGTCTCCTTTACCATGCCCTGTGAGCAAACAGGTGAGTCCAGACTGATTAGTACCAAATACACAATGTCATCAGCAAGAACTCATCCAAACTATCACACCACGCATATCTGTAAGCACAAACCTCTGCTTGCTAAGCGTCTCAGGGCACTCAGCAAACGTCCTGCAAGGAAGGATCACTCCACAGCAACCTCCCCTATCCCACGTCCTACAACAGGATCAATACACCACACCTGGCCTCTTGCTAGCAAGATGGGATCCCAGACCTGACCCAGCATGATTCCCAAATCTGAAACATGTTGGGCTTGCCAGGGCTTGTTGCCTAGACACACAGGGATAAAGACAGCAGCCCATTTTGCCCGATAGATACTTTTGTGCATACTACTCTAGATGTAGACAACTACATCTAGCATTTCTCCTCATTAGTGAGGGCTTCAGTACAGGTTTAAGTGGCACTGGGTAAAGTACCTGACACTCTCGGCCTTAGCAAGGACAAACTGTCCTTTGGTAAGAGATTAAAATTCAGTTACAGACAAATACCAGGCTGTCTACTTGCAAGCCTTTGAAGTTAAATTTTAAATAATAAAACAAATGCTACTAGGAGCAGGGCTCCAGGTGTTCCATTAAGAGACCCGAGTTACTCACTGGCTCAGTTTAATGTCTCAGACTAATGAGCCTCGGTTTCTATGAAAGAAAAACCAATATAGACAGTAAATGTTGACCAAGTTATAGAGAAATTGTTGCTTGGGAGCTAAAGAAGTCAGCAAAGCCTTTGCCGTGCAAGCACAAGGACCTAAGTGTGTCATCCGTAGAACCCACACAGAAAGCAGGGCATCGACACACATGCTTGTGATCACCCCAGCACCGGAGATGCAGAGACAGGATCCCTGGCGCTTGCAGGGCAACTGCTAAGCTCCAGAACAGTAAGAGACTCTGTTTCAAAAGAAGGAGACAGAGATCCTAACAACAGATGAGATGCCCTCTGGCTTCTATATCAGTGCAGTAGCCCCCATGTGTGTGTGAGTTTATACAAAAAAGATGGATAAAATTGAACTCCCATACATTGTAGAGGGACAGGAATGTAGTGTAGCTGATAGGGAAAACAGTATGATTGCCCTCCAAAAGCTAAGCACAGAATGATCCACAGAATCGCTTTGGGGATTATGCAAACAAAATAAAACAACAACAAATAAAACCCGAAGGCAGGGCCTTCAACAGAAGTCATGTTCATGACACCCTTGTGTACAATAGTCAAAAGGTAGGTGTACTATGTCCACTCACAAGGGACTTCCAGCAAGAGGGTATATAAAGCATACACAATCCAGCTATGCCTTTCATGGAATGTTTGCATATCACACGTTCAGGACAATCATTCTTGTTACATACACCCAGCTTCCTAGTTTACAGAACCTGGAGGCTTCCTCCCAGCCTGATACCTCAGCACCCCACACAACAGACCCCAAAGCAGTACCGTAGCAAGCCTTCCCGTCTCCTCGGAAGCCGACAGAGCATTCACAGGTGAACTGTGTTCCAGGGCCAGGGCGACAGGCTGCATTGCTGTCACACCCATGGGTGCCGATGTAGCATGGATTCTGAAGGGCATCAGGGGAGCCATCTGTGAAGTAGACACAGTGTTCAAGAACCTTCCAAAAGCCCTCCTACCACAGGAAGTAAGCCACTACTGCAAACGAGCAGAGAAAGGGAACCAGGGCCTTCTATGTTGTACTACAATGGGACCAAGCTCTGCCCTCCATATATATATATGGGAAATGTTCCTCATAGCTCATGTATTGGTCATTATTGTTCACCAGTTGGTAGTGCTGTTTAAGGAGGTCTTGGAATCTTTGGGTGGTAGCTTGCCGGAGGAAGTAAGTTACTGGTAAAAAACCTTGAGTTTACAGCCAGTTTACCCTTTCTGCTTCACATTTATGGCTGAAGACATTCTCTCAGCTTCCTGTTCCAGCTACCTGCTGCCAGACCTCCCCAACCATCGTGGATGACTTCTACGGAACCCTAACATAAAATTACTTTCTTTCATAAGTTGATTCTGATCCTGGTATTTTATCACAGAAAAGCAACTAATATATCTATCTATATAGTATAGATACATTAGCCATGAGAAGGAATTACATCCTTTGATTCTGCCTACATGGAAGTGCCTGGAAATCATTGTGTTGAATGAAAATAAGTCAGACACGGAAAGACAATGTCTTACATGTCAGTGCTAACAATGGTGATTTCACAGAATGAGGAAGAATAATGGCTACCTGAGGTGGGGAAGGGCGAGGGGGTGGGGAGAAAGCCAAAGGATGGTTAAGAGGCCACGGGTGCAGTTGGATGGATAAGGTCTAATGTTCTGTGGCACAGTAGGGTAACTAAAGATGACAACGATTAATCATACATGTCAAAATATCTAATAGAGAAGATTTTGAATGCTCTCAACACCAAGAAATGATACGTTTGGGGATGGACATACCCATTTCTCTCATGTGATCACTGCTCACTGGATATGCCTGTTGAAATTACTTAGCTCATATCCCACACTATGAACAATTATTAATATAGTCCTTTAAAAGATAATATTGTTTTTAGTTTTAAATTTTTTTTTTTTTTTGGTTCTTTTTTTCGGAGCTGGGGACCGAACCCAGGGCCTTGCGCTTCCTAGGCAAGCGCTCTACCACTGAGCTAAATCCCCAGCCCTAGTTTTAAATTTTAAATAGAGTTTTTTTTTTTTAATGTTCACTAGAGTCAGCAGTAGCCTTTGGTTGGTTGGCTCTGTGAGGGAACTCATCAGGATAGCGTTCTGCCCTGATAGCTCATGAATAAATAGCCCAGACATCCCCATGAATAGGCCTTTGGTTCTGTGAACAAAAGCTGGTCTGTTTGCCAAGAGCCACTGATGACCATGCATTTTTTTTTCTCTTTCACAGGATGTCTGACCATCGTTTTCTTCTATAGACAGAGAGTAGGAGACTAAAATCCCAAATCCAAGAAGCAGAGATTGATAGGTATGAATGCAGAGTACAGAGATATATGCAAGCACACAGCCTGCATGAGTCCCCCCTCCTTACCCCTCACAGGCCCCATGGAGTTGCTGAGGGCATAGCGCAAGATCCTCTCCTCCTTGTTGTACAGGACAAACACACTATCCACAGAGAGCTGCTGGGTGCTGGGCAGGGCTGGCCTGGAGTCATCGTGGGCACACTCCTGGAAGGTGATAGTCTGACGCCACTGGTAAACATGGGTGTGTGAGGGCACAGCACTGTCCTGATCAGGCTCAGTCACCGTGTACTCCCGGGTGGAGGAGGAAGTGATCACTGAGGTGTGGGAGACAGACAGACAGACAGACAGGCGTGAGAAGCTTCATCAAAGGCCTTGAGGGTGTCAGTAACAGTTTCGGCCTACAATGAAATCAGGTAACAGGCCTGCTGGAGCAACTTAAACAGGACCATTTGTGCTTGGACTCCTGTTGCTTGCCTTCTCCTTTCCTGTAGCATCATCAGTGGCGACTCTCATTAGTACTAGCTGATTCCTATCATCTACAGTCAAGTGAGGTCTGACAGAAAGAGCAGCTTCTCAGAAGGAGGCATACCTGGACTCACTCCTCCCGCCACATGCCAGCTGAGCTTGGAGCCACCAACCTGGTACTAGCTAGCTGCTTTTGCCTCAGCTTCTCTTACAGAAGGAACTGTGGTAAGAATCTGATGAGGTTGTGTGTGTGAGTTACATGGAATCTATAAGATCAGTGACATTTGAACTGCTTTCCATAGAATTTCTCACTCAGGAATCAATAAATAGTAGTTGCCCCCAACCATCTTAGATTAAATACCTCTGTGGTATTAAAAGATGCAATGTGGAATGTTTTGTAGCAATGGTTTTAGAAAAATTATCAAGAGCAAATCATAGCCAAGGAGAGGAGAGAAAGTCTCTCCACCCAGAAAAGGCCCAGGCCACAAAGCCCTCCATTCCACCACCACCCCCTTTTTTTAAGTATAAAGGACCCTTTTTATTTCTGAGTTCTGCTGCTCCATATGAGAACCATGGAAGCCAGAGGATAAATAAAAGATCAGTGTTCACTATCTCCCATCCAGCTCCCATGTGCTGGCTGCCAGCAGGCCATCTGGCTGCAGGCAGTCTGGGGACCTCAGCCCCATCTCTCCTTCCTTCCCCAGGCTCCCAGGCCCTAGAAGGAGGATGAGACTGAGCTGCAGAGCCCTGGTCATGGGTACCACATGCCTGGATGATACTTTTAACAGTGGCATTTTTAAAAGCTCATTCTGTTTGACTCAGCATGACTCTGTTTCTAGGGATTGAACCTCAGAAAGAGGTCAGAAAGCCAGGCTTGCTAATGCAGACCTGCATCCCAGCTACTTAGGAAGCTGAGGCAGAAGGATTGAAAGTTAAAGACCTGCTTGAGCTGCAGGATGAGTTCAAGTTCAGTCTAGGCAACTTGGTGACACACTAGTTAGGTTTTAATCCTGGGACAAAAGGCTGAGGTACTTAGTTAACATATCAAAGCAGACACTGGCCTACAGGTTCTCCCTAGTCTCTACCAGTTACAGGGTCCTACAAGCAGGCATAGCCAACCCCCAGAGGCTAGGCTGTCTTTCCCAGCAGCAACCATTTTTGTTATTTGTTCTCTTTATAGCTTTGGGCTTCCTGGTTGCTGCACCTGGTTTCCCTCCCCCTCCCCCTTCTCCCTCTCCTCAGGCAACACTGCTCTACTCTGGACTCTGCCAGATGTCTCTGCCTCAGACTGTGCTTTCCCACATATTTATAAAATAAACCTTCTCTTCCACCACACCTAGGAGCAGTCATAGCCTTTCCTTTTCTTTTTCTTCTTCTCACCCAATACTAATTTAAAAATTAAAAACTAAAACTTTATTTTTTTTTCTTAAAAAAAATAAATAAAAAGAGGGGCTGATGGTGTAGCTCAGTGGTAGGGCATTTGTCTAGTATGTATGCACAAGGCCCAGGGCTCTATTCCCAATACAATATTGCAAGAGACAGAAATTTGGCCAAGAGCTTGGGATGTAGCTCAGCATTGCAGTGTTTGCCTGAGAAGTCAGTCCAGTCCCTAGCAGCATAAACAAACAAACAAACAAACAAACAAACAAACAGATGGAAACGTGGCCAAAATCCACAGCGCAAGAGGTCATTTCAACTCAGTGGAGCAGGAGGATGAGGACAGAGTCCTTAAAAAGGCCTTTCAAAGCCACTTAAGGAAACTATTCATGATTAATAACGAAGTGCAATTGATCTAAAGGGAAATGACAAGCCAAAGATTACACACCGGGTTTTCTATGCTAAATGCCAGAAGCCAGATGTGCTGGCTTCTACCTGTAATCCCAGCATGTAGGAGGCAGAGACAGGAAGTTGACTTTCAGTAGGAGACAAGTTTAGGCTACGGAGCTTTAAAAATAATCCTGACTTTCTAATGGAACTATGTAAGAAAATGTTCTTTTTCTCATGAAAGAAGTGTCTGAAGCACTTAAGCAATGACCTATGAGGACAATTGGGGGGGAAAGTATGTGTGCGTGTGTGCGTGCGTGCGTGAGTGCATGTGTGTGTGTGTAGGTGTGTGTGATAATACAAATGCAAATGTAGGAACTAGCCAAGCTGAGTAAGTGGCAGATAGAAGCTCTTGCCACTCTTTTCAGCTCCAAACAAATGCCAAAAAGGAGAATAAGTATAAAAACTACAAATAAATACATTATAATAAAATCTTGAATTACATACTAGTGACAACATATAACATTAATATAGGGGGAAATTGCAAAAATATATTTAAATCTAAATGTTGTATTCAGGCTTATTTCCTGGAGTTCTTTTTTGTCATTTTATTTCCTTTTCTAGACAAGGTCTCATGTAGCCCAGGCTAGCCTTAAACTCACTGCATACCTGAGGATGATCTTGAATTTCTTATATTTTTGGTTGTGAGCCTAGCCTTTAACAGCTGAGCCATCTCTCCAGCCCTGATCTTGAATTTCTAATCTTCTTGATTCCCCTTCTCAAATGCTGGGACTACAGGCAATTGACACATGACCTGCTTTATGTAATGCTGGAAACTGAACTTAGTCAGGGCTTTATACATTCAATGTATGCAGGCAAGCTCTCAACCAACTGACATAGTTTCCACTCCATTTTCTGGGTGTTTTTTTTTTTTTCTATGTAGCTCAGGCTGGCCTGGAACTGCAGCAATCCCTCTAAGTCAGCTTCCCAAGGGCAGGAATGGCTGATGTGTTCCAATGCACCTTATTTTCTTGTTTCCCATTAAATTCTCTTCAAGTGCGTCTTCTGTTTGCACTTAGGGAGAAAGGAATTAAAATAAAGAATAGGCCTTCTGTGTTTCCCTTTACAGATCCCAAGAAGACTGCCCGAGGAACTCAAGGTCATCATAGTGGGTGGGCACATGCTGACTGGCAGGCTGCCCTGGGACTCCCAGTCTGGGACTTACCTGAGCTGGAGTAGTGGTACAGCTCAGTGTAGGGCTCAATATGCACTGAGGCACCATAGGGAATCTGTGGCACTCGGCCTTCTAGCTCCGTGTTGATGGTCAGGTGTCCATGTTCATCAATACCACTAAACTGCTGCTTCAGGATCAGCTTGCCTGGGTGCCCCAAGAAGGTCACCTCAGCTTGTCTGGTGAACTCACCCCCTGGAAAATAAGACAGGCCTGTCACCCTGCCATCTGGCAAGTACACCCTCCTGTTGGCCTTAAGTTCATGAAGTAAGAGTCAAGTAAAGAACTCATGTGCCCTGGCTTGTTTAACTCAGAACTACAAATATTGTGAGTTATCTCTCTTATGCAGAATCTAGATTTAAATTTACATGTTCATTATCATATATTTAAATATATATTTTTAGGACACATGAACATAGAAAGGAGAACATGAGAGAGGAAGGGCATGGATATTTGTGACATGATGGGAATGCTTGGGGGGAGGCAAAGTAGAGGGAGAAGGCAGGTCTGCTGAGAAGGAGGTAGGGTTAATGTACCCAGCCCAGGACAATGGGTGCCCTGGAAATGATGGTGAACTCTATACTGGCTAGTTTCATTTAACTTGACAAAAGCTAGAATCACTGGAGAGGAAGGAACCTAAGTTGAAAAAATGCCTCCATAAAAGTGGACTATAGGCAAGCCTGTAGGGCATTTTCTTAATTAAAGATTAATGTGGGAGGAGACAGTCCATTGTGGGTGATGCCACCCCTGGGCAGGTGGTCCTAAGTTCTATAAAAACATAGGATGAGCAACCCTTGGAGAGCAAGGCAGTAAGCAGCACCCCTCCATGGCCTCTGCATCAGCTCCGGCCTCCAGGTTCCTGCCCTATTAGAGTTCCTGTCCTGACTTCCTTTGATGATGAATAGTGCTATGGAAATGTAAGCCAAATATACCTATCCATCCTCAAGTTGCTTAGGTCACTTCTCAGCTTGCTTTTGGTCATGGTATTTCATCATAACAATAGAAACCCTAAGGCAAAGACTCCTCCACCCTGGGCTCCACCCAACATCTACAAGGAGTTGACCTTGGCAGAACACGGAAGGAGACATTGTAACATCAAGGAGAAATCCCTTCAGTGATCTGCCCACAAATCCACAAAAGATTCAGTCTTCCTTACAGAACAAGGCCTCTGCCTCCAGAGTTTCCTGGCATTCAAGAGGATGGTGTTGATCAAGTTGGTCTTACCAGCTAGAAGTGGCAGGCTCTTTTCCCTGGAGATATGAAAATGTTAAGCCATTCTCAAATGACTGTGTACACTTTTCTATGTTTGTGTGCAGGTCTCTGCAAGATTGTATGTGTGAGGGTGTATCTGTGTATTCAGTTTTGTGTGGGCTGGAGAGATGGCTCAGCGGTTGAGAGCTCTGACTGCTCTTCCAGAGATCCTGAATTCAATTCCCAGCAACCACACAGGGGCTCACAACCATCTGTAATGGGATCCTATGCCCTCTTCTGGTGTGTCTGAAGACAGCGACAGTTTACTTATATAATAAATAAATAAATCTTTAAAAAAAGAAAAAGAGGTTTGTGTGCATGATTGCATGTGTGCATGCACACTTTTGTACATAGGTATACTGGTATATGAAGGGGTATGTGCATGTTTGTAGGTATAAGGGTATACCTATGTGTATAGGTATGTATGGCAGCCAGAGGTCAGCCTTGGATGTTTTCTTCAAAAGTTGTCTACCTTGTTTTTTGAGGCAGAGTCTCTCATTGGGACCTGGTGCTTGACAATTAGGCTGGCTGCTTACCTAGGGCTGGTATCATCAGTACACACCATCATACCTGGCTTTTTATGTGGGTTCCAGGAAATGAATACAAGTCCTTATACTTGCAATACAAACACTTCAGTGGCTATGTTATCTCCTCAACACCAAATATGAGAACTTCTAAATCCCCATCAAGAAACCATTCCTTTATCAAAACATAGTTCCATATAGCCTGCCTTAGTGAATAGTATTATACATGAATTTTTTCTTGTCCTTATTTCTGAGGAAGAACTAGAGGAGCCCTTGTCCACAAATGAAATGCTTCCAGGCATCCACAGGAAAGAGTTCCGAACCCATTCATTCTCAGACCTCCTCCGTGACTATGTAGCTCATTCATTTTAATTGGGGGCGTTCAGTTACCTGTGATGCTAAACCCATTCTTGAACCCATCCTGCTCCACTGCAAACATCCATCCGATGATGCCTCCAATGGGTGCCAGGGGAAGCAGGGAATACCCGACACTTTCAGGGATGGTACTGATGGCTGTGTAAGAGCGTCCGTGGTTCATCACCACATAGGAGTGTAGGTCAGTGTTCTCAAACACCACGGGGACCTGGCTGTTCCCCACGAAGATCCTTCCCTTCACCTTGCCGTTGACCCGCTGTGGAGAGCCTGGGCCAGAGACAAAGGGAGAAGGTGAAGATGTTTTTTTTTCTGCTACCTTCCAAAGAGAAGAATGCGTCTATTCATTATGAAAGCAAAGAGGTGACAATTCTGTGGGAAACTGGTTTGGGGGAAATGAAAATACTTGTAATTATGTGTCAATGCTCCTGCCTCTGTTGCATATGGCTACTAATGAGCAGAATGCTAGGTACCCACCATCGTGCACCAGGGTCCTCAGGGATCCTAACACCTCTCCTTTCTCCCACATGACTGATAATGGGCAGAATAAAAACTATTCATAATTGTGTATCACAGGCCATAAGAGTCCCAGCACTACATAAGCATAAGGGTCCTAGCATATAAAAAGCCTGGTGTGGCAATGTACACTTGTAACCTCAGCACAGATGGTGACCTCTGGCCTTCACATGTGTGTACAAGCAAACACTACACACACACACACACACACACACACACACACAGAGGGGGGGGAAGGGGGGAAGAAAGAGAGAGAGAGAGAGGCATGCACAGGCATAAGAATTATACTACAAAATAAGAAAAAGATGTAAGTAAAAGGTCAAATAAAAGTCAACTTACATTGCTGAAGCCTGACATAGAATTAAATTCTTTGAAAGTTTTTCCTTTTTCTTTTGGCACAGGAGATTAGTGAGGGCTTTGCCACTGAACACCACACCTGGCCCTCTATCAGCCACAGATGATATATCTTATTTATTTTTCTAGATTGTGACTGATCAGAAACATGGCCTCTACCCCTTCCTCCCAGAACACATGGACGTGTTCCTGGGTGTCATCTATCATCTGAGGAAAACTGCTAAATGAGGTCACCGACCAACCAGGACATATCTGACATGAAGTAATCCTGTACTTCCACTGTGTCATTACACTGGGGATCCTATGACCCCTTGCATGCTAAAGGCAAAAAAACCCAAATGCATTCCAAGAACATTACAGAAACAACAAAGGAAGCCAAGTTAAGAAAGCCAAATAAAGTGCTTCCAACAGACTCTAACTTTTCCTAGCTTTTCTCCCTCCCCAACCCGCCTGGTTTTTTGAATCAGGGTCTCTCTCATTCAGTAGCCCAAGCTGGCCTGGAATTTACCCTGTAGCCCAGGCTAGCCTCAAACTTATACCAATCCCCCTGTCCCAGTCTCCTGACTGTTAGGATTTTAGACATGAGGCACCTGTATAAAAAATGCATGCCTGTATAAAAAAATTTTTAAGTAGCAAAAGTCCAACAAATACTTAAACCATAAAGCAATTATGGGGTATGGGGCTGAAGAAATAGCCCAGCTGGTGGAGTGCTTGCCTGAGAAGCATAGGGTCCTGGACTCAATGCCCAGCACCGAGAGCTGAACAGAGGGAGAGAGGGAGGAAAAATCCACACTTCCTGTGGATTTTGGAAGCCTTTCCTAGGGCAAAAGGTATAAAAGCCAAGCCTAGTACTCAAAGCACCCACCCCCTGGGGTGATAAGATTTGGAAGGAAATAAAAAACTGTTTAAAATTAAAAACATTCTCCCAAATTAATATGACATCTAAACCGCATGTTGGTTCATTGCCGAGGAGGATGAAAATAAAACAAATCTCACTTTCCTCAATTCTGACCCAGAAGGAAACAATTGTGTTTGGGGATGGGGGGGAAGCAAATTAAAATAACTGATTTCAGGATAGCAATGATAAGGAATCTGGAAAACAGAATATATTTCTCCAACTAGGTTTTAATTAGTCAGATTCTACAAAGCAACTGAAGCCCCCATGTGAAGGTAGCTTGTAACAAATGAGGCCATTTGGTGGCATTTGAAGGGTCAAAGGCCAAGTACAAAGTTCTGTCATTTTATCTCATTCTAATTTATAACCCCAAAGGTCTCCAATGACTGTAACAAAGACCCTTAGACTTACACAAAAGACTCCTCTGACTGTGTGGGCATAGGGAGTAGTCAGTCCTTTGGGGAACGGAGGTCAAAGCTGACCTCAGCTATCATGGAATCCACTTTGGAGCTGGATGTGCATTGAGTCTGACAAGCTAGAACTGAGGACAACACCCCGTCAGCTTCACCTCAGGCATGATGTGTGTTATGGTTTGTATGTGCTCAGCCCAGTGTGTGTAGCACTATTAGAAGGTATGGCCCTGTTGAAGTAGATGTGGCCTTGTTGGAGTAGGTGTGTCACAGTGGGTGTGGGCTTTAAGACCCTCATGCTAGCTGCCTGGAAGTTAGTATTCTGCTAGCAACCTTCAGATGAAGATGTAGAACTCTCAGTTCCTCTTGCACCAGTCTGTCTGGTTGCTGCCATGTTCCAACCTTGATGATACTAGCCTGAACCTCTGAACCTGTAAGCCAATGCCAATTAAATGTTGTCCTTTATAAGACTTGCCATGGTCATGGTGCCTGATCACAGCAGTAAAACCCTAGCCAAGACAATGTGGTTTCAGGGACAGGAGAAAAGAAGGTGGAAGCAATGGAAAAACAGAGCCCACTACATACTCTGGTCTAAGCCAGATAGGGAGGGACAGAGCTGGTAGGAGAGGCAAGGAAGGAAGAAGGGAAGGAGAGAAAGATCTACAAGCAATACACTTAGATCTAAAGACTCAAGCCATGTGTGGGGTACACAGTGCAGCCTGTCACTCTTCATATGGAGAATCTCAAGTCTGAGGTCAGCCTAGGCTATATGGCAAGATGGTGTCTCAAAAGCAAGCAACGATAGGGAGGACGTCAAAGACAAAGCTACGAGTGAAGGAAATTGGGGGAGGAGAAGAGAAAGGACAATCCTGGGAGGAATGTAACAGAGAATGTAACAGAGATGATGTCATACAGAGATCAGGGCAAAGGACACATCTATAAACAAGATCCAAGACCCAAAGCCACTCTTTTTCTTCTCTGTGAAGCTGAAAATGCACAGGAACGGTACATTACCTTCTGCCACGCACTGCCTGCCATTGCCCGTGTAGTTGGCCACACACCTGCAGCAGAAGCCAGTAGCGTAGTCTCTGCACTCTGCATGCACAGAGCACTGGTGTCTATTGTTGGCACACGTCTGCTGGGAACCTGTGTTGTAGCTGAATACTGTTTGGAGAAAACAGAAGCGTACCTGTCAGAGCTTTGCAAGTTCTCAGCTGAGAGGCATTTCCACACAGGTGCCCTTGAGCCAACTGGACTCAAATCTACCTAAGACTTTCAAGGGGCCAAGGCAACCACAACAGACTAAAGCCCATGGCATGAGTGTGGTCACATGGATAAAGATAAAGCTCCATGATTCAGATCACTGAAGTACACACGTCTAAAAGAAGCTAAGAAATTATGCTTTAAAGTTGCCACAGTTTTGAAGTGTGTGTGTGTATGTATATGTATATTATGTATACATATATTATATTCCTATATACTCAAAACCTGATCATTATAGAAATACACACACAACAACAATTTAAGAAAAAGAGGCTATGAATTTGAAAGAGAGTAAGATGAGGGATAAATATGGAGGGTTTAGAGGGATAAAAGAAAGGGGAATATGATGTCATTATTTTATTTTATTTTTAAGAGTCATTTATTTATTTTATGTATATGAATACGGTCTAGCTGTCTTCACCAGAAGAGGGCATCAGAATCCATTACAGATGGTTGTGAGCCACCATGTGGTTTCTGAGAATTGAAGTCAAGACCTCTGGAAGAGCAGTCAGTGCTCTTAACTACTGAGTCCTTTTTCCAGACCCCTGATGTAATTATAATCTCCAAAAATAAAAACAAAATTTAAAATAGTTGATCACAAACAATTCTTCGATTAAATTTCTTCTAAGATTCTTTGACCCACGACTCAAAAGGAATCCCTCTCCAATTTAAATCTCCACCACCCAGGTTTGTTTTACTAGACTTGCAAACCTGCCCATAAAACTTAATGATCTGGCTAGAGCAAATTAGTTTGGAATGAAGTTCAAAATCCCAAGAGGAGTGAACTTCTAGAAATAATATTCCTGTTTATAATTAACTTTATAGTGAAGATGAAAATAAAATTTATCCTAAGATATATTCTATTGGTTGCAAGTACTTGAAACTTCCAGTGTGTACAAAGATGATTAGTGACTGCACCAAAGAGCACCTGAGTAAACCCAAGGTTTTGTGACTACATAAAATCCAGTCAGCAATTCCCCATTGATGGGTCTGCTGTGTTCTGTGTATCTGAGGGCAGAACGTTACTGTAGGCTTCAGACAGCTGATGTTTCTAATAAACACAGTGAAATGACTTGGAAAAGGGACAAAAACACTGCCATCTGTCACAGATATATTTTGAGTTGAAGTCTGGGCTTCTCAAACTATCACCACCATTTGTTGTTGGGAGTAAACAAATGTGACAGTTTCATAAACAATAATTTCAGATATTTAGGAGGGGTAGGAAAAAAGATGAGGCTCGTAACTTAACATCTATAAGCAAACATACACAATAACAAAATCGAAAGATGAATACTGCTGGCAGAAAAGTCAGGGTGCCCCTTCTCTCCCCTAAATCCAGAGAACAGTGTTTATGAGGTATAACGCTGGAATCCATGAAATCCTCTTTCAACCAAATGGCATCGTAGTCACTTCTGTGCTTCAGTAGTGAGCATAAATCCCCATCTTGTCCATTTTGGGTACTCAATATTGACAGACAGTAATGAAGTCCATCAGAAGAATAAAGGAGAAACAAATATGAGAAAACATGACTTAGAGTAATGGACTAACTGTTTCTAAGAAGCTTTATAGTAACCTCTTAGTAGAAAGAGTAAAGGGTCCTACAAGATACATTTAAAGTCTCTAATGAGCCCATTTACTTGAGTCTTGATGGAAGCTGGAAAGATGGTTCAGTGGTAAAAGTACTTGTTGCTCTTTGAGGACCCAGGTTAAATTCCTAACACCTGCATAGCAACTCTCAACCATCTGTAATCCCAGTTCCAGGGGATCTGATGACTTCTGGATTCTTTGGGCACCAGGCATGCACATATATACATGCAAGTAAAACAGGCATACACAGAATATAAAAATAAATAAATATTTTTAATGATTTCTCAATTGGTGTCCTATTTTTTTCCTGTTTTCATGATTTAAAATTTCCTGTCAATGGGCTGGAGAGATGGCTCAATGGTTAAGAGCATTGACTGCTCTTCTAGAGGTCCTAAGTTCAAATCCCAGCAACCACATGGTGACTCACAACCATCTGTAATGGGATCCGATGCCCTCTTCTGGTGTGTCTGAAGACAGCCTACTGTGTACTTATATATAATAAGTAAATAAATCTTTAAAAAAGAATTCTGTCAAATGCTGGGTAGTATTGGCACACACCTTTAATCCCAGCACTCAAGAGGCAGAGGCAGCAGATCTCTGTGATGTCAAGGTCAGCCTGGATTACAGAATGAGGTCCAAGACAATCATGGCTACACAGAGAAACCTTGTCTTAACAAACAAAACAAATTGAAACTGGCAAGAAGCAACTTAGGGGAGAAGAGGGTTTACCTGGCTTATAACTCCATTGTATAAGGAAGGAACTTAAAGAAGCCAGTCAGGTCGCAGCCACAATCAACAGCAGAAAGGACTAAATGCATGCCTGCCCACTGCTCAGTCAGCTTTCTGCACTCTTTTATACAATCCAGTGCCTCAAAACCATGGAAGGGTGCAGCTCATTCACAGTCTGGGTCTTCCGACATCATCAAGGCAAGTAGGCAACCACACAAGGAAAGAGGTCAACCTGATATAGACCTCTTTCTCTGACACTCTTTCCATGTGATTCTACATTGTATCAAGTTGACAATTAAAACTAAACTGTGCCTGTGCCTCTGTGTGTGTGTGTGTATATGTGTCTCAAGAAAAATAAAGTCACATTTTGAGAATTTCTTATAATACTTAAAGAACGTTCAAGTAATTTCCCTCAAAATGTAGCCAACCCTTGATACAATATGGTTGATTAGAATATTTCATACTGGGCAATGCAGGTGCAGTGACTCACACCTTTAATCCCAGCATTCAGAAGACAGAGAGACAAGCAGATCTGAGCTCAAGCCCAGGGTTATCCTGAAAAAAACAAAACTCAGAAGGAGGAGGAGATACTTCATGGTATAAAACTGCATTTTAAGGAGTCTGGTGTGTGTGTGTGTGTGTGTGTGTGTGTGTGTGTGTGTGTGTAGGTGGGGGAGAGAGAAAGAGAGAGAGAGAGAGAGAGAGAGAGAGAGAGACCAAGCAACTGCAGCTGACAGAAGGAAAAATAATCAGCTGCTTGAATTCCAAAACCAAGAAGAAAAAAATGTGAAAAGAAGCTGCATAAAGAGCCAAACGAGCCTCTACAATGTTTTTTCAGGTGCGTGAATACATCTCAGAAGTCACAAACAAGACACTTGAGTTCCAAAATATTCTACGGTCTTTCCTTCCTTCTCTTTTGGTTTTTGAGACAGGATCTTACTGTATCCCACACTAAAAATTTCTGTTCTCCTGCTTCAGCCTCTTCAGTGTTGAGCTAACAACAGCACTCAACAACGACCTTTTTTGGTTTGGGTTTGGTTTGGTTTGGGTTTGGTTTGGTTTGGGTTTTGGAGACAGGGTTTCTTTGTATAGCCCTGGCTGTCCTGGAACTCACTCTATTGACCAGGCTGTCCTCAATTCACAGAGATCCACCTGCCTCTGCCTCCCAAGTGCTGAGATTATAGGTGTGCACCACCACTGTCCAACCAACAATGACATTTTAAAAGAAAAAATTTATTAGCCAGATTATGGTAGTGCATGGGAAGCAGAGGCAGCAGGATCTCCATGAGTTCGAAGATAGTCAAGTCTATGCTAAATCCCAGGCCATCCAAAGCCACATAAATGAGACCCTATCTTAAAAAAAAAATACATCTATCTGTCTGTTCATCTGTCTATCCGTTTGTCTGTGTACCTGTCTGTGTTAGAGGGCAGTTTAGAGGAGCCACGCCTCTCCTTCTACTATGTAGGCTTCAGAAGATCAAACTTAGGTCCTCAGTACCTGTACTTGCTCAGCCATCTCTCCCTGGCTCTGACTCTCTTTAAAACAGAACACATTATGTGAGAATCTTGAAATGATGCATATCCCTACTGTGTGTCCAGAACCAAATCTCTAATCCTAAAAGATCACTGGGTCACTCAGAAACCATGGGGCCTATGCACCCACTGCTCTTTAGTGAAAGCATTCAGTGCCTGCTCTCTCCAGTTATATGCTCCTCATAAAGTCACCTCATGGGGCACATGACCCACCCTACATTAGCAGACTCTTGTCTAGAAACCAAGCAGGTGAAAAAGTGTTCCAACTTGTAACATGGATGTCTTACCAACTCCTGTTTCCTCTACTTCATCCACATCAATGACCTGGGGGTGCTTCTGGGGGAATCTCTCCACTGGCAGCTGGAAAGATTTGGTCCTCTCAGTAGGGATTCCATGGGGTCTCTCTGTAGCCTCGTAGCTAGGAGCTAGGGTCCTAGGTACATTGTGTGGATCAGGGTATCCCCTTCTTGGACTATGGGAGGGGAAGGGTTGGGTGGCCACATCCTCCAGGCCGAGATGAGAGGTTTGTAGGTCATAATCTTCATCCTCATAGTCTGCTCCATCATCATCCACGTCCAGGTTCACATCTGCAGGCACCACCCCCTTGGCAGTAGCAGGACTTCCAATCTCAAACACCCACACACCCTGGTGCCCAGCGTTGCTGCTCCTAGAGACAAGGAAGGCGTCTTGAGAATAGGCCACAGCACACAAGCAGCCCCCATTGACCAAGCAGGCAGGAGGAGTTCGGATAGCTTATGTCCATCTGAAAGATGTGGCATGTGTCTACTCTTGGCAAGGACTGGTGTCCAGTAGGGCAGCAGTGCCATGGGTAGTCATCCTAGAGCTCATACAGGCAGAGACTATTTAGTGAGACTAGGTCTAAATAGGCGCAACACCATGAAGAGTCATCTAGCCCTCTAGAGCCATCGCAGGACACCCATGACTCTCAATGCCACCAGTTCATACTATTCAGTTTATGTGCCCTGTCTCATGAGGGACCAGAGAGTCATTTCACCATGTGATGGTTTGCACATGCTTGGCCCAGGGAATGGCAGTCTTAGAAGGTGTGGCCTTGTTAGAGGAAGTGTGTCACTGTGAGGGTGGGCTTGGAGACCCTCCTCCTAGCTGCCTGACGGTGCACAGTCTGTTCCTTGCTTCCTTTGGGAGAAGATGAAGACCTCAGCTCCTCCTGCTCCATGCCTGCCTGGATGCTGTGGTGCTGCCATGTTCCCCCCTTGATGATAACGGACTGAACCTCTGAGCCTGTAAGCCAGGCCCAATTAAATGTTGTCCTTTATAAAACTCACACTGGTCATGGTGTCTGTTCACAGCAATAAGTCCCTAACTAAGACACACCACATTTTCTTTTTATCACATGGAGTAAACCTACGTAGTCTTTTGGTTTGGGTGTTTGTTTGTTCATTTGTTTTCTTGATTTTGTTTTATTTTTAAGACAGGGTGCCTCACTGCCCTGGGGCTCACTAAGGAGACAAAGATGGCTGGCAAAATGCCAGGAATCCATCCACCTCCACTTCCCAGGGTTGGCTTTATAAGCAGACACTACCACATCTGGCTTTTTATGTGGGTATGGGAATAGCAGTCAAGTCCTGTACCGACTAACTGAACCATTTCTCTAGTCCTGTTGTGTTTGGGGGCTTTTGTTTTGTTCTGTTTTGCTTTGTTTTAGGATACATTTTATTATTTATTTATGTATATGTATACGTATAGCTATATGTGTGTATATGTATGTGTCTATATTTGTATGTACATGTACATGCAAGTTCCCAGAGTGGCCAAAAGGGGATCAGATCCCCTGGAGCTGGAGTTATACATGGCTGTGAGCTACCAAATGTGGATACTAGGAACTGAACTAGGATCCTCTGGAAGAATCGCTGAGCCATCCCTCCAGTGTTCTGAAATGTTTCTTTATAGCAACCAAGGAACAGTAACAGGGGCTTTTGGGAGCTAAGTGAGCTGTTCTAGTAAATTCTGACTCTGAGAATACACAAGGTTGTTGGTCAGCAGCACAGCCATACCTGTAAGAGCGGGGCATTGGCAGCTGAGATGGGGGCATCTTATGAGACCAGGCTGGATAGATGTGGTGTCTGTATGGACTCCAGGTAGCTAGTCAGTGCCAGACCTGACTTAAACTATAAGATAACCAACCAAGTATCCAGAGAACTGGAGAAGTTTCTGGTGCGAGGGGATTCCCACGCATAATCAAGGGGGCTGTGAGTGATGACAGTGCTCACACTCTGAAAAGTAAATGAGTCAAAACCCCGAGGCAGTAAATATGCTAAATACAGCAGAGTGACCCTAATCTCTAAGTTTTAACCCAGCATTTTACTGTTATCAGAAGTATTTCTTTCAGACATTATATAAAATGGCTTCTTAAAGCCATTTAAGAAACATAGTCACCGTAAGAAAATTACATTAAGGGCTAAGGATGGATCTCAAAAATAAAAGTGCTTCCCTGGCAAAACAAGGCCCTGTGTTCAATCCTCAGCACCAGTATGTGTGTGCATGTGTGTGCACATATATGTATGTATGTACTGTATATACATACACATACACTGAGTCATATGTTTTAAAAAGTGAGAAGTACCTAAACTTTCCAAATGATACTCATTTTCTATACTCTTGCTTCTGGTTTTCTAAATCATGGTCATGGCAGACGTATTTATACCACAGAACAGGACAAGCCTTACGGGCTCTCCTATTGCATAAAGTCAGTTGTTCTGCATTTGTCAGCAGCACTTGGCAAAGGATGGGAAAATTTTAGTCTAGACCTAAGAAGACAAATGGGAGAAGGGGTTAGGTTAAAGACTATTGGGAGATGTGAGATTTTAACTCTTAAAACCCAGTCTGGGAGCCAGGCACGGTAGGTGGGGGCTGAAGGATCTGGGGTTCAAGGTCATCCATCCTTCCCTATGTAGAAAGTTTGGGGACAGCCTGGGCTATATGAGATCCTGTCTCAAAACACCTAAACAAAACAGAAGGAAAAAAAACCAATAATCTTGGCTACCCCCCTCTTCTGTATAATATCCGGGATCCTTGCCTCTCTAAAGTAGCATTACAGGAGGCTTCACTGGGTGTAGTAAAGAACTGATCTAAGTCAGTATGGAGGAAAACTGCTCTTAGTTCAGGTTCCTGGGAGGAGACAGGTTTAAATTTCCATAATTTCTGACTTCAAACTTAGGGCACACAGAGTGGTAGAGAGAGTTTTTCATGAGGGTGCATTCTAAATAACAAATTACTGGGGCTAGAGAGATGGTTCAGAAGTTAAGAGCATTGGTAACTCCCCAGAGGGTCTGGGTTCAATTCTCAGCATCGGTGTGGTGGTTCAGAACCATCTGTACATCTGTAACTTCAGTCCCAGGACATCCAATGCTTTTCTAGTCTCCACAGGTACTGCATGCACGTGATACAAAATGTTCATACACATAAATAAAATAACAACAAAGATGAAAATAACGAAAGGCCTCTTCATGCTAAATATATTACCCAAGATTCAACAGGAAAAACATACTATTTCAGCATTTAAATATCCTCTATAAAATTTAAGTCTATAAGAATATTAAGTAATTTAATACTAATTACTTTTTGTTTAGTAAAACAATATATAATAATATTATTAAGAGGAATCTAATAAAGAAAAACAAATAAGGAATATGCATACTTGGCCAAATTTTCAATTGATTCCCTGTCATTGGCAAATATGTTATAGGCTCCATTGCTCTTCCATAGAAATCCTTCTAGACCTTTGCTGAAGCCAACCACGGCAGGTACTTGGTTTTCATCCTTCTTCGAGAATGTTGTAAAGAACTGTAGACCATCATCAGGATAAAGGAAAATAGCATAGGAGCTGGAATTTGAGGAGGCCAGAACAGCCTGGAACGTGTTTCTCTGTGAAGATGAGTTAAAAGTCAGTTTCTAGCAACACAATCACACTCTCAAGCATGCTCTTCACTGGGCTCCTTGTAGAAAGAGCAGAGGAGAGCCAGCAGTACTCTGCCTCACTGTCCAGCAATTGAGAATGTACAGCCTACGTGGAGAGGTGGATATATGGGACAAACATGGCCGAGCCTGAGGACAATGCTGTAACAGAGATGTATGCAGTACATGTAAGTCAAATGAGGAAGTATCCTGTGCTAAGCAGGGTCTTGGTAGGAGAGGCCCTTGATGGTCAAGGCTTCACAGGAGGGCCCAGGCTTACAATCAGGAGGCGATCGTGTCAAGGACAAACAACAGTGTGTGTAAGATATCGTGGGCTAAAAACATACCAGAACAAGGGAAAGGGTGTGCTCAAGACAAATATAAGAGTTTGATACAACCGCTGGAGAGGGTATATGGAGTTTTATCAGGTTAGTCCCAAGAGGCAGGCAAGAGCTCAGTATTCTAGGGTCAGGCAATCTTCCAGTTTTGCAAAGCATGTGAGATATGCAGACCCACCACAGACTTCTGCAAAGTGTTCTGTGGAATGGTATGTGTCCCATGGGGGACAGGGATAAGAGGAGACAAGGCCGATCATTCCATTAAATATTACTAAGGCAGCTTCTTTACTAAAGGACTTTTCTTCACTCAGGAGGAGCATGTTGATCTGAACTTTGATATCTACCATTTTCTATTAATAATTTCTCTATAATTAGAAGCTATCTTCCTACTCTTTCTCAATTAAAGAAGGAACACAGGTACCATTTCCCAGGCATATGTTTGCCATGGAGCAATCTCCTCAAATAACTGGCTTTCTCAACATCAGATAGTCACAGAAATGACTTAGACAACCCTATCGATAAGCATCTGGAGGTTACTGACCTGTCTCGAACAAGCAATTTATTGGACCTTTTTCTAGCCCTCCTGTCTTGAACAACAGCATAGGCATGTTGACCATTGAACGAGCACAAACCAGGAGCCCAAAGACTACAGTTCACATACCAGACCACATACCTGCATCTCCATGTGGAGTGCACTCACCTTGCCTTCCTCAACAAGGCTCCCACTGGGCCCTCCATAGGGAGCCATGGATTCCCAAGTGACAACCACCACACTAGTGGGCTGGAAAGAGACCTCTGGGAAGCCTCTCTGGACATACTCTGCTGCCATCTGAATAATGAAGGGAGATAAGTCTTCTCGATAATACACATTCCCCAGGCCATCTGTTGTGTCCAAGTCAGCCAGGAAAGGTGCTACTGAGCCGAAGCTGGGTGGGAAGGTTCCAGGATGGAATTCTGTGGCTGGGGGCTCGCTCATGGCGATGATCCCATTTGTGGTGACCTGTGTGGTTAGAGAGAATGCAAAGATGAACTCCTTACAGAAATGTTAGGGTTTGGTTTTAAAACAGTCCCTACAAATTTTCCAGCTGGTGGTGAGAGGCTGTGAAACCATGAGTCACTGGAGCTTGACTGATGGAGGGAGATCACTAAGAACAGGCCTTTGCTCCTAGCTCCCGCCTTGCTCTCTGTTCCCTAATCAGCCACCATGTGAGCATGCTCAGCCACAGGTTCTCATCACATAGACTGTGCAGCTTCATGATGCTCCACCGTACCTTCCCCACTATAAAGGGATAAAAGCTCACCAGAACCATGAGCCAAAATAAGCCTTTCCTCCATTTAGTTGTTGCTATCAAGTTATGGTGGTCACAGCAGACACAAAAACACAGATGGAACTGACACAGGAAGTGACCACTCTCTCACCTGTTGCAGCTGCCCATGGAACACAAAATAAACAGAATCGGAGAAAGAGATGAGCCTGACTCACAAAACCAGCATTTGTCTTCCTGACCATGATAGGCTGGTGGAGGTGAGGGTGTGGGAAATACGGTAGACAAGAATCTTAGTACATGATGCAGGGTGCCTGCTGTCACAGTATGGGCAGCGCCTCAAATGTCTCACGTTTCCCCTCTGTGTCCTCCTGACCAAAATGACGAGAGCAACAGAGATTCGTATTATCCAAATGACTACTCAACAAGGGCAGTAAACCTTCCACACTGCGTCCATCCTTATACCACTAAGGGTACCAGAGACAGCTGGATACCCACAATCCAAGGAAAGGAAAGGATAACACAGACGATAAAATGAATGTGTTAAGAAGCAAACCTGCATAGCGTCGCTAACTACTGTGACTAGCACTGTGCATAGAATACCAGGAACAGCATTAACGGTTCACCACTTTGTAGACCCTAACCCTTGGGAAAACACTGGAAGACTAGGTGTTACTGGTACCCGTATTTTTTTAGTAGGAAAATTAAGTAAAGCAATTAACTTGTCCAAAGTCACCATCTATAAATACCATCACCGGAATTCTCACCCAAACATTTTGACTCCAAGGTCTTCTATCTCAGAACTGCAGATATACCATACCTGTCGGTAGAATTCCTGCCTGGCTGGACCAGGCCTTGGGTTCAATTACCAGCAATGTGTAGCACATGCTGGCACCTGAACGGTGGGGACAGGAGGAACTCAAGGTCATTCTTTGCTACATAATGAATTCAAGGCCAGCTTAATCATGACCAGTATAAAGTTCTCAGAATCTTTTCCAGTTCTTATAAAGTATTGTCACTGTCGTGTGTTTGAGAAGGCATATGGAAACCAGAGGTTATATATTTATTTGGAGACAGATCTTTCATTCCCCAGAACCTGATAATAAGGTTAGAGATGGTGGAGCTGATTCCAACCTAGGCTGGTAAAAAACAAAAACAAAAACAAACAAACGAAGAACTCTAGAGCTTTGGAACTTAACAAAAGCATCATTTATTTTTAATTAAGCAATAAACTTATTTATCCAATTATTTTTTTATTAGAGTCCTGAGAGTTGACTTTAGGGCTTCACACTCAGGTGCTGAACCACTGAGCCTCCTGACCTTGAACTTCTGACCCTCCTGCCTTTACCCCACAAGTGTTATGATTATAGGTATACACTATCACTTCCAGTTTATACTATGTGAGAGAATGGAACCCAGGACTTTGTGTATGCCAGGTGAGCCCTCTATCCATGGGCTACTACATTACTCTATCCTAAAACCATCTCTTTTCATAAATGTCACGGGCTATTAATTTTACCTCACGTAGCATATTTTCCATCACTTAGCAGCAGCTAAGACTCTTCCAGAATAAACTGACAGTCTGCAGAGATGGCAATCATGCAAGACGCTTCCTGCAGCCCAATTCACAACATCTAACCTCCCCCAACACAAACATCCCAACTGCTGTGATGGGGGAGCGTGGGAAACTGCTCACTTTCTCAAGCAGATCCCAGAAGTTGGCAGTGACTGGCTGCTGGTAGGAAGCAATTCTGTGGAGACCACATATAGACAGCTCCCTTCCACAAGGCTATTTTCCAGAAATTCAAAATCATCTAACAATCCTGAAAACCCTCCTGGTAACATCTATTCTTTGGAATCTGGGCACTGGAATGATTCTATTTTCACAAGGCATGCTTGCTTTAGAAATCAAATTTCATGCAAGGACCTTGGGTGACTATGTGACGCCAGATCACATAACTCTCCTTGGTATTATTACTGGGAAAGCTGTTTCTTCGGCCAGTCTGACCTTCAACTCAAACATCTGTGAGAATGAAGAAAGCCAAATTCAGAGAGAGGTGCTATAAGAAGCTAAATAACCAGGTTTCTGATGATTTCTGACTTCAGGCTTCTCCCTTTAAACTATTTTTGGAAATATGTCAAAGAGTAACCAACTTGGTGGAACAATGTTTCCCTGTTAGGCATGAAGCTTCCCACCCAGCCAGAATCCATGCAATTAGTCACGGCTGCATTCTCCCACCTGTAGCAACTGGGACACTTGGGAAGTATCTCGGTTTGGGTTTGTTGTTATATTGTTGCTTGTTTTTGCTTGTTTTGGAGAGGGCTAACCTGAAACTAAAGATGACCTTGAACCCCTGATCTTCCTGCCTCCACCTCCCAAATGATGTGATTACAGGCCTTAGTCTGCATGCCAGTTTGGTTCCTTTGCCTTTCTCATTTCCCTATACTAACTCTTTCCCTACAGTCCCAGCATTCCCAGCATTCCCAGTGTCTGGGTTCCCTGACTGGCCCATCCTGTCCTTCAAGCAGCTGAAATAGCAGCTGCTCAGAGGTCTCCACCATCACCACAGGCTCCTTTCACAGGCTCCTCCTTAAACTTCACTCCTCCCCCTCAGGCTACCTCTGCTTCCTGTTCCCTTAAGCCCTGTGTGCGGGTCTTTGCAGTATGCACTCAGCAACCAGGGGTCAGTGACCCTGTGTCATAGTCATCAGTGCAGCTCCAAAGCTTATATGTCTCCTAATGTCCCTTCCAGCTTCTTGACTTCCTCCAGGGTACAGGGCAGGGACCAGCAGTAAAGGACAAGATCTGTGCATGTAGGCTGCTTTGGAAATGCCTGGAATGAGCCCCACTGAATCAAGCATACAGAGCAGAGAATGGCAGCCCTATAGTCCCTCAGAGCACACAAGGGAACTCACATGGTGAGGCTCCATTTACAGGGTTCCCAGCACTGTATAAACTGGGTGTGGTAACCCCATCCACTGGTCACTGGAGTCAGGAAAATCAGTTGTTCAGAGACATCCTTTGCTACTTAGAGTTACTTAGGCCTGCTTGTGCTGTCTTTGAAAAGAAAGAAGTCCTAAGAAGGATGTATATACATGAAATACGATTTGGCTAGATTCTGATTTAAGCCAGTCACTGAAAAGAAAAAAAGAAGCCAAGTGTATTGACTCTCAAGGTGAGAGGCAGGTGGGCCACTTTGATTTCATAGCCAGCCTGATCTATATAGCGATTTCCAGGACAGACAACGCTACACAGCCATTGTTGGGAGTGGGGACGTGGGGGTAGGCAACAGGGGGCTCAGACAGGCAGAGAAAGGGAGGGAGAGGGATTACAGTATTTAGATGTTAATGTGACACTTTTGTTATTTTTAAAGGGTCTTTTTGAGATAAATTCCAAAGTATTTACAAGGAAATAAAACGTTTAAGATTTGCTTTATAACCCAGTTTGGGGTGGATAATTGAATAGGACAGGCATGTGCTGTTACAAATGAAGCACTGTCAGTCACGGGTTGATGTTTGTTGAAGTTGGGAAATGAGGATGTGGGAGATCACTCTATTTTATTTTTTAATGTTTGGAAGTTTTCTAAAATAGGATTAGTTTCTCCAAAGAGGTAAGTGTCCTGTGACTTTTCCTGGGGACACATTAAAAAAAATGTATTCATGGGCAGGTGAGAATGCTCTGTGGGTAAAGGCACACTTGCTGCCAAGCTGGAGTACCTCAGTCCCATCCACAGAATCCACAAGACAGAAGGAAAGAAAAGACTCCTACAAGTGATCTTCTGGCCTCCAGATGTGTGCTGTGGCGCGCGCACTCGCGCGCGCACACACACACACACACACACACACACACACACACGTGTGGTAATAATAATTTTTTAAAAATTTAAGTTAAAAAAAAAGTGGGGAGAGGTTGGGGATTTAGCTCAGTGGTAGAGCGCTTGCCTAATAAGCACACGGCCCTGGGTTCGGTCCCCAGCTCCGGAAAAAAAAAAATTAATTAAAAAAAACTTTTCCAAGAGTGTTCCCTCCAGCAGCACATATACTAAAATACAAAGATTAGCATGCCCTAAAGATGACATGACAAACTGACGTGTTCCATATTTTAAAATATTAATAAAGGGGGTGGAGACATGGCTTGGTGGTTAGGAGCATATAGTTTGTCCAAATGACCCAAAGTTTAGTTTCAGCATTCATGTCAGACAGCTATCAGGTACTGGTAGCTCCAGTTCCAGGGCACGTGATGCCTCTGGACACAAGAGACGACTGCACTTATGTACAGACATCCGCATATAGATACATACTCATAAACATAATTAAAAATAATAAAAATGATTTTTAGGACCTCACCATGCAGCCCTAGCTGGTCTAGAACTCACTCTGAAGAGTAGGATGGGTGTGAACTCATAGAGATCCACCCACCTGTCTCCTGAATGCTGCGATTAAAGGTATGCACCACCACACCAGGCTAAAGAGTAAACCTTTAAAAAAATATAAACTAAAGCTGGGAGGTGGTAGTGTACACACACACACACACACACACACACACACACACACACACACACACCTTTAATCTCAGCACTCAGGAGGCAGAGGCAGGCAGATCCCTGTGAGTTTGAGGCCAGCCTGGTCTACAGAGCAAGTTCTAGCACAGCCAGGGGGCTATATAGAGAAGCCTGTCTCAAGAAGCTAACACAAGAAATATTTGTTCAGCTCAGATAGGGTAGTAATAGACTGAAGAAACTACTTCTTCTACAAGGAAATGTGAGCAAGGCTCATTGTGACTACCACAGACTTAACTACCCCTGGATTTTTTTGCTTGTTTTTTTGGCATAGTCAGGTATTCTGTAAGTCCTTGCTCAGTGAAGGCAAGGGCCATGACAGCCCCAGAGGAAACTGCTTCACAACAACAATAATGAACGGGCCAACTTCTGACTGACTGTTCTGTTTTCCAACTACAATGAGGTATAATGGACCCTCAGAAGCACATAAATATGCCATATAGACTGTGAAATGCCTAGCATCAAGCTTCCTAACAAAGCTGGCAGACATGTGGGGTGCATGGACCACACAGGGACTCGGAGGCCTATGAAGAAGTGGGGTAACAGGGGGAATGGGGAGCAGCAATAAGCCTAAACATACACAGTCAACCGAGATCTCACAAGCCTGCCAAGAACACAGCATGCATGGTACAGGGCATTCTCTTCAATATGCGGTGCCAGGGAAACTGGATCTGCCCATTTAAAGTAATAAGGAGGGACTCCTTATTTTACAGCACCTACAAAAATTAACTGGAAATGGATTAAAGACGTAAATGTAAGGCTGAAAAAGAAACCCAAACATAAAGAAGGGTTTCTTGACATTAGCCTTGCAGTAAATTGTGGGGCCCTGGCACCCAAAGCACAAATAACAGAAGCAAAAACAAACAAGAGGTCAGCATCACTGCATGGCATTCCTTCCCAGCCAGGCCTCCCTCCTAGCCATCCAGCCGGAATCAAGCATGTCACTCGCCCTGGGCTAATGAGCAGAAGGTTGTGGCAAATCAACGTCTATTAACTAAAGTTAATCAAAAGCCACATTGTCCGCTGGCATTCCAGAACTGCTCCAGAGTCTAGAAGGAAACTAATATTAACAAAAGCATCGTGCAGCAGACACCAATGTTGTGTCCACCATACCTGTGATGAAGTCTGGGGCTACAGCTCAGTTGATAGACGGTTTGCCTGCCATGCACCAAGCCCTGGCTTTAACCACCGGCACTGCATGAAACAGGTGTAGTGGTGTACACCTGTAATTCCAGGACTTGGGAGGGTAAACAGAGGAGCACCAGAAGTTCAAAGCCAGCCACAGCTACACAGAGAGTTCTAGGCTAACCTGAGTTACATGAGACCCTTCCAAAACAGAGCAAAAGAGATAGCCTCAAGTAAAGTGCTTGTCAAGTGGGCATTCCTACAGGGAGGAGATAAGAAAATCTCTGGAAGCTCACTGGGTAGCTAGCTAGTCTAACATATACAGCACTGAACAAGAGATCTATCTCAAGCAAGCTGAGAGGTGAGGCTCCATACCTGAGGTTGTCCTGATGTCATGTGTACCATAGCATGCATGTATTCTATTCATATGTATGAACACACATATGTACACATACGCACAAAGATTTTTTTTTTAAAAAAGCAAACAAAACACCAAATACCCTAGTTTGAGCATGTTTCTGAGAAAATCCATCTGAATCACAGAATAATAATTAAGGGCGTTATATTATTATTATTATTATTATTATTATTATTATTATTATTATTGAAACAGTCACTTAGGTATCTCAGAATAACTGAATGGAAGCCTGGCCATTTTTGCCTTCATTTGTCTGTACTCTGCCTGAAGATATGGAAACCAAGTCAATATCTTTAACCTTTCCTCTTCCGTTCCTCTGAACTTCCACAGTAGCAGACCCTCTTGGGACAGGGCCCTGCCCCTCAGCCCCAGAAGAGGGCATCTGTCTATGGCTAAAGTAGGAGTGAGCATATGGTAGGAGCTAGCCAGACTTCTTCATAAAGGATTTGGACCACTTCACAGAACCGAAGTAAATATCATGATCAACAAACTTACACCTACATAAGGACTGCTCCCTGCTCTAACTCTTTCTCTAAAGCTCACATCACCTAGAAGGTAGATGGCTACAGTACCCTCCTCCCAGTGTGGCCACATTGAGTAAACCTCCATTCTCTACCTTTTAGCATTACTAAATCCCTTTCATTTACTGTAGATGGGTGGCTCAGCATTTTGGGAGGGCTGGAAGCCTCTTGCCCTGAAATTCCAGTGACAACTTAACTCATACTAAACAACATTACCTAAGAAAGATACTTGATAATGTTGTATTATGGGGTAAGAAGGAATTCATTGAAAACCATCCACTTTCAGCGTGTAGACAGATTCAGATACTGCCCTAGAGAGTGAAGATACTGCTAGTTCAGGATTTAACTCACTCATTCTCACATACACCAAACCACTTGGCTTTTCATCACCTGCCCTAGACTAGTCCATGTCAATTATATCACACACATACAAGCCCTACATGAGCAACAGTTGGAACCACTTAGGTCTAATTGTTTCAACTCAGCTGCAGAGGAGGTGGTCAGAGCCACTTGGAATGGAAGGGTGCTTCCTGTTTTAAAAGCATTTCCTGCCTCTTTTCCAACACTAATGTGAACATACAGACATCAGGAATCATTGAGAGTGGTCTTTGCAGACGGTCAGTGGAAGGAAATCATGCCAGATTCCACATAAATGCACAGAAGAGGGCTGACATGCATCTTTCTTGGCTTAAATGCAACTAGTGGCAGTCCCCAGGGCAGCCTACAATTCTGGGGGGTTGGGGGTGGGTCTTCTCCAAAACAGTGTGGTCAGAGAATGCTTGAGGTAGACCCAAATAAGAAACAGAGTGGCTTGAGAAACACAAACAGTTGCGCAGGGTAGACAATGAAACTTGAAGAAAGCAGAACTCCCTGGGTGGGAGATGGTGGGAACTCAGGCTCAGATAATTTAGAATAAACAATGGCAAGGGAACAAACGGGTCTGGGGTGTGTGCTGAGTGTGAGGTCCTTTCCAATGGCTGTGCACATTTGTAAACATTTAACATAATGGGCATTCCATTACAAGTCTGCTATTCACACATATGTAATGGAGGACTGACAAGCCCTTAAGTTAACTTGTTCACACAGCCACTGGGTGAAGCAGCAGCTAGCATCTGCAGGAAGTATACCCAGACATTTTCTGCTTTTATGTAGCTACTTAGTTTAGGGACATTGAGCATAGAAGTGGAGGTTGCACGGGGGGCGGGGTGTGTGTGTGTGTGTGTGTGTGTGTGTGTGTGTGTGTGTGTGTGTGTGTGTGTGATGTTTCCAGCTAGAAAAAGCTGGAAACTGGGAAGGGCCCATAAAAAAAAAAAAAAAAAAAAAAAAAAAAAGCATGGAAAAAACAAGACTAGGAAATAACCAAATCTATTTATAATGGAGGAGGGGTTGATTTCAGAGGTAAATCTGGGGCCTCACTGTCCGTCTGAGCAACACAGGCACTTAGACCCTTCTGCCCAAGAGCACCGATTGGGCCCACAAGGTAATTAGAAGCAGAAGGAAAGTCTACCATCCTGGCCCTCCTCTCACTTCTGTGTCCTTCACTTTGACTCATACCTGCTTGACTCTGTTCCGTGATCCATCTCATTCCCCTTCAAGGCTCAAAGCACAGCCACCTTCAGTTCCCAGAGAACATCTCAATAAAGCCTCCATCCACTCTCAGATGAGGACAATTATCCATGAGGGTGAGGCTGCACCCTGGAGCAGAGGAGAGCATCTCCCTAGGACATTCTGTCTCCTTAAGCAACAAATACTTCTTTGGGACCACCAAGCAACAAGTACTTCTTCAGGACCACCTTTAAGTATCCAGACTTGAAATGATGATAAAGGAGCCCACACCAAGACTAGAGTGCATAGTTATGCACATTTCTTGTCCTAATCCCTTCTGTATGGAAGCCTAAAGCCAGTAGCCCAACTTGATGTTGCTAGTTCCCCTTATCTGCTCCTCTCAACATTGCCATATTGAACAAATCTATTTGCCTTTTGCCATTATTGGTCTCTCTAGTTGGTATATCAAGATGGGTGGCCGAGCTTTACTAGTTGGTTTTTACCCTGAAAACTCCAGCTACTACTGTACCTTCCTGCTTGAAGTAGTTATTGCTCTGACAATTCATTAAACTTTGTGAGGTGGGTAGAACATCCCCTTCACTCTTGGGTTGAGAAAAAAAAAATGAACTTCAGCTCTTCAGTTGCCTGAGACCAGACACTAGAAGTGCAGAACACTCCGGTACTCGAGATTGCAAATGTTTTCCATTAACCCATGAGCCAGAGAAAATGCCTCTGACTTAAATTAGAAATAGAAACAAAGGGATTACCAAATAAAGACAGGGACAGCCTCGGGTCACAGTCACCATTTGGTTTTGGTTTGGTTTGGTTTTTTTCAACCTAACCCAGTTGTGTCTAATGAGAGATTTTAGATAGGTTGTTCATCTCTTCTGTGAGAATCTCTACCAAGGATAATTTTCTGACACAAATAATTGCTAGCTAGGCATGGGGGTGCACCTTTGTAAATTCCCCACTAGGGAAGATGAAGCAAGATGAACACTGAGTTCGAGACCAGCATGGACTACATAGAAAGTAAAGGCCCCGTGGAAGCCCTAATCTCTAGGCAAAGCTGTGTGTTTCTCCAGCACTGGGTGCAGACACCAGGGCCTTACCTGGGAGACTGTTACTACAGGAAGTCCTTAATTCAAGTTTCAACATTGAGGGGCAAGACCGCCATACTTAATGCTTTATATTTCTTGTCTTTCCAGGAGGCCCACCCCCAGCACACACACATACACACACACACACACACACACACACACACACACACACACACGCCCCAATGAGAAAAGGCTCTTTGCATTACTTTTCATGCAAGGTTGCACAAGGCCATTTCCAGCATGTGTGTAACAGACTTTGAGCATATTGCCACACCCCCAGCCCCCTACCCTTCTGCCTCTCACCCCTTAGTCTTCTCTGTTCCCTGGACAGTCTTGCTTCTGCTTCATGCCTACAATGTCATCACCTGGGAGGTAAAGGCAAGAGAACAAGGCTTCAAGGTTATCTATCCTTAACTGAATACTGATTTCAAGAATCAGGAGTATATAAATCCTTGTCTCAAAAAAATTTAAACAATTAAATTAAGATGGTGGTAAGGATGCTGTCCTAGTTAGGTGGTAAACATCATAACCAAAGTGTCATAGGAAGCTAAGAGTTTATTTGGCTTACAGGTAGGAATCACAGTCCAGATCACAGTCAACCCCTAAGGAAAATCCGGGCATGAACTCAAGGCTCAAACCTGGAGGCAGGAACTAAAGCAAAGACCATGGAAGAATATTAATTGCTGGTTTCTCCCTGTGGTTTGCTCGATTTACTTTCTTATACAACTCATTACCACCTACAGTGGGCCATCCCACATGAATCATTAATCAAGAAAATGCCTCACAGACATTCGCATGGGCCAATCTGACAGAGACAATTCCTCCACTGAGGTTCCCTTTCTCCAAACAACTCTAGTTTGTGTCAAAATTAACTAGGAAATTATCCAAACACAAAAGAGTAAATTCTAAACACATTCTACAGCATGGATGAATTCTGCAAACATTGTGCTACACCCATTGGAAGTCACCCATGAAAGGCTACACAATCCATTTTTCTGAAATGTCCAGAAGGGGACATCCATGGAGAAAACAGACTGGGGATTTGGGAGGAGAAACATAAAGTGACTGCTAGGCACAGGATTTGCCTACAGGCTGATCAAAACATTCTAGAGTAATTTCTATAGTGGTGTGTCATTCTCTGAACAGACTAAAAGCCACTGGATTTTTATTTTTGCTTTGTTTTTGGGGCAGCCTTCTCATATAGCCCAAGATGACCTCAAACCCTTCCTCCTTCCTCAGCTTTCTGTATGCTCAGATCAATGTAGTGTGTCAGCCTACTTTCCTCATGTAACCCATGCCATGGATGCCTGCGGAGGTCAAAGGACAATTTTTAGAAGTCAGTTCTCTCCTCCCATCATGTGGTTTCAGAGATCAAGTTCAGATTGTCAATCTGGATGGCAAACACCCTTTCTGGCTGAGCCATCTCGCTGGCCCAAACTACATGTATTTTTGAAGGGTAGATGTTTGACAGGTGTATTGGTATTTTTGACAGGTGTAGTAGGATTACATAATCCTAACACTTAGAAGGTGGATGCTGGAAGTTTAGGAGTTCAAGGCCAACTGTGGGTATGTGGTGAATTAAATGCTACCCTGGGCTACCTGATCCTCTTATCTCAAAAAGGGGGAGGGAATAGGAATTTTTCTGCACATGAATTCTATCTCAATAAAGCTGTAACTTAAAAAGAAAAAAATAGAAGTCAGCCATACTGGCTTAAATACATAGGATTTTAGGTGTAAGCATTGTGATAAATTTGAAGCCATTCTAGGCTACATAGTAAATCCCAGGCCAGCCTGAGTAAGTGTCTCATAAAACAAAACAAACAAAAAGTATTAAGGGTTGTCAGGGATATATAAAACAAGGGAAGAGAGAGGTACAAAGGGTTCAGAAGAGGGCCCAGCGGGCAAAGGGATTGCTACACAAACATGAGGACCCTAGTTTAGATCCCCAGCACCACAAAATATGGGCCTGGAAGCTCTTGCCTCTAACCTGGTGTCATGTCTGAAGGGTCACCCTGAAACAGTAGGAGGATCGCTGTAGCTTGCTAGCCACGACTTAGTCAAAACTTCATTTTTCCCTGTGTATTAAAAAGCTCTTTAAAAATGAACCATTGAGTAGATTGCTAGCTCCCAGATTAATTTTATTACTTTATTTTGCTTTTTGTGGGAATGGGACTTGAACCAAGAACCTCATGCATGCTGGGCAAGCGCTCGACCCCTGAACTATCTCCTCGGTTCTCCCAAATCTAAAGGATAAAAATGTTTAACCTGAATAATTTCAGAACAGGATCCAATAACCATTTCCAGGAAATGCCACAATGGAATAACAATTAAATTTTAAGACAAAGAAACAGTGGAATGCAGGCCTAGAACATTCTACAGGACAAAAGGCAGTGATTCTTTTTTTTTTTTTTTTTTTTTCTTTTCTTTTTTTCGGAGCTGGGGACCTCGAGAAGGCAGTGATTCTTTAACGAGCTTTGGAGCTTGAACAAAGCGGGGAGACACAACAAAGTTCTGTGAGCTTGTTTTTTAATCCCTGGCTTAAATTTGTAAAGGGCAGCTTTGGGGATATTCAAGAAGTTTTTCTTCGTTTTTTTTTTTTTGTTGTTGTTTGTTTGGTTGGTTGGTTGGTTGGTTTGTTTTGTTTGTTTGTTTGTTTGTTTGGTTGGTTGGTTGGTTGTTTTTTTTCAAGATAAGGTTTCTTTATATATCCCTGGCTGTCCTTGCTCTGAAGAGCCAGGATGGTCTTAAACTCACAGAAATCTGCCTGTCTCTGCTTCCTGAGTGCTGAGCATGTGCCACCATCTCCCAGATATTCAAGAATTATTTTTAAGATTTATTTATTTTATATATGTGAGTACACTGTCGCTGTCTTCAGACACACCAGAAGAGGGCATCAAATCCCATTACAGATGGTTGTGAGCCACCATGTGGGTGCTGTGAATTGGACTCAGGACCTCTGGAAGAGCAGTCAGTGCTTATAACCACTGAGCCATCTCTCCAGCCCTAAGAATTTTCAAGCAGCTTGAGCATAACTTGGTGGTAAGGAATTACTGATTATTATGGGGTTGGGGATTTAGCTCAGTGGTAGAGCACTTGCCTAGCAAGCGCAAGGCCCTGGGTTTGGTCCCCAGCTCCGGAAAAAAAAGAAAAAAAAAAAAGGAATTACTGATTATGGTAATCAAGTATGGTATTAATATAATGGTTTGTATTGTTCTGGGGGTGTGTCTTGATTTGTTTTGTTTTGGGATTTTGTTGTTTATGTGTTTGTCTTTTGCTGTTGTTCTTGTTTTTACTTTGAAGCTAAATATCAAAACCTGATTTTACAAGTTGAGTAGAGTAGCTCTCTCAGGTAATCCCAGCATTTGAAGACTGGGATCATCCTTAAAACAAAAATTAAGGGGTTGGGGATTTAGCTCAGTGGTAGTTAAGGGGTTGGGAATTTAGCTCAGTGGTAGAGCGCTTGCCTAGCAAGCACAAAGCCCTGGGTTCGGTCCTCAGCTCCGAAAAAAAAAAATACACACACACACACACACACACACACACACACACACACACACATAAAATCCTCATCTCTCCCTCTCTTATACCAACCTCCTTACTGAACATCAACTGATTCTGGTCCTTCTCTGGGCAGCACTCCTTCCAGTCTGTCCCCCAAATAGCATATCAAAGTTGCACATGGGGCTGGACAGATGGCTCAGTAGTTAAGAGCACACACTGATTATGTAGAGTTAGGTTCCCAGAACCCATGTCAGGCAGCTCATAGCTCTCTGTAATTCCAGCTGACACCCTCTTCTGGCCTCTGAGGATAACTGCACTCACTAGTACACCACACACACACACACACACACACACACACACACACACACACACACACACGCACACACACACACACAGCTAAGGAGAGGGTCTTTGGGAGAGGGTTCAATGAGCAAAGAACTTAACACACAAGCCTAAAAACCCGAATCCAGATCCCCAGAACCCATGCAAAGCCACATAGTAACAGCACGTCTGCAAGCCCATATTCCTATGTCAAGATGGGAAGCAGAGACAGAAAACAACACAGAAGTTCAAGGCCAGCTAGCCTGGTGCACACAATGATAAACAACCAAGAAACCCTGCCTTAAACAACATGGATGGTGAAGACCCCCCCACCCTTGTCCTCTGGCCTCCACATGTGTGTCATGGTGCACATACAAAGATTAAAAGATTGGGAGAAGAAACAACTACTTTTGACAACAGTAATCAATGCTGTTTTTGAGATTTACAAAACCAGAGAAAGATCTTGAGACTAGGTGAAGGTCAGACTGGTGTCTTGCTGCCACAGCCCTCCTTTGAAGAAGGCACCTACCAGGTTGCAATCATTCTGGGAAGATGGTCCACAAGCTCAAAGCTCCTCCCAACCCTCTCTCTGGTTTTGTCTGGGTTGCTGTTGTTATTATTATTGTTGTTTGTGACAACCTCACCATGTAACTCTGGCTGTCCTGAAACTAAATTGACTCAAGATATCCACCTGCCTTTACCTCCCCAGTGCTGGGATTAAAGGATTAAAGGTTTACACAATCACAGCCAAATTAATCAGCTCTTCTCCCAATAGAGATCTCCTTCTACCAAATCTTACCACGCAACAGTCTAGCTCCCATTTCAAGAACCAACAGAGTCACTTACAGGAGCAGGTACACAGGTGCTATTTGCTGCTGATATATCATGAAAAACACAGTTTATTTTGGATACTTCCATGAAATGAAATAAGCATGGAATTAATCCACTCTGGCTGGGAATGAACAGCGAAAAAGGTTAGCAAGTATCAGTGTCACTATCATGGTGTGGTATCCATGAGAGTTGTGGTGACTCTTGCCTCTTTACGTTTTTGAAACAGAAAGAGACAAAGAAAGAAAGAAAGGAAGGATGGAAAGAAGGAAGGAAGGAAGGAAGGAAGGAAGGAAGGAAGGAAGGAAGGAAAGGAGAAAAGGGAAGAAGAGAAGGAAGGGAGCGAAGGAGGGAAGGAGGGAGGAAGGAAGGAAGGAAGGAAGGAAGGACGGAAGGAAGGAAGGAAGGAAAATAATCTGTCTGTGGACAGTTAAGTCAACATTCAGGGACCAAGAACCCAGTGCTTTCAGTAGTAATGCAGCTGTGAGCATCGTAAGAGGCAGGATCAAACTGCAAGTCACTCCTCACTATGGCCCCAACTCATGTGGCCTGGAAGTCTGCTCAAAACAAGAGCTAATGAGGCAGGAAGGAGGGAGGGAAGAAGGGAAGCAGGAAGTTGGCACTCAAGACAGTATGTTATGAAGAACAGTGGACTAGGGGCTGAAAGAGACAGCCATGGTCATGCCCTTGGGCATGTATGTTTCCTGCTCTGCAACTCCGGACCACACAGCTCTCGCCTGAGCCCCCTCCCTGGGCTGCAGAGAATATCAAATGCACAGGGTACTAACAAGTCTCCTGTTTCTACCAGGAGAATCTGCCTCAACCGTTGACCTTCCCCCACCACACTCCTTACCTTGACCCTGGCAACTGGTCTCTAGCCATGGAATTTACTTCCCCACCTCTCCACTCTCTAATATTCCCCTTTCCAGATGTGTGACAGAAGAGTTTTTCTAAAACATTTTTGTAAAACACTACTCTTTAGGGGAATTTTCAAACAGACCTGGAATATAAACTTATCCTCTCCCCAGCACACATCTATCCATCAGTAGCTCTCGTGATTCCTAGCACACCATAGTTCTTATTTTCCTCTGTTCCTACCATACCTGTATATCAGCTTAGGACCCCCAAGACCGTGTTCTCAGCACAAAGGAGATGCATTTGTCCCAGAGAGAAAGAGAGCAGGGAATAAGAGACAAAAACAGGAAAGAGAGGACGAGGGAGAAGGGGAGAGAGCAAGGTGAACGGTTCTTTGTCCTGGAGGTCAAAGGACTACCTCTGGGTAGTGGACAGAGAGGAGACAGATGTAGCCCAGACGTGGCCCACATAATAGCAGTTTAAAAAGGCAAAAGGGGAAACCCCATGTCAGGATGAGTATTTAATTTTAATTGGAAATATTACTTAGGTGAGCCAAAGGGGGCTTTTGATTGCTGCTCTTCAATATTTTGATAGCTGGATCTTGGTCCTCAGGAGGAGGAAGTGGCCAAATAAGGGAATAAACCTTGCTGGCTAGCTTTAAGGATATAATTGAATAGTTTTAAGCAAGGCAGAGGGAGGGGTTGGGGATTTAGCTCAGTGGTAGAGCCCTTGCCTAGGAAGCACAAGGCCCTGGGTTCGGTCCCCAGCTCCAAAAAAAAGAACCAAAAAAAAAAAAAAAAAAAAGCAAGGCAGAGGGAATTAGGGAGAAAGGCAAGGCCTGCCAGAGCCAAGTAAGCCAGGCCCAAACTGGCTAGAATCCCTTCAATCTGTCTTTATTTTTTTTTTCTTTGAAGTTTTTTTTTTTTTTTTTTTTTTTTGGAGGGCTGGGGATTTTTGGTAGTGGTTGTTTTGTTTGGCTTTGGGTTTCTTGAGATAAGGTCTCACCATGTAGCCCAGGCTGGCTTTAAACTTGCAGTGATCCTCCTGCCTCCACCTCCTGAATACTGGGATCACAGGCATTGACCACCATGCTCTGCTTTTTTGGGGTATTTTAAATGAAATCCTGGATACCCTAGCATCCCACCTGCCAGTGTTCTGAACAGTTAAACTGCGAGGCCCTGCGTTTGGCCCTCAACATAGTGAGAAAGAAAAAGAGAAAATTGTAGTTCGTCTGAAAGAGGTCTTTGTGTGGCCAGATTGTTTTAATCAGGCTCCAGCCATGATTAACAGTCTCTGAAGTCTCTTTGAGAACTTTTACAGGTTCTCTCTGCCTCTTTGATTCCTCTCTTATTTGTTGAAGAAAATTCTAGAGGCTAAGGATATGGCTCAACAGAAAATTTTCTGTATGCCGTCATGAGGACCTAAGTTCAGATCCCTAGCACCTACCTAAAAGCCCATGCCAGTAACCCCAGCTCTGGGAGGTGGAGGCAGTGGGATTCCTGGAGCTCCTTAGCCAGCCAATCTACCAACTGGTAGGTTCCAGTTCATATTGACCTCTGTTTTGGGAAAGAGTAGGTTCACAGGGGTCCAGGCCATTGAAGAGGATGTTCTTAGCCACAGGCAAATGCAACACATTCTAATCACTCCCAGCAAGGGGCTATCACAAGGACCACTAGGCACATGATCTCCTGAAGATATCGAGGCACACACCACACACATAAGCCACAAGCTTTCAGGCATATGCAGACCTGACAAGCCACAATGAAGTAAGCACACTAGACTACAGACAGACAACGCAGACAGGTTGGTAAAGACAAAAGCAAAGACACACCCGCTGACCTCAAGGTCATATTTATACAAAGCCTGCACAGAGGCGACATTCTGCCAGGAATACTTATATAGCAGTTTACATCTCTGACTACTTTGGGGTTCCTCAGACTTTCAGTGTCGGCCATCTTTTGTCAACTTATGTTCCCACCCCATCAGCCATCTTGATCCAAGCCAGGTATCCATATGAGTGTTATAGTGTCTAAACATAAGCTGGCCCATACAGCCCTCTGTTCCCTATACTGTTGCAAGCACACACACACACACACACACACACACACACACACACACACACACACACACAAGTGTTGGAAATGACTGTCATATGGCAGTAAAGTTCTGTGTCCTCATAGGGCTCAGACTAACTGGGAAGACAGCAAAGGAAGCAAAGGGAGGAAAAAGGTATTCCTTCCCAATGAATTCCTTCCCATATGTATTCCTCCCAAATGAAATGTTTCATCCTCAAAACTAAGAAGGCTCAGCAAGTTCAGGAAACTTACAAGACTCACAAGACCCCCTCTACAAGCTTATATGAAGAGTAAACAATTGCTATGCAGAGACTCTTCTATGAAGCAAGCATCCTGCAAGTTGTGTAGAAGCTCTAGGGATACAGTTTTTGTGAGTTATTATGCTAGCATGCACACACCAGAAGACACACATCAAAGTAGTCAGAGATGTAAACTGTTATTTAAGTATTCCTGGAAGAATGTGGCCTCTGTGCAGGCTTTGTATAAATTTGGCCTTGAGGTCAAGGGGTGTGTCTTTGCCTTCTGATGGGCTTTTTAGTGACTGATTTTTAGTAACCCAAGCATCTGTAAGAAACCCCAAAACTGTTTGGTTTGCTGAGCTAGACTTAGGTGGAATCATTTCTTTTGTCTGTTTTGGGGGCCACCGGCATTTGTTCACATCTTTCTAGCATGCCTCAAGACAAATATGGAACCCTCTTGGAAAGGATGCATGAGATCTGAGAGCTAACAGCAGGATGGGGCACCTCTGGGAGAGACATGTGTGTCATTCTAGATAGAAAAGAAGTGCCAGTACCTAGATGGGGCCAGCGAGGTAAAAGCCTTTGCACCACAAGCTTGGTGATCTGAGCTCTATCCCTGGAGCCTACAGTGGAATGGGAGAATGGAAGCCACAAAGTAGCCTCTGACCTCTCCTCCATTCAGTGGTACTTCTTACCTACACTCTGTTCCCTATACTGTTGCAAGCACACACACACACACACACACACACACACACACACACACACACACACCACACACATACAAACATGGACAGTAATAATAGTTCATAAAATAAAAAATTGAAATGGGTGCAGAGAGAGAAAGAAGGCAGGAGTATTGAGCCCACATTTAGAGGGTAGGCTATAGCAGGATGGCTAAGAGACAGGCCAGATGGGTGCAGACACACTGGGAGCAGTATGAAGTTCATCAACTACAAGAGAAAAACACGGATCTCTGTCGGCTGGGACCCAAGGTCTGTTATAAGCACTACGACTGCAGCCTGTATGAGAATCCGTCCCTGCCAAGAACATGCCAAGTTCCATTCCTGGCTCTTGACTGGATCTCACAAGGAGCAATATCTCCATATCTGAACCATGCCCCTGCCTCTTACACTTCCCAGAGCCAATCTCCATCATCTTGTAGCTGCAGTCATGTTGCAGGGCACTTCTAGACCCCTCCACTAGCCTGGGCCCTGCTCCACCGTGCAAAAGAAAAAGTATTGAAAATCCCAAATAAAGTTAACCTGGGGACAATTTTCCTCAAACTTCTTCATTCCATTAACCTGCTACTTTATCAGAAAAATGATCTGGCTTCCATTAGAAGTGGGTCACTATAATTAGTCAATTATATTTCAGTCCCTGCTGGAATTAATACTCTTGGATTCTGAGATTCAACCACAGTCATTGCTCAACCACTGGGAAATCAGGGAAAATGAGAAGCATATGCTTTTCATCTAGGAATCATAGACCTAGGCTAAAGCTGGATGATCAGGGTTTAAAATAGGCTGAAATAGCCATCTTCCTTCCTGGGCCAGAGCCCCTGAGTGTAGCAACCTCAGATAAGCAGTCCATGAAGGTCCTATGAGGTAGTAAGTGAAGCAGTATTACCCATGAAAAGCTAGAAGGTCGTGTGTGCTCATATGTGTTTGTGCACATGAGAATATATGTGTATACTGTATACAATGAATTTCTGTTTGTACATGTATATACATGTGTGTACAATCACATAGTCCTGTGCATTTGAAAGCCAGAGGTCTGAATGGGTTGTTTTGCTCAGTCATTTTCCACCTTAATTTTTGAGATAGTGTCTGTCACTGAACCTGGGGTTTGCTGATTAGGCTAGAAACGCTGACCAGCCAGACCCAGGAATCCTCTGTCTTTGCCTCTGCAAAGGGCTGAGATTGCAGACTTGCTGCTATGCCTGCCTTTTCTCCTTTGAGTTCTGGGGAATCAAACCCCAGTCCTCACATTCGTGGGGCAAGCACTTTAGCCCATAATCATTGTTGCTAAAGATATTCTATTCCCAACTGTGTAGAAGGTACTTTGAACAAAACAGGCTGAAATATTAAATCATGTCTAATTCGCTTATCCATCTTTATGACTCATGGATAAATAATTTAAAAGTCACTAAAATCATGTCTAGAAATTATTTCACTGCCTTACACACCCAATGATAGCAAGCGTGCAAACTGAGACAACATTCCAATCAAAGGCAGGAAACATTTTCATTACTCTGAACAACTTGACAATAGTTATGAAAAACTCTCACCCAGGGAGTTTAAGGTTCATGGGCCATGGCAGTCCAAAATCACCAGTACTTTAGTGCTCTGGATGGGGCTCAGCCCCTGGATGGGATCTGGTGAACAGCTAGCTTTATTGGCTGGACTCTACTGATGACCACTGAGGACCATTCCTTTGGGGAATCACACATCATGAAACAGGGAGGGATTCTGATGAGGTCCACAGAAGGGCACTAGCATCCAATATGGTGCCTGACTCTTCCGGAAGACATTCCCAACAATGCTTTCTTCCTGTCCTTATACTCAATGTCTGGATATTCATATATATGACTAGCCCTCAGGCAGTTTGGCTTCAGGAGCCCTTTAAACACTTAATAGTTTTTGAAAATTCCCCAAAACACAGTAATCAACATTTAATCAATATGGAAAAGGTAAGCAAAGATCAAGTTAAATACTTACAACATTGTAATAATGAATGTTACATGTTAACAAAACCAACATTATCTTAATGCAGGTGATTATATTTCCCAACCAAAAACACATTTGGAGAGAGATGAGACTTTATTTCATGAGTCAGCAAATCAAACTGATGTCCAACTAAATGAAAGGCAGATGCTTCTTTTACATTTGACCTGTAGGAACAGACACGTGGGTACCATGCATCCTCCAGTGAACTCTGTCATACATTCCTGAGCAACTAAAGTACAAAAGCAGTTGGGGTTAGCAAGATGGCACAGCAGATAAAGGCTCTTGCCTCACAGCCTGAAGTCTTGAGTTACCTAAATCCCATCTCTGCAGCTCGCAGTAGCAGAAGAAAACCCATTCGAAAGGTTGTCTTCTAGGCTCCACACATATGCCATGACATATGTGCCCAGACACATCATCACACCATCATCATCATCATCATCATCATCATCATCACCACCACCATCATCACCATCATCATCACCATGCTTAACAAAATAAATAACAGGCTGGAGAGATGGGCAGCAGTTAAGAACAGTTAACCCAGGTTCCATCCCCAACATACAGATGGGATTCCCCAGTCCCAGGAGGGAATCTGTTACCCTTTTCTGGCATCTTCTGGCACTGCACATGTGTGGTGCTCAGACATACATGCAGGCAGATATCCACATTCTTAAAGTACCAATAAGGGGAAAAAGAATAATCCCGACCTTCTGAATTCCTTGACCTCAGAGGTTCTTGGGCCACACTTGGGAAGTTACCTCCTTGGAGCATTATTATTAAGGATTGCTGTCATTTTTAGAACTTCAAAACCATTTTAATTCTGTTTGCTTATTGAAAGAGTTTTTTTTTTTCTTTTCTTTTTTTCGGAGCTGGGTACCGAACCCAGGGCCTTGCACTTGCCTAGCAAGCACTCTACCACTGAGCTAAATCCCCAACCCCAAGAGAGTTTCTTATACCTCAGGATATCCTCAAACTCAAACTCATGATCCTCCTACTTCTACTCCTCAGTGCTGAGATTACAAGTCTATGCCATCACCTTCAGTCCATTTATGTATTTATTTTACTCTTTCCCCTTGTAAACCAATGTCTCCAAGCTTCTGCTTCCTGTCCCTGACTTGGCTTGAGGCTTGAGTGTCTGCTAGACACAGGATATTCTCCATCTGGTTTCCTTGGTGGCTTCCGGCACCAGAGTTAAATCAGGCTAAGGTCTCTTGACCCCTACCTCTGTCTGACTTGTTTGGTCTGGTGCTTTGCTTGTTTGGGGAGTTTTTAAAATTAGGAGGAGTGAGGGGGACAGGGAAGGGTGGATCGACCCATGACACAACTTGGATGAGTCAGTTTTCTTCTTCCATTATGTGGGACCTAGGAATAGGGGTATGAATTTAGGTTGTCAGGATGGACAAATAAAGTGCCTTTTACCCACTGAGTCACCTCACAGGCTATTTCCTGGCTTTCAAAGACAAATCCCATAGTCCAGGCTGGCCTGACTCCAGATCTTCCTGCCTTTACCTCCCAAGTGTGGGATTTCAGGCAAGTACTGCTATGGCCCCTGCCCGCCTTCTCGCCTCATGTGGAATCGGACAGACTCTATTACTACACCTTAGATAGCTTCTCAGAGCCACCCTTTTTGATAGTTACCAAACCCATTGCTCAGGCTACCGCTATACTTAGTGTGGTTTGAAAGGAAACAAGAGGGTATGTAGTGCAGTTGTCAGAGTGCTTATCTTTCATGCAGGAAGTTCTGGTTTTGATTCCTAACTCCTTCCTAATAGAGGGGGGGGGGCTGGGAAGGAGGGAGAAGCCTCAATACTACATAAAATTGGTGTATATGCTTTAATATTTTGATGTGTGTTTCATCACGTTGTTTTCTTTGGTAAGGTGGAGGACTTCACGATGTGTATTTCAAAGCATGCTAAAGTCTATAGGCTTCTCCAGGCTTCCCACGCTGGGTACAGGGCAACCAGCCAGCAAAGAGTGAGAGCTTTTCGTGGGTGTGACCCATTCTTTCTAGGCAAAGCTGACAAGCTGCACGTGGGTGTTACCCCATGCTCTCTGCCCAGGCCAGGCTGGGGGAATAACCACTCCTCCGCAAGACGGGCCCCAGACACCGTCTGTGTAGCTCCCCCCCCCCCACACACACACACTTGTGGAATGCACACAGATTTTATATCAAATCCACATGGGGTGCCGGTGCGGCACGAAAGAGCTTGACCAGGCTGACAGCACGCCCAGGCTCTGCCAGAACTGGGGGGTTCAAGAGAGCTAAAAGGTCATAAAGTCCCGCTCCTCATCTGAGGCCCCTGGGTGATACCCTCAGCCACAGGAAATTGTATCACCAGGGCGCCCTGCGTCCCCAATCCTGACCTCTGTACTCTGAAACCAGCCCAACTAAGAGAGCAGAATCTCTGCCAAGACAGAGTCAGAACAAAACCCACGCACACAGATGCTGGGGCTGTCCACGGAACTCTGGGGCTGAGCAAGGGGGTTCCTCTGTCCTTTCCAGCTCGCCATCGGCGGAGTCCCTAGGCACAGGATACAACCCAACTCTGGGCCATTGCGCTGTGGGGTACTAGGACCTACCCCAGAAGGAAGGCAGAATCGAGAAGGAAAACTCTACCGGAGGTCTCCAGGTCCAGGCAGGGCGCACGAGGAGATTTTTGGATCCCCGAGGCAGATGCCATCCTAGACTTCGAGTGTTACTGGGGGTGACAGGCGGCAATGCGATCCTCTAGATGCGCAGACCCAACGGAGAGCCCCGCACCCGGACAGCTAGCGCTCGGGTCCCCGAGGGCGACGCCCAGGTCCCACATCTGTCTTTCTGGACTGGCGCCCCCAGCATACCCTGGCCTTCCTCTCCACCCGGCCCCAACTCACATAGACCGACGTGATGTCCGAACGATCATAGAAGCTCAGTTCTCCGATCAGTTCCAGGGAGGGGGACACCACGTCGTCCCCGGCCTCCAGCTCTAGGTCCCCCTGCCCAGGGCCGAAGGGGAAAAGCTCCTGGCGGCTCAGACAGCCTGCCGGCCCCGCCAGCAGCAGCAACTGCAGCAGCGCCCACGTCCACATCTCCCAACTCCAGCCGCTCGCGTCCAGCATGTTTCCCAACTATGGTCCCGCAATCCTGGCGGTTTAGCAGCTCAGGCGGAGGAGGCGGAGATGTAACCCTACGCCCCTCCGCAATCCCTCCTCACCTCCCGCCTCCCCTCGTCCCCACCCCTGGAAATGGGGAGGGGAACGGAGGGGCTAAGGGCAGGGCCCGCCCACTCCACCCGCCCTGTCTACCAATGGCAGCAAGTAGGAGGAAGAGGGGCGACACCGAGGTCCCCCGCGCAGCAGTGGGCGTTGGCTCCTTGCATTCCGGATCCTACCCGACGGTGGGCTCCTATCCAGAAAGAAGGAATTCTGCAACAGCATTATGCAGTTAGGCAAGTTCCTGGAGAGCAGGCAACCAGGAAACAAACACTCTGGGGCCTGGGACAGAGCCCACCCTCGAAAGGAGACTGAGCGGATGCTGGAATTGAGCAAAAGGCCTAACAAATGTGTGGGACTTTACTCATCCAATCACTGATTGAGCATTTTTCGAATTCCTGATTCTGGCTTCCTTAAGTTATAGAATTCCGCTGAAAACAAGAACCCACACCTGCCAAAGCCACAAAGACACAATTCAAATTCAGATTTCCTTGGACTCCAGGCAATAAAAAACAGTTTGGGACTGGAGTAATTGACCAGAGAAAGCTTCTGTGTGGCATGCTGGGAATCAAAGCAGGTCTTCTGGAAGCCTTGCAGTTTCATCGGAGGCTAGAGAAAGGTGGGAACAGGGTGGGTTCCAGGGACCTCATTATCTCTCCTCGCAGAAAAATTGGGAGGGATGATCCAAGAAAAGTTGAATAACAAATCTGAGAATCTGAGCTCCCCTAAAGACTCAGAGAATCCTGGACAATCCTAGATAAAGAGAACTTTTAAGTGATATTTCCAATCAGCTGCTGATCATTAATGTGGCACCTTAAGTGAAAATATAGAGAGAAACCACTGGAACAACCTTGCTGGGGACTGGGGGTGACCCGTAAGAAGGGAAGAGGTTGAGATGGAGAGAAAATTAATTGATATCGCTGTGTGAGAGAAAGAATGAAACCTAGAAGAAATGAAGTTAAAGTTGAATTTAAAGTTGAATTCCACCGGAAGGCTGGAAAACTAGTGCTGGCTTTGAAAGCAAGGGAAGAGGATGCTGGGGTGTGGGCTATCTGACCCTTGACTCAGAGGGGCCAACAGGATGCCCCTGTTTCCTCTCAGCGGCTGACAGTAAAGGCCTGGAACCTCCATTAGTTCTCCTAATATACAGAAAATCATGTGGGATGGGGCTGAGTAGTGAGCCTTGGACCAGCAAAATCATGAAGAGGCCAATGGAATACAGCTTCTGAGCACGAAGTTATCGATCTATGGGGGTGGCCTTTCATTTGAGCTCTTGAGAGGTCAGAATAACAGGTTCCATAGGCACTCAGTGTTCCATGTTCAGGTTTTCCTCTTAGGTTATCAATAACAGGTCCTTCTGCTGGCATGTCCAACACTTTACCCAGCTATCTCTCCAGTTCTGGATATGCATGGAACGCACATGTACACACGAGTGTACACACACACACAGAGAGAGAGAGAGAGAGAGAGAGAGAGAGAGAGAGAGAGAGAGAGAGAGAGAGAGCGCATGGGAATGAAACCCAGGGCTTCACACATGGCAAGCCCCTCAACCGCTGCATGGATTTGAACCCTCTACACTAAGTTGCATCTGTGCTACTACATTCTCCCCCTTGCTCAAGACTTGTCAGATCTACTGTGCAGTTCTCATGCCTTCCGTATGCCGAAGTGTACTTCCTAGCTTCCCGACAACCCCATTCTATCTGCTCAATATCTGCTGATACCTAAGATCCTAGGCCTTGGTTTGGCTTGTTTCAGTCACTGAGAACTTTGTGCAGAGGCTTGGGTTCCCCAGCATAGAATATTCATGGACCTCCTACAGCACCGGGACCCAGCAGAGGCCAAGAAACTAAGCTACCAGCCATTTCCCACCTGCGACTTTTCTTTTTCTGTCAATCCTCATCCCAAACTGGGCTGTCCTGAAGCTGTGGTCAGTGCCTGGAATGCTTATCCCTCTCACAGATTCTCTCCCTTTTTGGTACTCAGACAGCTGCTGAAACTCCTATTGGCTGGTGGAATTTTTCTTGGTGACTGTAGGAGTAGAGCCTGCCTCCTCCTCCACCCTCCTACCCCCCCTTTACTAGCTGCACAAGAGTGGCAAGAGTGCAAAGTTTCTGTATCCCTATCATTTGATTGGGATATTCACGGGGACAATTGAGGAATTGTTATGAGGGTGAGATAAGGTGGTCCCTGAAATTAGACAAAGCACATAATCCAGTTAACGCAAAGCCTCCGTTATTATCTGAACATGTTGTTTTCCTGATGTTGATTAGCTCAGCATCTCCCCCGAGAAGGTATCAGGTGAGTCCGATACTGTAGCCATGAATACATAATCCCTTTTTTTTTTTTTTTTTTTTTTTTTTTGAGAAACTGGCAATAACCTGGGGAAAGAAGGGCAAGATAATGGCCCAGCATTGTATACAAAAAGTGAGTGAAGACACTGCTTGTGGGATACTTGGCTTCTACTTGGTGCTCTCTGGAGCCAAGTGAATTTGGGGAGCTACGTTTTTAGGGAGAAGATAATTTATCGCACACAGCTAGGGAAAGAGCAAGGGCTTAAGCCTTGCTTTGTTTAACCCCAAAACTGATATCTTGCCAAGGTTTCTGTAACCTAAACAGAGCCCTTAGTCTCTACACGGTAGATGCAGATGCATTTGGTCCGGTGTTTATAGCTAACAGCCACACTTTGTGTGTGTTTATGGTTCCTTACTTTGTCAGCCTGTACTGTAAACTGGCTGTCACTATTTAGAGCTCTGAATTCACTTCACATTGCCCAGTCGCTGGGAGACACGATTCTGCTGCTGAGTGTCCCACCAGGACACAGTGGTGCGTGTCCCCTGTTCCTTCCGCAGTTATGCTTTCAGATATTTCTCAGAGTCTGCTTCATAAACTGTGCTCTGAATATTTCAAAGGCCAGGTGTGGTGGTATACACCTGAAATTCTAGCACTTGGGGGCTGGAGACAGGAGGATCAGGAGTTCAAGGTCATCCTCAGCTGTACAATGCCAGACAGGGTCAAAAACAATAAAACAGTTTATAATAATGTGATCTTTTTTCTTTTTTCTTTTTCTTTTTTTTTTTGGTTCTTTTTTTCGGAGCTGGGGACCGAACCCAGGGCCTTGCGCTTCCTAGGTAAGCGCTCTACCGCTGAGCTAAATCCCCAGCCCGTGATCTTTTTTCTATATTCTTCATGTGGTTTCTTTCTTTTCTTTCTTTCTTTCCTTCTTTCTTTCTTCCTTCCTTCCTTTCTTTCTTTCTTTCTTTCTTTCTTTCTTTCTTTCTTTCTTTCTTTCTTTCTTTCTCTTTCTTTCTTTCCAGCAAGGATCTATGCCCTAATCCCAGGGCACTGTGTGCACATGAAAAAGGTTAACTTTTAAAGACTTCAGTAGGTCAGATTAGATGCACACACATGCAATCCCGGCACTTCGAAGGTAAAGACAGGACAAGAGTTCAAGGTTATCCTTGATTACATAAAAAGGTTTAAAGCCAGCTGAGGTTACATGAAACCCGGCCTCTATAAACAAAACAAGGGGTTCAAGAGGTGGTTTATTAGGTTAAAGTGCTTGCCCTGCAAGTGTGAGTGTGGAGAGTAATGGTCCCCAGAACCCACATAGATGTCAGGCAGGTGTGGGCCTTCCTGGAATTCTAACCTCTGACGATAGAGACAGAGGTTCTCCCAGAAAAGTCTGTTTAGTAAGACTTGCCAGATTCCAAGAATTCTGGATTTGATTGAGAAACCTTGCCTTAATGAGTAAGGTGAAAGAATAATTAAAGATGGGGGTTGGGGATTTAGCTCAGTGGTAGAGTGCTTGCCTAGCAAGCACAAGGCCCTGGGTTCGGTCCCCAGCTCCGAAAAAAAGAAAAAAGAAAAAAAAAAAAAGAATAATTAAAGATGATACCTGATCTTAATCTCAGGCCTCCACATTGGTGTGCTGCAAGTGCACATACACCTATACATATGTTCCTACACATGTAAAACATTACACACATATGCACGCATTATAGTGGAAATAAAAATGAAACTTTACTAACACTGTTTTGCTTTGTTTTTGAGGTGAGATTTTGTTAAGGTTGACCTGTCTGGTAGTCATGTAGTCCAAGCTGGCCTCAAACTCACAGAGATTGTCCTGCCTCAGGTTTCCTGGTCCTGAGATTACAGATGTGTGTCCCCACGGAAGGCATCGATGATGCTTTTAAAAATAATTTGATGACTTCACTAGAGACAAACAAAACCATAATCCCATACTACACCCTATTTAAAAAATGTGGGGTAGGGGTTCAGCTCCATGTAGATTGTGCACTTAGTATAAACAAGGTTGATCTCCAATGCTGCAAACATTTCTTTTTAAATTTTAAGTTAATTCCCACTGGAGGAGTTAGAGAAAAGACTGATGGAGCTGAAGGGGTTTGTGACCCATAAGAAGAACAACAATATCAACCAACCAGACCCCCCAGAGCTCCTAGGGACTAAACCACCACTCTAAGAATACACAGGGATAGACCTATGGCTCCATCCGCATATGTAACAGAGGATGGCCTAGCCAGGCATCAGTGGAAGGAGAGGCCCTCAGTCCTGTCAAAGCTTGATGCCCCAGTGTAGGGACTGTCAGGGCAAGGAGGTGGGAGGGGGTGGGTGGGTGAGGGTGCACCCTCAGAGAAGCAGGGGGAGGGGGAATGGGATGGCAGGCTTCTGGGGGTGGCAGTGGGGGTGGGGGACTGGGAAAGGAGATAACATTTAAAATGTTAATAAAAAATCCAATAAAAGTAAAAAAATTAAGTTTTAAAAAATGAAGATGGGTGTAGTGGTCCATACTTGTGATTCCAGCACTAGAGAGACAGGGTCTAGAGAGGAAGATCCTGGTGTTTATTCTTGGCACTTTCTAGGCCAGTGAGACACTCTATCTCAAAACACAAGGCGGGAGCTGGAGAGATAATTCATCAGTTAAGTTTGTCTATTGTTCTTGCAGAGGATCGAAGTTTGATTTCCAGCATCCACATCTGGCAGCTCACAATGGTCTGTGACACTCAAGCAGATATAATTCTATCCATGTCTAGCTGTTGCTTACAAGATCTTAGGGGACTCAAACAGTGTTCTGGCTAGTTTTATGTCAACGTGACGCAAGCCAGAGTCACATCTGAGAGGAGGGAACCTCAGTTGAGAAAATGCCTTCATAAGGTTGGTCTGAGGATCAGTCTGTAGGGCATTTGCTTAATTAATAATTGATGTGGGAGGGTCCAGTATAATGGGGTGGTGCCAACCCTGGGCTGGTGGTCGCAGGTGACATAAGAAGGCTGAGCAAGCCATGAGGCGCAAGCCAGTAAGAAGCATTCCTCCATGGCTTCTACACCAGCTCCTTCTCCAGGTCTCTACTGTATTTGAATTTTTTTTCCTGACTGCTTTTGATGATGTACTATTACATGGAGTAAAATAAATCCTTTCCTCTCCTAATTGCTTTTGGTCATGGTATTTCATCCATCAATAGAAACCCTAATGAAGACGGTTGGATCACCAAAAATCCCATCATAGCATGTAGCAACTTATCATGAGTGCTAACCCTCAGCCAATCGTCTACTTCTTACAGAGCTTAGCATTCCGCCTTAGCCCAAGCCCATAAGTATGCAGCTGGAACTGAAACAGGAGGGAGCAGTGGCTGAAGGCCCAGGTGAGGGTCTATGACATCTTTCCCTTCTTCTCGGATATAATATCAACAGTCCTATTACCACCTATGGGTAGAGCTATCAAATGTCTATTATTGTATCATTTGCTTATTTTGTTTCCATGACAACAAAATAAGCAAAAGTTAGTCTGTGGGTCACTACAACCCATCTCAGCTCTAAAATGGTCAGAAATTACATGGCCCTGTGAGGCCTAGAACATCTAGTGAGTTCAGAGATCTATAAAAGCCAGTGTGTGCACTTGGAAGCCTCAGGCTTTAATGTGTCAGATGCTAGACTCCCAGGGCCGGTGTGGAGCAGCTGTGCTCACCCTCACTCCAGGAGAGGACCAGGGTGTGTATTACATCTGCCACATCTGGTGGTGTCAACATCACGCAGGGTGGAGCTCGGCTTCCTGCTGTCACTCGCCCAACCTCTGGAGTTCTTTTTTCAGAGACTTTCCTCAGGTTAAAACTAGATCCTAGGTGTTGTGGCCAAGCAGCCCAAAAGAATTTCTGGATGAGCAGAATTGGAGCTTATTCAAAACAGAAAGGTGCTCAGTGAAAGGGCATGAGTGTTTCCAAGTGACTTCAGAGAAGATTTCGGAAGCTTCTGGAATTCTGTTGTTCGACAGGTTCAACCTCCTCCCTCTGTTTCCCTTTTCCAAATCTGAGATTAGAGAATGGCTTCAGGGGTGACTTCTGAATTACAATCTGATAAGGTAAAACCTTACGTACTAGGGTTACGTAAGGGTTCGGGGTTGTGTAAGAGTTGGTGTCCTTTTACTGTAAATTCCAATTCCAGAGAGATGACTGGAAGATTGCAGGCTGACAGCTGGGAGGGGAGGAAGGCCTTAAGCTAATGCTGCTAACTGTGCTTGAATGCTCCCTTCTGCCAGACTCTACAGTTTGTGCCGGTTCCTGTCTAAGCTTCCCTTTCCCCCAGCCCTAGTTCCCTTCAACTACAATATGCTCTTCTAGCCACTTCATTCTGATTCTGTATCCTTTCCCAGCCTCCTATCTCCACATCCTCTGATCAAGAGAAATCCTTCTGACCCTTCCATAAATATGCCTTTGAAAATCAAACTCTACCTGGAGTCACCTCCCACTGCTGTTTTGAGTTCTTTCAATGAACCTCATGTTCCTTCATTTGCTCAGACCTACTGTGCGCTGGGCATTGTTTCCAGCAGGGATGAAACCTTTCCTATAGAGGGCCAGCCAGATGATAAATGTTTAGGCTTTGTGGACCACAAGGTAAAATTCTTAACCCTTCTAATAAATTTTCTCACCAGAGTAGTGCCTTTTCCTTTTAAAGTGCAAAACCATTTCCAGGTGACACAAGACTGTCTGCCTGTCAGTTGTTGTCCTCTGGTCTTGGCAAACAAAAACTTGTGAAATTTTCTCCCTTAGCTGAGGGGCACAGCAGTCAACAGAGTAAGAAGGGCTATGTGCTGTGACTTTAAGAGGCGGGGCCAAATGGGAGGTAATCAGGTGCTGGGGGCTCCGCCCTTGAAGAAATTAACTATTTCTTGGAACAGGATTTTCTTTTTTTTTTTTCTTTTTTTTTTTTCTTTTTTTCAGAGCTGGGGACCGAACCCAGGGCCTTGTGCTTGCTAGGCAAGCGCTCTACCACTGAGCTAAATCCCCAACCCCGGAACAGGATTTTCACAGGCCTGAACTCCTTACCTAGAGACCTGGCTGGTTGTGGAGAATCCACTTCTCTTCTGTACAAACCACTCACACTCCTGCACAGACACCATCCATCTGAGAGGAGGGAGCCTCAATTGAGGAACAGTCTCCATTAGATTGACCTGTAGGCAAGTCTATGAGACTTCTTATTAATTGAAATCTTGATACAAGATCTCTCTCCCTGTAGCCTTGGCTGGCCTGGAACTCACAGAAACCCACCTGCCCCTGCCGAGTGATGAGTTAAACTTGTGAGCTACCACTTCCCCATCGCATTTTTATTATTATTATTATTTTTTTTTTTGGTTCTTTTTTTCGGAGCTGGGGACCGAACCCAGGGCCTTGCGCTTCCTAGGTAAGCGCTCTACCACTGAGCTAAATCCCCAGCCCCCGCATTTTTATTATTATTATTAATGATTGATGTAAGAGAACCCAGCCCATTGTGGGTGAATATTTCCATCCCTGGGCTGGTGGTCTTTGGTTGTATAAGAGATCAGGCTGAGTGAGCCATTACTCCTCTGTGGCCTACCTCCAGGTTCCTGCCTTGAGGTCCTATCCTGGGACAAGAAAGACACCCTAAATCAAAATACTCTGAAGGGAAAGGATACCAGTGTGGACTCAGTGAGGAACGCCTCAGAATACTGTTGGGGACTTGTCTAGTTCCCAAGTTATCTCTTTTAAATATCCCACAATTTTAGAATCTCTAGGCCTATGAAAGTTTGGGGAACAGAGACCAAAAAAAAAAGTTACAACTTCCTTTTTTAAAAAATGAGGATTTTCACTATGTAGACACAGTTGGCCTTGAACTTGAGATTCTCTAGTCTCGGTCTCCTAGGTGCTGGAATTACAGGCATGCACTGCCACACCCTATTACAAATTACTGTTCTCATCTTCTAAAGACAGTACAGCTAAATTCCCAAAGGGAAATGACACTAGAATCAGGGTTCTTTAACTATATAGGCTTAAACCCTCACTTTGTATAAATTACACACACACACACACACACACACACACACACACACACACACGCACACACACACACATATATAATTATATAGTGCTGGTATGATTTTATAAAGTATGTAATTATGTATAATACACAGGATAATACGTGTAATTTTTTTTAACAGTTTTACCACAGGTGAATAAAATTTCTCACAGACCACAGCAGCCTGTGCTTGCCAGAAACCTGTGACTGTAGAAGAAACCTGGCTCTGCCTAGGAACACCAGGCCCTGCTTTGCCCCCTCCTCCCTTCTCTAGCTTCCAGTCATTCTGCCCCACCTGCCCTGTCCCCACCCTTCTATCATCCCAACATGCCTTCCCTTCTTCCCATGCCCTTCCCTACTGAGTCTTCTTCATTCACATACCTCCTCCTAGCGTCAATAAGCCCTGTTCCTGCATTCCCAGAGCTGCTGCTTACTTTGTTCTTACACCCTTGGGAAGACAGGCTCGGCCACACAAACCTTATCCTGCAGCATTCTTACCCTGAGAACAGACTTCTAGCTCTGAAGGCCTGTGATCAAAGCGGGCACAGCTGATGCCAGCCTTCTTCTGGAGTCCTTACAGGGCAGAAGAGTGGTCAGCGGCAACAGAAGTAGATAAAGCTTGATGGGGCTTGGGGTTGTACAAGAGGGAGTAACTGGAGGGCCTAAAGATCTTTCTGATTCCTCCACCTGTGGGGGAACATTAACATATCTGAAACTGAAGTGAAGGCCTCTTGAAGATAATTAGACCTGCTCTGATTAAGATGCTGATAGCTATTATGCTCAGGGACTGTAGGAGCTTGCCTCAAAATTAAAATAAGCATAACCCAAAAAAAGTTGAAAAGAAAATATATCCCAGAGGTCTGCCTTCTGCCTGTTCTGCCTCCTGAGTGTTGGGATTAAAGATATGCACCACCACTGCACCACTGCCTGTCATAACAGGGTTTCCTGTATCCTAACTTGTTCTCAAACTCACTATGTAGCCAAGCCAAGTATCAGGAGAACTCTAGATGTTCCTGAATTTACCTCCTCAGTTGGGTTGAACCCAGGGCTTCATAAATGCTGAGAAGACAGCACCAAATGAGCTACATCTCTGGGTCCCCAGCTCGCTCTCTCTCTCTCTCTCTCTCTCTCTCTCTCTCTCTCTCTCTCTGTCTCTTTCTCTCTGCTTTTTGAGATAGGACCTCTCTCTGTCATCTTGGAACTCACAAAGCTCCAGCTGTCTCCTGAGTGCTGGGATAAAAAAAGGCATGCACCACCATGTCCAGCCCTCTTTTTGAAAAGGAAATATTTTGTCTTGCAGGTGAGTTCTTCAACCTAAAACTTTTACTAAAATCATTTAGTGTTTTCTGTTTACACACACACACACACACACACACACACACACACACACAGAGAGAGAGAGAGAGAGAGAGAGAGAGAGAGAGAGAGAGAGCTGTGAAGCACACCTATGCCTTCCTGTCCAACTCAGAAGCTGCACGTACTCAGAAATGGGCAGATGCCCTTGAGCCCATTTGTATTTGTGGACCAAGTAGCCATGACCTTTCTGTCCCAGTGGGAAGACCCAAAGGACACCACTACCCATTTGCTTACTTTGACATAAATTTGGTTCTGTGCTAGTATTGAAAATAGAGTCTGAGACGCATTGGGGTTCCTCTTCCCGGAACTAGAGCACAAATATTTATTTACACATGTAAGAGAGTTGTGCGCCTGGGACCCCCTCTGAGGATAAGTGACTCTCTGACAGATCTTTCTGGGTTTACAATAGAGATATTTTATGACAAAACAATGAAAGCCGCTGTTTAGAGCACGTGCTGGCAGCCGGCTCCTCAGCCGTCTGTGAAACATTTTTAGTCCTCTACGGATCCAGTCCATTCTGCAGCTGCATGTGTTTGAGTGCCAGGTTTGCCCTGGACCTGCCTGCCCAGTGAGCATGATTTTTAAATTGTATTTTAAGCAAACGTTACTGGTGCCTTCTCTACTACATTTTCTTTCTTTCCTTTACTCACCCTTCCTCCCCTCTCCTTTTTCCTTTCCTTTCCCTTCCTTCCTATCTTCCTCTTCCTCTTTGAAACATGGTCTTGCTGATAAGCCCAGACTGGCTTTGAAGTCATAACTGTCTTGCCTCTGTCTCCCAAATACTAAATTGCAGGTGTCACACCTAGATCCAGCCTTACGTTCAATTTCCACATGGCTATAGAAGCCAATCCAGTGGTCTAGTGATGCTTGCCTGGGCTCTCAGAACTAGGGAGGGTGAGACAGGAGGATTGCTGTGAATTTAAGACCACTGGGTCTTAAGAGAGACTACATCTCAAAACAAAACAAAAAGTGCTGGAATGTGGTTTGGTTGGTAGGGGGCTTGCCTGACACACATGAACACCGAGCCATATAAAGGGGGCATTGTGGGGCCCACCTGTGATCCCAGAAGTGGGGAAGCAGAAGCAGGAAGTCTAGAAGGTCAAGGTCATTCTTAGCCTGCCTGGGCAATGTGAGACCCTGTCTGCACCCCCACCCTGACCCCACCACCACCAACAAAGTAGACTACAAAAAACCAAATAGGACTCTCTTTCTCAAATGATAAAATAGTGTTAGGCTATTTAAAAAAACAAAAAAAAAAAATCCAGAAATGTAGATACAATAAGGAAAAATCTTTTCTGCCCCTTCCCTACAACCCATATTAACATGTAATATGAACTTTGAACCTCCTTGGTTACTTTCTGTGGATGTTGTGTGGAGCCCACAGGTTCTGGATCCACAGCCTATATGTTTGTCCCAGCTCTGCTGTTCTTGAAAGGTGTGAGCTTGGGTATGGTGTGGTCCTCATCTTTCTGCTTAGTCCTCTGTGAAATGGGTGCTATCAAACAAGGGAAGCCCAAAACAGAACTGGGCACCCAGGGAACAGTTACAGGCGGTTGTTAAAGCTACAATCATGGGATAAGTTCTGAGAATCTGCTGAATTGTAGCATGAGCGACAACGGGAAGCCTGTGTCAGGAGAGATACTTGCCTCTGTCCCAGAGTTCCCCTCCCCTTGCCCTAGGCCCTCCCTGCATCTAGGCCTGCCCCTGCGGTCCAGCCACAGGAGGGCAACAGAGATCCTGAGCTGCTTTCTTCAAAAGGATGTGACCTCTATGCTGTGTCTCACTCTTGCCAGCACCAAAGGCAGATGTTGGCTGGGCTTTTACATGCTGTTCCTGATATTCACCGAATACAAACCAACACAGGCAGCAGCTGTCCACTGCCCACTGCGGACCCAGAGTGAAGAATCTCCAACTTCAAGCACTCATTGCTTTTCTTAACTCTGTGACAAGCGACAGAAGCTACTTAAGAGGTAGATGGTCATCTCTACTTCATGGTGTCAGTCCAGTATGGCTGGGAAAGCAAGTTCAATTCCCAGCAACCACATGGTGGCTCGAAACCATCTGTAATGGGATCTGATGCCCTCTTCTGGTGTGTCTGAAGACAGCGACAGCATACTAATAGAATAAATAAATTTAGAAAAAAAAGAGCTTGAGGAGGACATCTTGGAGGATCAGGATGCACAGATGGGACAGAAACTGATCAGGGCTGGACCACAAAAGCTGGGCTCTTTCCTCAGGGTAGACTCTTCCTACTTTCACTTTCGTTGCTGTGAAAAATACCCTGACAAAAAGAAATGGAGAAGAAAGGGGGTTTATTTTAGCTCACAGTTCCAAGTTACAGCCCATCAGTGAGAAGACGTCAAAGCAAGAACTTACAACAGTGAAATCATGGTCAAGAGCAGAGAGAATGGATGCATGCATGGGTAGTATTCAGCTAGCTTTCTATGTCCTGCACAACCCAGGGCCCAAGACCGGAGACTGATGCTACCCATTTGCAGGTTGAGGCTTTTCAAATCAATGTACACGGGGGATTGAACTCAGATTCCCAGGCTTGTCCAGTAAGCGTCATTACTCCCTAAGTTGTCTTGCTGATCCTTTTGCTAATACATCTATAGATAACTTTTTCATTGTTTGTTGTTGTTTGAGTTATTATTTATTTTTATGCGTGTGAATGTTTTGCCTGTGTGTACGGATACGCACCTTGTATATGCAGTGCCCACAGCGGCCTGAAGAGGGCACCAGACTCCCTGGAACCAGAGTTACAAAGGTTGTGAGGCGCCATGTGGGTCCTGGAAAGCAAACCTCGGTCCTCTGCAAGAGCAGCTTGTGCTCCTTACCACTGGGCATCTCTCCAGCCTTTGTTTGGCTGTTGTTTTGTTTTGAGATAGGGTCTCGCCATATGGACCTGCCTCCCACCTGCCACAATCCTCCTGCCTCTACCTCCCAAGTGTTGGGATTACAGATATGTATATATATCATCAAACCTGCCTTAAGAGCTTCTTCATACAAGCTATGAATAACACCTTGAGAAATACAGTGTAAGTGTGTACTCCCTGCCATGCCCAGCAATTCTCCTCAGAATCTGCAGAGGAGGGCCCCCCTTTAGAGAGACAATGGATATGTTCAAAGGAGGGACGACCAACACTACCAGCCAGTGACAGCCTGGGTTTATTGCTGTGTCAGACACATAATAATAACCCAGAGATTATTATTATTTTTACTGTGTAAATATGGACACAAAACCATGGGGCTATTCTGTGATTGTTTTTGCCCCAATAACATAGCTTCCAGGGCCTTCTTACTCTTCCTCCTTTCCTCCCCCTTCTTACTACTCCTCCCCCTTCTTTCTTTTCTGTCATCCTCTTCTTCCTCTTCCTATTTCTTCAGCTCACCCCCCACTGCCCCTCCTGCCACCCTCACCCCATGCTGGGCATTGAATGCAGGCTTCCTGCAAACCAAGCACACAGCCTTCCACTGAGTCTACAGAGCTCTGCGCCCTGTCACATTTTCTGTCTCCTTTTGGAAACTTTCCTTAAATCAGCTTTATTGCTGTGCAATTTATATGCAGTAAAACCCACCAATTTTAAGAAATGTGAGCTCCCAAGCTTTAACAAATGTGTACAGTGGTGTGACTACTGCCGCCATTGTGCTGTGGAACATTCTAATCACTCTTGTTCCCTAACAGCCTTCCTTCTCTCCTACCCTAGTGCTGGCATCCAGGGATCTGCTTTCTGTCACTACAGTTTTACTCCTAGAGTTTCAAGTACTTGGAATCTTGCATGGTCCTTTGAACTTTGGTCGAGCACATTATTTTTGAGATTCTTCCTTGTTACATGTCAACATATGCCCATAGCTCATTCTACTGCTCAATTGCTGCATGGTATTTAATATTTTTAATGTACAAATATTTGTTTATCCATCCACAAGTTGATGGACGTTTGGGTTGTCTCCAGATTTTGGCTGTCAGAGATAAAGCTGTTATAGATGTCTGTGTACACATTCTGTGTGAACATACGCATTTTCTATTTCTCTTGAGCAAATATCTAGGAGGAGGGCTGCTGGGCTTTGTAAATAGTGCAGATTGAACTTTACAAGGAACTGTCCGACTATTGTCCAAAGTAAGCACACCATGGTGCTTTCCTTTCGGTGATACTTGGACCCTGCAGACACTCCACATCCTTGCCAACACGTGATCATGTCTTTCACTGGGGCTATGCCATTGCATGTGGAGTGATGTTCCCATTTTTAGGTTTTTTTCTTTCTGGTTTTGGTTTACTATATTTTATTCGGTATATATGTTTCTGTACGTGTATAGTGCATACACTTGCAAAGATCAAAGGATGACACTGTGTGTCTTCCTCTATTGCTTTTCTTCCTTATTCCTATGAGACAGGGTCTTAGTGAACTGGAAGCATATAGCCATTTGGCCAGTGAACTGCTGGGACCTGCCTGTGTCTGCTCCAGGCCTGGGATTACAGGTGTATATAGCCATGACCAGCTCTTGTTACCTGAATCCTGGGGATTCACACTCAGGTTCCTCCATCTAGACTAGGGTATCCTGGGACTTTCTAAGTACCCTAGGCTAGCCTTGAACTCTCAGCAGTCCTGTGCCTCTAGTGCTGGGATTAGGGTAGCTTTGATTTGCATTTTTTTAATGATTAGAGGTGTTTCCTCAAACAATCACTGTTTATTAACTGACCATGTTCATTTACCATAGATGGGCTTTAGGTCTTCTTATTTACTGACTTCATGTTGGGGTACCCCTGTGCAATATTGTGTGTGACAAAACCTTTTCCTGGGGGGATTCAATACACACATCAACTCAGCCCAGAGAGGAGGAGCTCATGACAGACCAAAATACAGATAATACCAGAATCTGGCTTGATGAACCAATGAGTTTTATTGGGATTGCTTACAGGAATATAGATGTCATAGGTGAGGGTTCTTTTGCCATGAAGAGATGCCATGACCATGGCAACTATTATAAAGGAAGGAATTCAGTTTAAACTAAAAGGTTTAACCTGGTATCTGACAGGGCCCGCACTGCCACGGTACCAAGAACCGGGCGTAGGCCTGGGGGATTTAACAAAAGACAGAGACTCAGGTCATTCGTGCTACAAGAATGTCAAAGCTTTTCTGAGGTTCAAATCAACCGAGTGGAAAAACCCAGGAAGCCACAATGGAAAAACAAGTTTACATGGAAAAACAAGTTTACATTCTCAGGAAGGAAACAGGAACTGAAAACAGGAACTGACTCAAAGGTGTTACTGCCCATAGGCCAAACAGCAAGGGCAGGATGTTCTTTTTTTTTTTTTAAAGGTTATTTATGTATTTATTTATTCTATATAAGTACACTGTCGCTATCTTCAGACACACCAGAAGAGGGCATCCGATCTCATAACAGGTGGTTGTGAGCCACCATTATAGATGGTTGTAAGCCACCATGTGGTTGCTGGGATTTGAACTCAGGACCTCTGGAAGAGCAGTCAGTGCTCTTAACCACTGAGCCATCTCTCCAGCCCAGGATGTTCTTTTCTTAAGAACATGCATCAGCAAGGCTCAGCAGGGGGCAAACACTGAGGGAGCCCAAGAGGGTCTAACAGGTATCATGGCAGGAAACATGGTGGCATGCAGGCAGACATGGTGCTGCTGTGAGTGGTAGTTAAGAGTTCTACATCTGGATTGGTAGGCAGCAAGAACAGACCAAGACACTGGGCAAGCCCACCTCTAGTGATATACTTCCTTCAAGGAGGCCACATCTCCTAATAGTGCCATTCCCTGGTAACCAAGCATTCAAATCTATCAGCCTATGGAGTCCATTTTTATTCAAACCACCATAGTGGGTGAAAGGTTACTTAGAGTAACAGGACTGACTCAAAGACAACTTCATCACCAAAGCCCACCCAGCATGAGGGACAGCTCACAGGAGCTGGGAACCTGGAATATACAACAGCTAGCTCAACAGATTGGAGTGTCCTTTCAAAGTGACTCTGGTCTAAACCTTTCCCAGGCACTTTTGTCTGGTTTTCTGCTTCTTTCAGGCAGCTGGTCTGGATTCAGAGTCTTTGCAGCCTGGCTTGTCTCAGAGTCTTCTTTTGAGCTTTTATTTCTTACTCTGGCAGGGAGGTGCCTAGTGAATCTGATCCATTTCAGGGATCAGACTTCCTGAAACTATTTGATTTGTTTACATTTCTGTTTAAGGAGAAGGTCCCTGATGGATGGAATGTTTCAATCTAGAGGAACTGTTACCTAACAAATGTAACATCAATATTCAGTTTGCTAATTGAACCCTCATAGAGTTTAACAAAGATGCAATCTCAGTCCTATATAGCTGCCTATAGATTCCTTGCAACAGTGCTTTGCTTTTTCATAGATAAGCTTACTCCTTGCCTTTTTTTTTTTTTTTCTTCTTTTTTTTCCCCTGGGGACCGAACCCAGGGCCTTGCGCTTGCTAGGCAAGTGCTCTACCACTGTGCTAAATCCCCAACCCCTCCTCCTTGCCTTTTAAAGCATCTTTAAAGCAAACTTTTCCCCAAGGACTTCACTTTTAACTCTGCAAAATTCCTTTACGTTTTCTTAAGGATTTCTGGTACAGCAGAAACCATTCTTTTCTCTGGTACAGCCTCCAGGGTTCCAGCCAGAAAAGGAGCTGTTAGGGTTATCTTCCTGTGGACTTGCACAGCTGTGCTCTGCTGTCCTTTTTGTTCTTTGGCTATTTCACTATGCAGTGAGGCAGGTGTGCCTTGACTTAAAACTATGTTAGAGCTTCATCCCCATAAACCAATTGTAAGATGAAAATTTTGAAAACTGTAAATTTTGTAAACTAACCCACTAATCTGGCTGGCTTAATGCACCACACTCTAGAGTATCCTCTTGTTTCCTCTCAGTATTGGGGTGACTCTACCCAATATTGATGGCCCAGGGACAGACAAAAATTCAGAATGTGATGGTTGCTACAGAATGCCTGTCACTTTCACATGATTAGAAGATCAAAATATCACACCAAGTCATCAGAAGTTCTGACCATCTGTGTTTGTAAGGGAGGGCATGTTGGAGGGGAAGAAGTCAAGTTAAAAATTCAAATAAGGGGTTGGGGATTTAGCTCAGTGGTAGAGCGCTTGCCTAGCAAGCCCTGGGTTCGGTCCCCAGCTCCGAAAAAAAGAAAAAGAAAAAAAAATTCAAATAATTGATGGACAGAGGGGGTGGCTTAGTGGTAGAGTACTTGCTTAGCATGCATAAGATCCCTGGTTCACCTCTCTCAGCGCTTCATGAAAAAGTTTAATTTAATTTAATTGACCATCTTTGAAGATATCAGATTTGATACATTCTTTAGTAGAGATGTTGCCTTTAAGTAGTACTTTGTGTGTGTTCATGCGTATAGCACATGTATGCATGGTATGTGTCTATGCATATGCCTAGGTGGAGTTCAGGGGTCAACCTTAGGTGCTTTTACTTTTTGAGGCAGGAACCTGGGGCTTGCTGAGTAGACCAGGCTATCTGAGCAGCCCCTCTCTGCCAGACTAGCATTGGGATTACAAATGCAAACTACCTTGCCCAGCTTTTAACCCATGGGATTCCGTAGATCCAATTCAGATCTGTGTACCTGCAAAGCAAGCCTGTTACCAACTCGGCTATCTCCCTAGACCCTTCATATTCTTTTATTTATTAACATATTGAGTCAGGGTCTCAATATGTAGTCTACAGTGGCCTTGAACTTACTAAATTACCAAATGAACCGGGCTTGGAACTTGTCACTCTCCTGCCTCAGCTTCTCCACTGTTGGGATCACAGGCATGAATCTCCTGAAGGCTCTAAATCATCTTTTCTACATTTCTTCTTATAAAAAGTTTTAAGAAGTGACTCTGTATGTAGAGACCAGAATACCACATTTCTGTTTCTCAGCCGTCCTAATAATAAAACCACAAAATTCCAGCAGATGGCGCCAAGGTCCACTTTTTGCTCGCCCCCACTGCAATCCAGAACTACCTTTGAACCAACAACTATTTCTTGCCCCACACAGACCCAACTATAGGCTGTGCCACTGAAGAAAATTCTGGTAAAATGGTCTAAGAAAAAAAGCTACAAAAGTTGTAGTCCTAACAAGCATAACCAAAAACCCCTGTAGAGGTGCCTCCCGTCCACCACCTGCTTTGCTTCTGTGGTGAAAACAGCCCAAAACTTTCAGAGCTAGGATCCTAGGACAGGACACCTAAGCTTGCTTTACCAGACTGTAGCAACCGAAGTCTTTGCCCCCCACCCCCACCCTCACCCCCACCCCGTCCCTCCCAAACCCTACTGCTCCATTAGGTTAACAGCTCTCCTCCAAATTTCTACCATGACCCAGATGCAGAGGCAGAAAAGGATGTGGCCAGGAGGCTTAAAGTGTTCTGCAAGTCCAGCGCAGAGGCCTTTGCTGGCAAGTGAGGGGACTGAAAACTGAGACAGCTAGATCTATGTCATCCTTCCTTCAGTGTTTCCCGAATATATTTTCACCTCGGTGTGCAAACTGAAAAAGTAGACGTGTTCTGACTTTCAGGAAAATTAATGTCCAGGTATGGCAGAGGAAATCCATGAACTAACTATATGAATACACTTAATGCCTCCTGTAACACTGCCAGTGGTTTCTAACCAGACTTGGAATATTCAGGGAAGAAACTGGCAGCCTCTGCAAGCAGGATTCCGCACCCCACCCCCAACCCAGAGCTGAAGATCAAACATTTACCAGCCCACTGTGACATCCCTTCTCAATGCATAGGACATTGGCAGCTGGGAAGCAAGGGTAAACAGTGCTGTGTTTGGGTTCAAGTTCACTCTGATCACTTTCTGAACTTACCTAGCAGAAGTAGACCACTGAGGTGGGCCTTTGAAGATGATGGTCAGAATCTGGTTCTAGCTAGAGATCTGTTTGTCAGGCCTGCTGTTGTGGAATGCTGTCCTTTGGCCACAACTTGGCCAGTGCATTCTTGAACTCACAACAGGTGTGATTACCCACATGATACCCAAAGAAGATTGATTCATTAACATTCCGTCCTGGAGTAGAGATGAGAGGATGTGGTCTTTTGGCCCTATACCTCCTTAAGAATACATAGTTAAGTAGTTAATGATTGCTGGGAGGGAGAGACATTCTTCAGTGGAGGAAGCCCTTGTGAGTTGCTCACACTACTGTAAGTAACCTCTAACCCATCCCTCTTTATTTACGTAACCGTAATTATACGCTTTGGTTCACCAAGCTAGCCTTGAATGGAGGTGTTTCTTTGGTCTATTGCTGATGGCCTATCCGGGATGAGAGGGATATGTTTATCCTCAAGGCTAAGTTCAAGAAACATCAACCAAAATGTGAGCAAGAAGCAAGCTCCTCCACTGACATGAAAGGCTTCTCCAGTCACCGTGCTTTCTTGGCGGTTAGGACTAACTGTTCCCTTTGAACCCTGAGGCCAGTGTAAACCCCTCTCCTTAGAAGCTGCTTCTGTTGAGTACTTTGTCAGTCACAACAAAGAGAAAAAACTAAGTGTACTGGCTGGATTTGTGTGCCAACTTGACACAAGCTGGTGGTATCACAGAGAAAGGAGTCTCTCTTGAGGAAATGCCCTCATGAGACCCAGCTGTAAGGCATTTTCTCAATTAGTGATCAAGGGGCGTGGGCCTAGCCCATTGTGAGTGGTGCTATCCCTGGGCTGGTAGTTCTGGGTTCTACAAGAAAGCAAGCTGAGCAAGCCAGGGGATGGAAGCCAGTAACATCCCTCCATAGCCTCTGCATCAGTTCTTCCTTCCTGACCTGCTTGAGTTCCAATCCTGACTTCCTTTGGTGATGAACAGCAATGTGGAAGTGTAAGCTTAATAAATCCTTTCCTTCCCAACTTGCTCCTGGTCATGATGTTTTTGTGCAGGAATAGAAAACCTGACTAAGACACTAAGCAAGATAACAGAGTGTCTGAAATCTGTTGCATGATGAGGAAGGAGGTCTTTTGAATCCAAGTTTGATGGGAAATATAGGTGATCATTCTCTTTTTTCTTTTCCTTTCTTTCTTTCTTCTTTTCTTTTCTTTTTTTTTTTTTTTTTTTTTTTGAGACAGGATCTCTCTCTGTATAGCTATAGTTATCCTGAAATTCACTATGTAGACCAAGCTGACCTTGAACTTACTTGAACACACGGAGGTCTGCTAGCCTCTGCCTACCAGATTACTGGAACTAAAGGAATGTGACTAAGCCCACCCAGCCCAGCACAATTCTTACTTGTCCATTCATTTGCTAATGTTTACCAGTGTTTTCCATAAGGTAGATCCTATTAGCTGCTCAGTCCTAAAGAATAGAGGAGAAAGTTGACAGTGGAGAGAGCCTCAGTGGTGCAAATGTGGTCCAACAGCCAAGATGTATGAATATATACCTACCCTCCTAGCCGCTCTCACAAGTACTCTCTATTGTCTGTCCTGAGACTCAGAAGTGTGAGTCCGAGTGCTCCAACATAAAGACCCAGCTTAAAGGAGCGTTGGCTGCAATACAATGACCCCAAATGCCTAGAGTACATCGAAGATCCTGCTTTGATTGGACCTATACGAGATCAGCAAATGTTTATCCTAATTTAAGACCCACTCCCAAGAATTTGCTCTTAGTAGCTGTGATGGGAGTTGGGCCCCTTTTTTTCTGGTCTTATATTGTGTTTTCAAACATATTGATAAGGACAAACTTATCATGGAAGGAAAATGGACCCAACATTTCACTTCTCTTATTAAGTTTGGTAATGATTGGTAAGGCCTGCGTTACTGCTGCCTGTCTAGTCAGCCATTTTATGCTATTACAGTTGCAAGGAAACTTTCTCAGATGCTACCACTGTTACTAAGCTTGCTTTCTCATGTCCAAGTTGATTGCATATCCTGTTATGTTCTGTGCTTTGGTGTTCTTGGAAACCAATCACAATAGAGGTCAGTTAAAACTGCTTTGTATGGTTAGCCACAATAAGCTTGGACCCCAACTAACTAGTTCTTGCATCTGTGTAAGAGCATTTATGGTTTTTACACTTATAAGCGGCCCCTGGGATCGACCCCAGCAAGAGAGACACCTGCACCAATATAAGAAGCCATTTGGTGTAAGACTTCCATTTTGAGTAGGGACCAAGTAAAGTTTTAAATTACCAAGACCTTCCTGGGTAACTGACAACCTACTTGGCAGAAATAGTCATGTACCTGGATAACTGACATCCTGGTTGGCAAGTTAAGACATGAATGTTAGGCAAGGCAAGTCCCTTACCAGAGCTGAATACCCCAACCAATGGGGACAAGATACATGCACAACAAAGACATGTTCCTAAGAAAGTCCTCTATCCCTAAATCCTGATTGGTGGAATAACTTGACACAGATGTTTGTGAAGTTCAGGGTTAAAAGCTCTGTAGGAGTCTGTCTCAGGGTCACAGTCAGCTCCTGAGTCCATTGTGTTGCTCTGATCAATCAGTCCTGGTGTGAATACTCAATAAACAATCCCTGTCTGACTGAGATCACTGTTCATATGACTCATGAGGTGACTCCTGGACCCCAATGAGGCTAACTCTATTCTTGCATAAATAAATCTTATATTAAACATGAAGGAGGAGGGGGGAAGGAGGGAGAGGAGGAGGAGGGGAGGAAGAGGAGGAAGAGGAGGAAGAGGAGGAGGAGGAAGAAGAAGAGAAGGAGGAGGAGGAGGAGGAAGAAAAACAAAAAGAAGAAATAGAAGGAGCCGGAGAGAAAAACACCTTGCAAATTCCAAAGTTCTTAGGCAACAAGCCCTTTGTAAAGTACAACAGGCACGATGAAAGCTAACACATTTTTTCATCCTATCTCATTTCCTCCAACCTAAACACACCCAGGAGCAGGATGGCTGGCACATTCCTTTAATGCTGGCACTGAGGAGATAGAGGCAGAAGGATTAGGAATTCAAGGCCACCATTAAGGAGTTCAAGGACAGCCTGGGGATTCCTGACATTGTGTTAAGAAAAAAAATCTCACATTTGCATTGTAACATAGACTGCAGCTAAGACCAATCTTTGACTAAAACCCATGGCTCATAAAACCAAGTCAAGAAAAATATTCCTGCGATATTTAGTTAGATGCTCAAAAGGTAACACACACACACACACACACACACACACACACACACACACACGGCATTAAAATATTTGTGAGTAGTATCTCTAGATGAAAATGTTGGTAATTTTAATTTTCCTTTATTGCTCTTGTGTAATTTTTCACGTTTAAACAAAAATCTGTGAAGTTGATGAAATTTTCTATAAAGAAATAAGAACTGGGTGTGGCAGCATATACCTGTATTTCGAGCACTTAAGACAGGGTGGTTGGAAAGTCAAGTCAGCTTCAGCTATATAGTGAGTTTGAGACCAGCCTAGGCTACATGAGGCCTTGAATCAAGAGCTAACAGAAAGAAAGAAAGAAAGAAAGAAAGAAAGAAAGAAAGAAAGAAAGAAAGAAATTAAGAAAGAAAGAAAGAAAGAAAGAAAGAAAGAAAGAAAGAAAGAAAGAAAGAAGGGGTTGGGGATTTAGCTCAGTGGTAGAGCGCTTGCCTAGCAAAGGCAAGGCCCTGGGTTCAGTCACCAGCTCCGAAAAAAAAAGAAAAAAAAAAAAAAGAAAGAAAGACAGAAAGACAAAAAGACAGAGAAAGAGAGAGGAGGGAGAGATAGGAGAGAGAGAGAAAGAGAGAGAGAGAGAGAGAGAGAGAGAGAGAGAGAGAGAGAGAGAGAGAGAGAGAGTGCTTTGCTCAGCTATTCATTTCACAGAACCCTAACTTTGGGTTTACAGGAGATCAAGAGGCCATCAGGTTTATTGACGGGGAAGCTGAGGCCCAGAGAGATGAAGTAACTTAATGAGTTGGACTCTTCCTCTGAATTAGACATCATCTTCTCTCTATTTCCAGAGTTTTCTCTTTCAAGAATTCCAGGGGTAGAGAAGCTTTCTACCCCAGTCAGGGACATCTTTAACTATATCCTCCCCACATTTGCTTCTGATCTCTACTGGCTAATTTCTCAGAAGTTTCTGAGGGTGAATCACGATTCTTCCTGGCCACCACTCCTGAAATCAGAGCGTTTCTTTTTTTTTTATTTGAAGGGTTTTTTTTTTTTTTTTTTTTGGAGCTCACAGTTACTCTGCCTTCACAGCCTCAGTGTTTACATCAACTGCTGGATGCATTCCCAACTCCCCTGATGTCTTTTCTTGATGAAAAGCTCAGTTCCCAGAGTTTGAATGAACTAAGGACAGACGCTATGACAGATCACAACACCTCACCTTTCCCTTCTCTCTCCTCCCCTCCCCCCTTCTCACCACTTTCCCTTTTTGGAGATAATTTTTATTTATTCTTTGACAGTTTCACACATATATAATGCATTTTCATCCTATTAACCTCCATTTCCTCCTTTATCACTCCCAAACCCTCTTTGAACCCATTCTATTTCCCAAAATACCCCCACTTCTACTTTTATGCTTGTTTTTATAACCCTGTATTTAGTCAGGGTGTTTTGTGCATGCATGTGTGTGGAGTTATTTACTTAATCATGGACAACTTATTTACCAGTGGCTACTCCACTGAGGTAAATGACTCCATCTCCCCCAATCCCCCCGCCCCCGCCAGCTGTTAGTAACTACCACAAACTCCTCATCTATGGGTAAGATTTCGTAAAAGTAAATTTTATTTGTCTGTTGTAATTGTTGTCTCAGAGGCTTGCTGCTGGATAAATTCACCTTTTCTAGTTCTTTATGAACTGTAGCTGGCTGGTTCAGTTCAGCTCAGCTTTTCTGTCCCAAATGCTTCTCCAAGCTGACTGATTCAAACTGTCTTCTCTTGGCTTCTGATTGAATTGCTCTGCTAAACTAATTGTTAATACATTCTGGTTTTCTAGCTCCTCCTCATTTTCTGCCTTGTTCTGTCTTCACCAATGTCTAGATTGTTCTCTTTGCAACCTGTCCCTGTTAAACTGTCCTAGTAAATTTACCCCAATCCCACCGCCGCAACACACCTCCATGATCCCATGCCACTCTCTTAAGTCACCTTTCTTTCCTGTCTGTTCTTCTGAGAGTTGGGTACCTCTGGCTCATTCTGTCAAATCTTTCTCTGTTTTGTCACTTTGTCTGCCCCTCAATTAGATGGCACTTTCAAACACATCTGCCTTCCAGTGTGTCTGTATTCCAGACAGATCACATAGATCTAGAATGTCTTCAGATGTGATCGCTTGCTAGATCAGCAGTGTACACAACCACAGCTAGTGTGTCATCAGTACACAATATGACACCATATGATAATGGTCATGTCATATCTGGAAGGCAGTGTATCACTGTACCCCAACCCCATCCTCTAGCTCTCCTTTTTTTATTCTTCCTTTTCCAGTGTTGTCAGATTCAATTATCTGATGCTGACTTTAAACTCCTGCTCCTTCCTGCATCTATCTCCCCAGTGCTGGAATTCCAAGACTCCTCATTTTTATTTGTTTTGTTTCTTGAAACAATGTTTCATTGACCCCAGGCTGGAATTGAACTTGTTATAAAATTGAGGGTGAGGCTGGCTTTGAACTCCTGATCCTCTTGTTTTCATATTTTAAGTGCTGGGATTGCAGATGTATGCCACTGCACTATGCTTAGGTGTTCTGGTTTTAATGAAGTAATTTCTAGGACACAAAGTCACCCTGTTTGGGACCTATGCAAAGCCAGATTGGTTCCTTTTTTATTTTTCTTAAAGATTTATTTTATACATACATACATATACATGCATATATATATATATATATATATATATATATATATATATATATATATATATATATATGATGTCTTTAGATACACCAGAAGAGGGCAATGGATTCCATTACAGATGATTGTGAGCCACCATGTGGTTGCTGGGAATTGAACGCAGGACCTCTGGAAGAGCAGTCAGTGCTCTTAACTGCTTAGCCATCTCTCCAGCCCGCCATATTAGTTCCTTATATGTGGTGTCTTAGGGTTTTACTGCTGTAAACAGACACAATGACCAAGGCAACTCTTGGAAGGACAACATTTAATTGGGGCTGGTTTATAGGTTCAGAGGTTCAGTCCAGTATCATTAAGGTGGGAACATGGCAGCATCCAGACAGACAGGTGCAGGAGGAGCTGAGAGTTCTACATTTTCATCTGAAGGCTGCTATCAGGATACTGGCTTCCAGGCCACTAGGATGAGGGTCTTATAGCCCATACTCACAGTGACACACCTACTCCAAGAGGGCCACACCTTCTAATAGTGCCACTCCTGGGCCTGGGCCTGGGCCGAGCATATACAAACCATCATATGTAGTTTCCGTGCAGAGTATCAGTCTTGTAACTTATATACAATAACACACACATAGAGGTGGTAGAGGACAAGAGAAAGAGAATTTCTGCAAGTTTTCAGATTCTGAGAATATAGAATGGACCTATCGATGGAGATATAGGACGAATCACATATATAATTGAAATTCTCTGTCCCTGTGTCTCTGTGTCTCTCTCTGTGTCTCTGTCTCTGTCTGTCTGTCTGTCTGTGTGTGTGTGTGTGTGTGTGTGTGTGTGTGTGTGTCTGTGTGCGCGTGTGTGCACAGATATACATATACCAAGGTATGGAGGTCAGAGGACAATCTCAGGTGTAGTCCTCATCTCCTACGTTTATTGACACAAAATCTCTAATATTTTGTGTAAGCCAGACTAACTAGTCCCCTCCCTTATGTTCCCAGAATTCTCCTGTTTCCACCTCTCATTTTTGTCAAAGAGCACCAGGATTTCAGATGCTCAGCTATGTGTCTAGCTTTACATGAGCTCTAGGGATTTGAACTCAGGTCTTTCCTGTTTCTCAGCAAGCATTTTACACCTCATGCAGCTCTAACTTCATTCAGCCCTTCACATTTTAGGTGCTTATGAGCACACATGACTGGTGGTCTCCACTTGGTCCCAGCTCTGGTTCAGAGGTATCTGGTGACCTGCCAAGGTCCCTAAGAGAGAGAGGAAGATCAAGTGATACCTAAGCTTCCAAGGGGACTTAATCTCTATGGTTGATGATGTCTAGTGGGTAGAAGTGGACACAAGAATGAAAAGTCCCCATGACCTGGACTATTTGTGTATGTCATCACCTCGTAGATAACATGGCTATCTCCACTGTGAAACAAATGCTGGGCTACAGATGAGCAGCAGCACCCATGGAGCCAAGTGTAGGTGGTGCCAAGCCTAAGGTTTCCTAATCCCACACCTTCAGCATTGCCACAGCACAGAGGTGGGAGACAGCGAGGGACTGGGGCTTTGGAATGCTGAGATGTGATGTGAAAACTGAAGAAGGGCCATTCAGTTCACTCTGGTAACTCCTGGGCCAACTGTGTGGGTGAGACTGAGGATGTAGTGGCAGATTGGGAGAGCTGACCCAGAGGTGTTGGGGGGAATCTTTGGGGGATTGCCAGCAGCACTAAATAGTTACAGCAACTTCTGAGGTATTCATAGTACTGAGAAAGCTGGGTCTCAGGACACTGACATTCAAAACAACCAACTGGTGTGGGAAGGTGTTTCCTTCATAGATGGGCTACATTGCTAAAGACAAACAAGGGGCCTAGTTCAGGAGTTGAATACAATTGTACACTTCCTTTGCAAATTTGAATTACAAATATAACCAAATGTAATGACCCTGGAGCTTAAGACCTGGCTTTGGCCAGCAAGAACTCAAGACTTAATACTGACATAAAGAAGGGAGGCGCAGCCTGGGTGGTGGTTTAAATTACCTTTAATTTGGACAGTGGGAAGAAAGAGGTAGATGGAACTCTGTGAGTTTGAGGCTAGCCAAGCTACAGAGTGAGAATCTTGTCTTTAAAAAAGGCAGAGGCATCACCGCAGCCTTATTTATAATAGCCAGAAACTGGAAAGAACCCAGATGCCCTTCAACAGAGGAATGGATACAGAAAATGTGGTACATCTACACAATGGAATATTACTCAGCTATCAAAAACAACGAGTTTATGAAATTCGTAGGCAAATAGTTGGAACCGGAAAATATCATCCTGAGTGAGCTAACCCAATCACAGAAAGACATACATGGTATGCACTCATTGATAAGTGGCTATTAGCCCAAATGCTTGAATTACCCTAGATCCCTAGAACAAACGAAACTCAAGACGGATGATCAAAATGTGAATGCTTCACTCCTTCTTTAAATGAGGAAAAAGAATACCCTTGGCAGGGAATAGAGAGGCAAAGATTAAAACAGAGACTGAAGGAACACCCATTCAGAGCCTGCCCCACATGTGGCCCATACATATACAGCCACCCAATTAGACAAGATGGATGAAGCAAAGAAGTGCAGACTGACAGGAGCCGGATGTAGATCGCTCCTGAGAGACACAGCCAGAATACAGCAAATACAGAGGCGAATGCCAGCAGCAAACCACTGAACTGAGAATAGGACCCCCGTTGAAGGAATCAGAGAAAGAACTGGAAGAGCTTGAAGGGGCTCGAGACCCCATATGTACAACAATGCCAAGCAACCAGAGCTTCCAGGGACTAAGCCACTACCTAAAGACTATACATGGACTGACCCTGGACTCTGACCTCATAGGTAGCAATGAATATCCTAGTAAGAGCACCAGTGGAAGGGGAAGCCCTGGGTCCTGCTAAGACTGAACCCCCAGTGAACTAGACTGTGGGGGGGAGGCCGGCAATGGGGGGAGGGTTGGGAGGGGAACACCCATAAGGAAGGGGAGGGGGGAGGGGGATGTTTGCCCGGAAACCGGGAAAGGGAATAACACTCGAAATGTATATAAGAAATACTCAAGTTAATAAAAAAAAAAAAAAGGCAGAGGCATAGGAGGAAGGACAGAAAAGAAGGTAGAGAGAGAGGAAGGGGAAAGAAGAATGGAGCAAGAGGGAAAGGAAGGGTAGGAGAGAGATTGTAGAGGAAGGAAGAAGAGGAGCAAGGAATAGGGAAGAGGCAGTACGAGAGGAGAGAGGGAATCGAGAAGAGAAAGGAAGGAGGAGAGAAGAGAAAAGAGAGAGTAGGGGAGTGTGTATGTGTGTGAGTGATAGAGATAGATGATAGACAGACAGATAGATGGATAGATAGATAGATGGATAGATAGATGATAGATAGATAGGTAGATAGATAGATAGATAGATAGATAGATAGATAGTTAGAGAGATAGATAATAGATACATGATAGTTGGTTAGAGAGATAGATGATTTAGGTAGATAAATGATAAATAGATAGTAGACAGATAGACAGATAGATAGATACATCGATAGATAATAGAGAGAAATAAAGATGAGGGGAGAGAGGGGTTGGGGATTTAGCTCAGTGGTAGAGCGCTTGCCTAGGAAGCGCAAGGCCCTGGGTTCGGTCCCCAGCTCCGAAAAAAAAAAAAAAGAACCAAAAAAAAAAAAAAAAAAAAGATGAGGGGAGAGAGAGGGAAGGGGCTTCCTTCATAGTTGATTGGTTCCTCTTTTTTTTTTTTTCTTTTTTTCCCCCCCGAGCTGAAGACCGAACCCAGGGCCTTGCACTTGCTAGGCAAGCGCTCTACCACCGAGTTAAATCCCCAACCCCTGATTGGTTCCTCTTAATCCAAGAATCATTTAACGAAGACTGTTAATTCAAGGCGGATGTCACTTCCAGGGTAGCCTATGCTGGAGCTCCCATGGAGGCCTGCAGGATGCCATCCCACTGATCTATGGGTCAAGGCCATCTTCCTACATTCCTTTATGCAATATTGAAGTCATGACAGGGAGAACAGGATTTGCAAACTAGGAAACAGGTCAAATGTCAAAGCTGTCCTTAATGGAACTGACCAGACACCACAGGGCACTTTAGGCAGTGTCTCTCAGTGACTCATTGTTAGATGCAGGGCATGGGCCAGCCTTGTTCACCATACTTGCATGTCTTTGGGGAATATTCTCAACTCCTCAGAGCCTCCTCTAATCATTTATGTGCAGGGAGAACAGAAATGGTAAGTTATAAGGCATAATAAGGGATTGGCTTATTTGCTTGTTTGTTTAGTATTTGCTGGGGTTGTCTAAGTCCCGCCTCCTACCGTGCTTACCTTAACTTCGGGTACTCTTTCTTTCTACTGTACCTTGTTCACCCTCTGACCTCGGAGTATCTCTCTTTTCTGTTATTCCTGGGGAGAATGGAAGTAGGAGACAGTCAGAGACCCTGGCTTTGAGATCTTTCAGTTTATCAGGCTTTAGACCCAACATGCAAAAATCCCAGCGTGGTGATGATCCCAGAGCTGTGGAGTTGGATCCAGAGAGCTTACAGGGCATCCAGTCTACCCTAATTGGTGATGTCACAGCTCTCAGTTTGCAACAGCTACCCCTTCAGCTCACACAGGACCCAGAGTGCTCACAAAGATGGCATTCCGAGTCTAGAACCTGATCCCATACAGCCTGCTGTTGTAGGGTCAAGGGCCATGGAGACAAAGCCCAGACCAGAGCAATGACTGTTAGCCATGATATTCTTGGTAAGTGGTCACCAGGAGCTGTCTTTATCCCAGCAGAACAAAACTGGCTGCTGCTAGTTCCAAGTCCTCCCCTCCCCCCAATGCCCTTCATGGAGCTGAACAGAGTTCAGCATCTAGTTGTACATTAAAGAACAGCAGGCAAGTCCCTAGGGCATCAGGGACAGTGGGGAACTACAGCTTGGAAAGTTGCCAACTCTGGGGACCACAGAAACAGTTGTGGTCTCATCTAGGCTTAATGGAGCTGGTGGCTTCAAATAGGTAGCACAGCTCAGGCTCAGACCTAGACACAGCATATGCTAGACCAGTTCTGCCCTCTGGGTACTGTGTATGGTTGTGGGAAGGCTTCTAACTTCTCAGAGGCTACTCTATCCACCTATGAGCCAGGAGAGCAAAAGGATAAAGGTGATACTATAAATGATTTTCACCCTAAGACCTGAAAAATAACCAGTTTAAACTGGGCTGGGTGGTGTAGCATTTGGGGCCAGAGGTGGGAGGATCAAGAGGTTAAGGTCATTTTTGGTCCCACATAGCCAGGCCCTGCCTCAACAAAACAAAACAAAAAACAAAACCTTAGCAAATAGCAGTTGTCTTTGAGCTGAGTGTGATAGCATAGCCACCACCCTAGTACTTGGAAGCTGAGGCAGGAGGATCATGGGTTCTAGGACATCCTGACATTCCTATATCGGGAGATCCTGGAAGAGAAAACGGTTTTTGTTTGCTTGTTTGCTGGTTCAGTTTTTCTGTAGTTATTTCATTCGATGGCTGACCTTTCCCAGCTGACTGCCTGGGGTACTGTTGGCTCACCACCAGGGGACTCATGTGAAGGCCATGTGTGTCTGAAGGCCAGAGGTTGATGAAAGATGTCTTCCTCTATTGCCCAACACCTTCTTTTCTAGACGAGGTCACCAAACTCAGGTCCTCGTGCTCATATAGCAAATCCTTTATGGATTGAGACACCTCTGCGGTCCCTACGTCCATCTACTCACACTGCTTCCTGCTGATCCTCGGAGCCTCCCTGCTTCTCACTCCATCCTGGGAAGTCACTGCACCATTGTGACCTGGAGTGGCTTTGCTACAATAGAGGACAACATAGGAGGAGCACAGACCCAAATCCACTCATTACCACTAATGTAAAGATGATCAGGGTTCTCAGCCTCTTCCACTGAACTGTGTGCATCACACTGTGACTATCATAGGAAGTGGAAGTGTCAGAAGGAAAACTACTTTCTTTCTCATTTATAGTTCTTAGGTAGGACGGACCCTGTAACATAAGAGAGACTGTCTTAGGGTTTTACTGCTGTGGACAGACACCATGGCCAAGGACAACATTTAATTGGGGCTGACTTACAGGTTCAGAGATTCAGTCCATTATCAAGGCAGGAAGAGGGCAGCATACAGGCAGGCATGGTGCAGGAGGAGCTGAGAGTTCTACATCATCATCTGAAGGCAAACAGGAGAAGACTGGCTTCTAGGCAGTCCAGGCAGCTAGAACAAGGGTATTAAAGCCCATGCCCACAGTAACACACCCACTCCAATGAGGCCACACCTCCTAATAGTGCCACTCCCTGGGCCAAGCATATTCAAACCATCACAGAGATCAACAAGTGAAAAAGGAAGAATGCCCTACTGGTTAGCCTACTAGTTCCCAGACCCACGGGAGCCACCCAGAGATTCCAGTAAATCTCATTGCCTCTAACACCAAGAACAGGAGCATATGGGAACCTCTGGGGTTGGAGACAGCTCCGTGTGGGCAGTCACCCAGGAGAAATATTCAAGTAGGGCTGAGACTTGCCCACAGATTTAAGTAGGAGCCTCTGATGAGGTTTCTCCCAGGGACTTAGTCAGCCTCTCCTGCCAATACTGTTCTCATTGATGGAACTGTTTCTAGACTCAAATGTTCCTTACAGAAGTGTGACTCTCTCTGTGGGCTAACCCTATGCCTGAAGTTTGCCTGATAGTCCTTATTCTGTGAGTTGTATGGGATGGTGTGATCTGCTGTACCCAGGATCCTGTGCTGTGAGCACAGGGCTAGGCACACATCCAGGGTTCACCATTTTCACAGTTACTGGGGTTCACTGGAGAGGAGAGTTGGGATTCTCTCCCAGGCTTTTGGCAAATCTTGTCTTTTGTATCTATGCCCACAGCTGCGTACTTCCTGCTCCTTCCTTGTGGACCCCACTGCTTCCAAACCTCACTGACTCAGCACATCTACTGCACTCACCCACAGGGGCACTGCAAGTTGCCTTTTGCTGTCTACCTGATAAGGTCCTCTTGCTGGATCCTTAGCAGTCATGGTGAGATGGCAACCTGTATTAAAGGTCACCACTGAAGCCACAGGGTGATTTTATATTCCTTTTTTCCTGGTTCCTGAGACACAGCTTCATGTAGTCCAGGCTGGCCTCAAACTCGAAATGTAGCAGAAGCTGTCCTTGAACTGTTGATCTGCCTGTTGTCACCTCTGGAGTGCTGGGATCGCAGGCCTTCATTGTTACACCTAGCTTAGCTTTGGGTTCCTAGTGGACAGAGGGGAACAGCTCTTCATTCATCCACTGATTCTCCAAATTGCCTCCTAACCCCTGGCTTTCCAGATGCCGTTCTTCCCAGGCCTTACAACTTCTTTTCCATTATGGACAAAATCACATGCTATTCTTTTTTGGAATGGGACCCTTCATTGTGTCCCCATCTTGAGAGGACAACCAGCTAGCTCTCTTTCTGGATGGAGCGCTACATGCTTGAGAGTACTTGAGAACATCTTTGGAGGGTCTAGCAGTGAGCACAGCTATTCATATACCTCTGGCCAATGACTGGTACTCCTCCAATGTGAAGGTCATCCGTCCTCTTTGACTGAGTGTGCCACTCTGGAATGGATGCATTTAAAGTAGTTAGGGAGGAAAGGGACCTCTTCCTAGCTAGCCAGATCTTAATAGTAATGATCCTAGCAACCAATGGGGTGTCAGATGCTACAGCCAGATGACCTTTATAAAGTTTTTGCTGTAGTATAGAAGGGTCAGTCCATTCTGAGGGCATCTGTCCTGATGGGGGCGTGTGTTGGTCAAATTCCACCCTTGAAGTTCTAGGATGGGGTTTGTTCCCCTCACAGGGCCCAGGCTTTTCTTGTTTGCCTCCTCTCCCTCCCTTCCCTGCAGAAGAAGAATGGGTCCCTCCCTGGCCTGTGGGCTGGGAGGTCACTCTCCTTCAAAAGCACAAAGCCCTCACTGTGCTCTGTACCAGAAGAAAATGTAAATGGTGTCCTGGGTGTGGCCAGTCCCAGAGGCCCTGGAACTAGCCTGCACTGTTTTTCCCTTGTGGTGGCCTTGGTTTCCATTTCAGAGGGCTGAAATATGAAAGCCAATTACCACTGTAACATGTGAGTATGTGAGCATGTGAGCACAGCCACAAGCTGGGTTGTGAGTATCATCAGCCCATGGGCTGTGAGATGGTGTGTGCCCAGAGATGCTTGAAAGCCTAGTGACTGGAATCGAAGGCAAAGCAAAAAGTAAAGCTCATCCAAGTTCCCCACACTTAACTGACCATGGCGGTATATACCTGTGATCCAGTGCATCAGAGGCTGAAGCAGGAGGATTGTGCTTTTGTAGGCCAGACTAGGCTGGAAGACCTTGCTTCAGAATACCAAAACAAACAAACAAACAAACAAACCTGGGTAGGATGGCTCATTTTTGCAATCCAGGAAGCTAAGGCAGGAGGATTGCCCTGAGTCTGAGGTCAACCTGGGCTACTTATTGAGTTTCAAACCAGCATGTAGGACTCCTTTTGTGTTACTCTCCTGAGTACTGGCATATGAGTCTGACCATATGAGTCATCATGCCTGGCTTCAAAATAGGAGCTATTATTCATTTGCTCATTCAATCACTGATCCATTTATTCATCTAGCTATCCTTTCATTCATTTTCCCTCTCTCCCTCTTACCTCATCTTCTTCCCTTTCTTCCTCTCTCCACTCTTTCTTAGGCTGGACACTGAATAAAGTAGGGACCTTTAAAACATTAGAATGCTGCCTTCACAAAGGTATGTTACAGTATAGGGACTGGGGAGATGGCTCAGTACTTAAGAGTATTTGCTGCTCTTGTAGAGGATCCAGGTTCAGTTCCCAGCACCCACATGGTGGCTCATGACCACCTCTTACTCCATCTCAGGGGATCCAATGCCCTCTTTTGACTTACAGGCACCAGTCACATATGGTACACATATATACATACAACATACATGTAAAACACTCATACATAAAATAAAGTAAATCTAACAGCAACAGCAGCAGCACAGAACGTCACCTTGTAAAATCTTTCTTGTTACTTAAGCAGCCTTGTGGATCCCAGGATTCCTGAAGCTTTTGAAGCTTAGAGCATTCAAATTTATAGGTTGCAATGTTTACTAGAAACCTCACAAGTACCAGTTTTTATCCTGATGGACTAAGAAGGAAATTAACTTGTGAACTCAGCTCCTTATGTGTGCTGACAGTTGAAAGGAAGCTGTTGTGTGTGTTCTTCTTCCTCTTAAGGCTTGGAAAAGCAGGATATATCACTAGCTGGAATAGGCAATAAGTCCCGATGATCAGGATCTATAGTCTGTGAGCCACAAGATACAGTTTTCAACTGTTTGTTTGTTTTTGAGAAGGCCTCACTATGTTGCTCTGGCTAACCTAGAACTTGTTATATAGATCAAGCTAGCCTCAAACTTACAAAGATCTACCTGCCTCTGCCTCCTGGGTGCTGGGGTTCAAAGCATGTGACACCATGCCAGCGAGGGCTGAATACTTTAAATATATGAAAGTAATTCAGTAGCTGCTGTAAGTGTCTATTGTTTCTGTCAAGGCATGTCCATGAACACAAGTCAGTCATATGTGATGATTGAACTGCTGTCAAGGACCTGCCTTCCTCAGCAAACTGCTATTTCTTCTGGTGACTGCCCTCTTTTACACAATTGTATTTCAGATGGTACAGGTTGTCATTGGCTACCTGCTGCCTCACCATAATGTGTGCCTACATCTAGAATCAGCAGAACCACTTAGCACGGTGTCTTTCACCCCCACCAAGGGGAGGCTTTGTGCAGATTTATTTATTTAAATGAACCCCTTAGTGCCTTGGGGTGTCATGTGCTCTGAGATGGAATGTAGGCCTATGTTTTTACCGGAAAGGGAACATAGAGACTGGTCTGGAGACCTTTTAGTGTTAACAGTTGGCCTGGGGTAGATTCTCACTGGGGATTCCTATGGGCGCCTCAGACAGAGAAGGGACTTGGGAACTGGGAGAGTTCCCTGGGTGTTATGGTTTGAATGTAAATGTCCCCCCACTGGCTCATGTGTTTAATCTTTGGTCCCCATCTGGTGGCACTATCAGGGGACAGCCACCGTGAGACTTTCAGGAGGTAGAGTCTTGCTGGAATTGGTAGGTCACTATGGGGAGGGAGGTTTTGAGGAATCCCTCTGCTTCAAGTCTAGATTCTGCTCTCTGGGTGACATAAACCTGCCATCTTAACAGAAGCTTTCCTACTTTTACACCTTTTCTGCTGTGATGGAGTAAATCCCTGCTAACTAGGAGCCAAAATAATTTTTTTATGCTGCTTCTTGTCACTAGAAAAGTAACGACTACAGCTTGGCTTGGTGGCACATGCCTTTAATCCCAGCAGTCAGGAGGCAGAGGCAGGTGGATCAATGTGAGTTCAAGGCCAGTCTGGTCCACCTAGAGAGCCAGGACTGTACAGATAGATCCTGTCCACAAACAACAACAACAACAACAACAACAACAACAACAACAACAAAAATGAGCTGTCAAGCAAACGGGAATTAATTTACCTTCCTCTTACCCATTAGTGACTTAAGAATACCCAAGGATGGGGTTGGGGATTTAGCTCAGCGGTAGAGCGCTTGCCTAGCAAGCGCAAGGCCCTGGGTTCGGTTCCCAGCTCTGAAAAAAAAAACAAAACAAAATAACAACAACAACAACAAAAACAAAACAAAAATTATCTCCAGTTCTTCTTGTAGTCACATTGGGGATAAAAATATAAATATTTATGGGGCTGGGGATTTAGCTCAGTGGTAGAGCGCTTACCTAGGAAGCACAAGGCCCTGGGTTCGGTCCCCAGCTCCGAAAAAAAGAACCAAAAAAAAAAAAAAAAAAGAATACCCAAGGATGAGAAATAAAAATACTATGCCAACAGTATATTAATTTATTACAACGTTGTTACTTTTGGGGGGCCATGGGAAGAGAGGGAGACAGAGTCTCATGCCTGGTCTCAAGTTTTACTATGTAACTGAGGACGACATTCAACTCGGCATCCTTCCTCTACTTACTAAGTGCAGGGATTCTAGGGCACCATTCCTCAATGCGGGGGCTACAGGCACGTGCAACATTGCCTGGCTTAACCAACCAGAGCTTCCAGGGACTAAGCCACTACCCAAAGACTATCCATGGACTGACCCTGGACTCTGACCTCATAGGTAGCAATGAATATCCTAGTAAGAGCACCAGTGGAAGGGGAAGCCCTGGGTCCTGCCAAGACTGAACCCCCAGTGAACGTGATTGTTGGGGAGGGGGATAATGGGGGGAGGGTGGGGAGAGGGGAGGGATTAGGGGGATGTTGGCCTGGAAACCAGGAAGGGGAATAACAATTGAAATGTAAATAAGAAATACTCAAGTTAATAAAGATAAAAACAAAAACAAAAACAAAACATTGCCTGGCTTTTTAGGTGGGTGCTGTGGATTTGACTACAAATCCTCACACTTGCAGAGAAAGTGCAAGCCATCTCTCTAGCCCCCAATTTCTCCTGTTGAATGCATGCATGAAATAATCAAGCAAGACCTACAATGTAGTAAGTTATTCATCGCCATCTGGCCTCCCCACCATAGGAAGAGGAACTGCAGATGCACCCATATCATGTTCTCAGTTGGTCCTGTCGCTGATATGTGACTGAGGCTCTGTTAATTGGATGCCCTTGCCCCAAACTGAGTTGGAAGCTCGTGACTCAAAGAGGATGAACTGCATCATCTTGCTCTAGAGAGGGAAGTTCTCCCACCATCTTCGACAACCCCTTTCCTTTCTTTTTCCCTGTATAGAGATTATCTGGGCCAAATGGGTGTCTCTCGCTTCCAGTGTATGTCTAGGTGGAATAGGTGTGTTCCTGAGAGATTCACCCGCAAGTCAGACTGTGCTTTCTCAGTGAAGCTTTGCCTTCTTGCTATAGAAACCTTGGCATACTCTGAATTTCTGCCTTGAATGTGAATATAATTAGATTGACTACAGCTACCATCTTGCCACCCTAAAGGGACACTTCTCAAGATTAAAGCCAATCAGCTGTGATAAAGAAGAAAGACAGAGGGCTGGAGAGGTGGCTCAGAGGTTAAGAGCACTGACTGCTCTTCCAGAGGTCCTGAGTTCAAATTCCAGCAACCACATGGTAGCTCACAACCATCTGTAATAGGATCTGATGCTCTTTTCTGGTGTGTCTGAAGACAGCTTTAGTGAACTTATATATAATAAATAAATCTTGAAGGAGAAGGAGGAGGAAGAGGAGGAGGAGGAGGAGGAGGAGGAAGAGGAGGAGGAAGAAGAGGAGGACAGAAAGACCCAGGGTTCCTGGTAGACTTTGGACAACTGAACCAATCCTGGAAGTAGATTTATTAGTAAACTGTGCTTAGACAGATTTTTAAAAAAAGATTTATTTATATGCGTACACTGTAGCTGTCTTCAGACATACTAGAAGAGGGCATCAGATTCCATTATAGATGGTTGTGAGCCACCATGTGGTTGCTGGGAGTTGAACTCAGGATCTCTGGAAGAATAGTCAGTGCTCTTAACCACTGAGCCATCTTTCCAGCCCCAGTTAGACAGATTTTTCTATCTCTTGTACCGGTCTTCCTTTCTAGCCACTCTGGATAGTTTGGTCCGTCATGGGGATTGACTGAAGGACAAACAACCAGGCTGGGGTTAGCCATAGCAGTGAAGACACTAAAAACCAGATCTCCCATATTGCTTAATTTGTTCCTGTTTCTTTGAATTCTTCGGATTTGTTTGTTTGTTTGTTTGTTTGTTTGTTTTTAAGGCAGTGTTTCTCTGTATAGTCGTGGCTGTCTTGCAACTCACCCTGTAGACCAGGCTGCCTCAAACTCAGAGATCGACCTGCCTCTGCCTCCTGAGTGCTGGGATTAGAGGCGGGTGCCACCACTGCTAGGCCCCATGTTTCTTTGAATTCTTTTTCTGTTTTAGCCAACCAAATTTTATTCTAAGTTTCATTTTATTTGGTACCTTCTTGCTTTGTGATTCCTGGCACATAGGCCATGTAGTATGGAGGTTATATGGAGGTTCCCTATCAACCCCTGAAAACCTTTAAGAATGATGGAGCTTCCTTTGTCTTATAGATTTAAAGACTGTCCCTTAGAGACATCACCATGTTAACTATGACATGATGCTTTAACTTTCCTGACAGTCTGGGAACAGAAAGCCTGTCTCTCTCCACTCAGGACCCCTGTTATGCTATTCATGGCAGCTGTATTTCCTGCTCTCTCTCATCTCCTCAGATGGGACTCTTCATTGTGAGCCCCTATGGCCATGCTCTTAAAACTCTCCTAATACAGATCTTGTAAGGGGTCATGTTATCTCAGCTTCTTTTTCTAAAATGTCCTTTATCTATTATCGAACAGGGACTCCCTGGAGGAATTAGGTCAGTAGGGAGTCTATCCCTAGCTCCTTCCTGTTCCTCCCTCTGCTTCCCACCTGTGGTGAGGTAAAGAATCCTCTCCACCACACAATGCTGTCACCACATACTTTCACTCAAGTGCTTAGGGCAAGACAGAATGAGCTGGAACCTCTGTAATGGCCAGAATAAATCCTTGCAGCTTCAAGTTGCTCTTGAAGGTATTTCAGTCACAGCTGCAAAACAATAAAACAAAACAAAACAAAAAACAACAAGAAAAGGAACTAATACGGCCATGTCCAGTAGCACAAAAATCTAGACGCAGCAGGGATACAAGATGAAGAGAATGTCACCCCTCTACCTACCAGCTTGGTGATGGAGGACTTATTTTATCATATACTTCCTGGTCACAGTCCATCACTGAGGGAAGTCAGGGAAGGGATTCAGGAAATCAGAAAGGACAGAGGAACACTGCCTGCTGGCTGCTGGATCAGTCTGGATTGCTTCCAGAGTTCAGTTAGCTTCCTTATATAGCCTAGGACCATCTCTTTCAGGAGTATGCCACCTATGGTGACTGGGCCCTCTTAACATCAATTACATTCGAAGACTCAGGTGCTCAGGGGTAATGTCATAGGCCATTCTGATCTGAGAGTTTCCTCCTCCCAGGTAATTCCAGGTTATGTCAAGTTCACAGTAGAGACTAACTAATGCATTCTTCTACTTGGAGGATTCTGGCGCAGTTCCCTAGAAATACATGGTTTTCTCAGACTCCTCATGGCTAATGGGTTGAAGAAACACTAGCTATGCTGACACTGGTGGCTATGGTGGCCATGATGGCTGTGGTGGCCATGATGGCTGTGGTGGCTGTGATGGCTGTGGTGGCTGTGATGGCTGTGGTGGCTATAGTGGCTGTGGTGGCTATAGTGGCTGTGGTGGCCATGATGGCTGTGGTGGCTATGGTGGCTGTGGTGGCTGTGGTGGCTGTGGTTGCTGTGGTGGTCATGATGGCTGTGGTGGCTGTGATGGCTGTGGTGGCTATGGTGGCTATGGTGGCCATGATGGCTGTGGTGGCTGTGATGGCTGTGGTGGCTATGGTGGCTATGGTGGCCATGATGGCTGTGGTGGCTGTGATGGCTGTGGTGGCTATGGTGGCCATGGTGGCTGTGGTGGCTGTGATGGCTGTGATGGCTGTGGTGGCTATGATGGCTGTGGTGGCCATGGTGGCTGTGGTGGCCATGATGACTGTGGTGGCTGTGGTGGCTGTGGTGGTCATGATGGCTGTGGTGGCCATGATGACTGTGGTGGCTATGGTGGCTGTGGTGGCTGTGGTGGTCATGATGGCTGTGGTGGCCATGACGGCTGTGGTGGCCATAATGACTGTGGTGGCTATGGTGGCTGTGGTGGCTGTGGTGGCTGTGGTGGTCATGATGGCTGTGGTGGCCATGATGGCTGTGGTGACTGTGATGGCTGTGGTGGCTATGGTGGCTGTGGTGGCCATGATGGCTCTGGTGGCTGTGATGGCTGTGGTGGCTATGGTGGCTATGGTGGCCATGACGGCTGTGGTGGCTGTGATGGCTGTGGTGGCCAGGGTGGCTGTGGTGGCCATGATGGCTGTTGTGGCCATGATGGCTGTGGTGGCTGTGATGGCTGTGGTGGCCATGGTGGCTGTGGTGGTCATGATGGCTGTGGTGGCTATGGTGATGGTAATGACTATGGTGGCTGTGAGGACTGTGACGACCATGCTTCTGTTGCTGATGATTATGGTGATAACCATTGCTATGATGACACTGTTTGCTCTGATGGTAGTGATGACCAAGGGTTGTGCTGAGTGAAAGGATGGCCATCTGGTCATGGATATGTGCCCTCCCACTAATAGCATACCCAAGGGCAAACACTCAAAAGTTAAGACTGTCATCAAGATTTGCCCTAACAAGGGGCCTAATAGAGAGAAAGGGAGCACTGGGTATAGCTTTCCTAGTACTCACCAGTGTCCATTTATGTCATGGTTTGTATATGCTCAGCCCAGGGATTGGCACTATTAGACAGTGTGGCCTTCTTGGAATAGGTGTGTCACTGTGGGTGTGGGCTATGAGCCCTTTACCCTAGCTGTCTGGAAGTTATTTTTCCATTAGCAGCCTTCAGATGAAGATGTAGAATTCTCAGCTCCTCCTGTACTATACCTGCCTGGATACTCTCATGTTCCTACCATGATGATATTGGACTGAACCTCGGAACCTGTCAGCCCCAATTAAATGTTACCCTTTTTTTTTTTTTTTTTTTTTGGTTCTTTTTTTCGGAGCTGGGGACCGAACCCAGGGCCTTGCGCTTCCTAGGCAAGCGCTCTACCACTGAGCTAAATCCCCAGCCCCAAATGTTACCCTTTTTAAGACTTGCCTTGGCCAATGTGTCTGTTCACAGCAGTAAAACACTAAGACAATTTACAACACTGAAAATAAAATTAAAAGTAAATGGAGATTGCACTATGTGCCTCAAAACAAGGGGTCACCAGCACCATCCCTAGCCTTAAGAGCAGCTGTATAACAAGGACCCTAACTTCTGCTTTCTTTTCTTCTTGCCATGTCATAGCTCTATTTCTATTTGAACTAATCATACTTTTTTTGTTTTTTTGGTTCTTTTTTTTGGAGCTGGGGACTGAACCCAGGGCCTTGCGCTTCCTAGGCAAGCGATCTACCACTGAGCTAAATCCCCAACCCCACTAATCATACTTTTAAAAAATATTTGGTTATTTTATATTTGTGTACACTGTTGCTATCTTCAGACACACCAGAAGAAGGCACCGGATTCCCATTACAGATGGTTGCGAGCCACTGTGTGTGGGAATTGAACTCAGGGCCTCTGGAAGAGTGGTCAGTGCTCTAAACCACTGAGCCATCTCTCCAGCTGATAATCATACTTTACCATTTGTTTTCCTCAACTGTTTTTTACTGATAGGAATCTTAATACTTAATAAAAGTAACCATCTGTATTGGCTACTTTTTTCAGTTGCTGTGGAAAAATACCCAACATTTAGGAAACAATTTAAGGATGGGTTGGCTCTGGAACACAGTTTGGGGATACAGAGTATCATGGTAAGAAAGGCATGACAGAAGGAGCAGAAACCATTTATTTGGGCACATTTCATCCATAATACCAGAAGTGTGGCTTTCAGAACTACACAGCACCATGTAGAATGAATACTATCTCCCAGCCTCTTCTGTAGCTAACTTACTAAGGTATTAACATTCTGCTAATGAGTAGGAATCAGATGCACGTACATAATCTCTGTGACGTCTCTATAAACAAGATGAGTCAAATGCTCTCCAGTCCTCTGTTTTCTGATGGGCTGTGGACTCAATAGTAGGAGAGCAAGCAGCCACCTTGGATCAAGAGGACAGTATAGGACAGTATATTCTTGCACAATATAGGATAAATTTTAAAGGTTAGTTTCTTTTCTTTCTTTCTTTCTTTTTTTTTTCTGGAGCAGGGGACCGAACCCAGAGCCTTGCGCTTCCTAGGCAAGCGCTCTACCACTGAGCTAAATCCCCAACCTAAAGGTTAGTTTCTAAGGACAAATTATACTTCTTCAATATAATAAAAGAGACAAATGTTTTTTTGTCAATGTGCCAGTGGGGGGGGGCATGATAAACAAGACAACTTTTCTACCTCATGGAAACCTACGCAGATATCAAGATGACTGACAATTTGACAGGGATATTTCGGAAAGACACAGAATACTTAGCCTGAGCAGCCAGCACACGGTAGAAGTTGCAGTCTGTTAAGTGCATTGGTGCCCGAGAGGTAGAAGCAGGATGATCTTAAGTTCAAAGGCCAGTGAGATCCAGGGTAGCCTAAGCTACAAATGGAGATAGGGATCTTGAAAACAAAGTTTTTGAAAAAAAGAACCTAACTCTGTACAGATAGGTGAAGGGATTGGACCAGAGATTGGGGGAAGGCATGAAAGAGTTGTCTTGCTCGGGGATTTTAGTAGGGGTCGGTACTGTTCATCCTTCCTTAGGAATTCTGTAAGTGGGAGGATATTGATTGTGAGAAGGTGCAGGTGCAGTTAAGGGGAATCAAGCTTGAGAAAAAGGGCAGGTGCGCTCTGTAGAGAGATGCAGCTGTTTTGTGTAGAGACCACTTAAGAGGATCGGGTCAGAAAGAGGCAGATCAACTTGGCACCTACAGGGTAAGAATAGATTTTCATCAGAAACTCCGCTCCAAAGGCACGTTGACTTTGTTTAGTTGGGAGTGTGTAAATTGTGGTTTGGAGGAAAAGCCAGCTTCACATCAGGCCTGGCTTCTTAAGCTAAAAGAACATGCAGTTAGGCACAAAATTGAGTATTAATCAAAATGAGAAAGGGAATCAGAAGAGATGGAGCTGTGCCTTGGAAAAGCCTGCTTATGTTAACTGCTCCCCTAGCTGTCTGCCCATAGGCAGCCTAGTTTCTTGAGAGCTCAGTATTGTTTAATAAAACAAAAACCCCAGCCCTTTGATTTTACCAAATGAAGACTCAGGAGCCAGACGCTGTGGTGAAAGCCTGCTAGCTCAGAGAGGCAGAGAAAGCACCCAGCTGACCTTTCTACTCCATGGGAGTGGAAGTCACGCTGTAAATACCCTTCATTCAAAGACCTCCTTTCTGTTTACTCATATTCACTCCCAGTCAGTTGGTTGTTTGCCTCCTGACCTAGGGTTGGCTTTATTTAGCTCTTGGGTTAAAGGTGTGTTCTAGGGCCTAGCCACATCACAACAACGTGATTGAATATGCTTCAATAGCTCAGAAGTCCCAATATTACCACTATAAAGGCAGTGTAGCACAGGGTTGGGGATAAACCGAGTCAACTTCATCTGAGACCAGAGAACCCCTGGGCAGCAGCTGAGAGAATGGGGGCACAGGAAGGAAAGAAGTGGATCCGCTGACACTGGTCTCACTAGCTCTTAGTGGTCCTCTGCTCTGGGGACAGGGGCGCAGATGCTTTAGGCAGTTAGGGGTTCTGGGAGAACATTGTGCAGCTTGGTCTGAGAGGAGTAGCTACCAGCACAGGCCAGCAAGAAATTCCAGCCTTATGGTCATTTGCATTTAGAATTCAGCAGCTTCGCAGAAGCTGGCCAGCTCGTGCTTACATTTTAATTTTCAAATACGACTGAGCGTTTGGATGTATGGCAGAAGGAACTTGCAAAATGGTTTGGTTTTTAAATAAAAGTGAACTACGAAAACCAGGCATCAGCAGAAAGTGCTAGGTCAAGAGATCAGACACGCCCCCAAGCCACACCTCCAACGAAACGCTAGCCCTTGACTCCCACGTCTGGAGCGCGCAGGCTTGTGGGGTCTGGAGCGTGTAGCTTGTGTGTGAAAAGGGGGATGCTTAGGTTAGAGGTACAAATCTCCTTTGTTACCGGACGGCGCGATAAGTCAAAGAGGTGCACTGATCTGGGGTTTGTGCTCTGAGGGGGCGTACAGTGCAGGGGCGCGCGGATACTCCACAGCACCATCGATAGGATCTTGGGGGAATGCACCGATCCCGGACACGGATACTCCTCAGTCCCATCCCCAGCTGCGGGATAATAGGGAGCGCACGGGTCAGGGGGCACTGATGTTTTCCTAGCCGCAGCGGTGGGGTCCTGAAAGGCCGGTGCACACAGGTTAGGAGCGCGCAGTGCACCGGCTCCCGGATCACCCTCTTCTTGGCTGTGGGTTTGCACAGTCACAGGGTTCTTGGCACTGGAGTACCAACCGAGCTTCAGCTCTAAGGCCGCTGTCCCCGGGGCGTGCGCACCAGGGGCGCGCCAGGCCGGGATGGGCGGGCCGGGTGCGGGTGCGCGCTCCCGGGGGCGCGGCGCTGCCAATCGCAGACAAAGGCCGCCCAACAGATCATGTGGTACCGCGGGAGGAAGTGCGGCTTGTTTTCCCGGCTAGGCTCTGGAGCGGCGGGCGCGGCGCGATGCGCGGGTACCGGGGAGCGAACGGATGCGAGCCCCGATGAAGCTCGAGCGGCCCCAGCCTGATGGAGGCGCCTCCGTGGGAGCCGGTGCGCAATGATTCCCTGCCTCCCACGCTGAGCCCCGCGGTGCCGCCCTACGTGAAGCTCGGCCTCACCGCGGTCTACACCGCTTTCTACGCGCTTCTCTTCGTGTTCATCTATGCACAGCTCTGGCTGGTGCTGCGCTACCGTCACAAGCGGCTCAGCTACCAGAGCGTCTTCCTCTTTCTTTGCCTCTTCTGGGCCTCGCTGCGTACTGTGCTCTTCTCCTTTTACTTCCGAGACTTCGTGGCGGCCAACTCGTTCAGCCCTTTCGTCTTCTGGCTGCTCTACTGCTTCCCGGTGTGTCTACAGTTCTTCACCCTCACGCTCATGAACTTGTACTTCACGCAGGTGAGAAACGCTCACCTACCCGGGTAGTCCACCATCCTCCGGGAGGGGGCAGGTCTCCTCGGCTGCAGATGGAGAGGGTCAGGGCGAGGCGTGGGTCCTGGGGTCCTGAGACCATCCATCCCATCTGCGGGCCCTATTCTCAGGGACCCCTCCACCCTGGCTGTTCCCAGACGTAGGGAGAACCCACTGGGTACCGGGAGACTTCTGTGCACATCGCATTCGGTGCTGATGTAAGGGGTGCCTGAATTTTACTTTTCCCTGTCTCCCCTGCTCATCTCTAGACACCTTCCCCCTAGTCTGGAAGGCCATCTACGTGTTGGCTCCACTTTGGGGCCAGGCACAGCCTGTTGGAAGTAATGATGGGACAGGCTCGGTTTTGATGAGATATTTATTTTGAACCTTCGGGATTAGGAATCCTACTGCACTGTAAATTAGTAACTCATTCCACAGGATTGCTTCACCAGGGCAGTCTGGTGGCACACCCAACTCCGCAGTTGCAGGAGGCTTTTGACTTGCTATCTGAGCTCATCGGAGAAGCCCCAAGAAATAAGCCATAAAATTGAACCTGGACTCTTTTACAGGACCAGCAGCTTCGTTTTATGAGACCTGTAGTTAATAAGCGAAAGGGTTGCACGAGGGCTCTTGCGGCTGTCTTAATGAAAGTACAGTGATTGCAGAAGGCTTTACAAGCACCGAGTAAAGCATTTCTCAAACGCTTAATGATACTGATGTTGTCCTTGCTGACTCCAGTTCCCTTTAGATTTCCAGGCACTAAAATGCCCATTTTCCATAGTAGTCTGCCCAAGGGGCAAGCTCTTATTGTGTCACCTGTTGGCCGTGATTTTCATATCTTCTTCTTGGCTGAGGCCCCGTGCCAGCAGGCATTCCGTGCCTTTGAACAGTATCTCTGTTTTTCAAAAGAAAATGTTATTGAGGAACAGATAATGGTCCTTTTTGGAGTGCAGGTCAGTGGCACAATGAATAATGGGTCTGACTAGCTAGAGTCACAGTTGTTCTTGTAGAGTGGAAACTGCTGATTGAAAATTAGGGAGAAATGTTTTTGACCTAACAAATACTAGGTGTGTTGATACATACCTGAAATCCTAGTACTTGAGTGGCAGCAGGAAGATCAGGGGTTCTAGGCTAGCCTCAGCTACACTGCAAATTTAGGGCTAGCCTGGGATATGTGAGACTCTGTGGGAAATCTAAAGGAAGGAGGGTGTGGTGGTTCATACCTCTGATCTTAGAACTTGGGTGGTTGAGCCAGGAAGATTGCTTTGAGTTCCAGGGTAGCCTAAGCTATAGCATAAGACCCTGCTTCCCTCCCCAGTCAAATGTGATATTTAGTCGAGTATGCATCTACATATATCTTAATATTGAATAATAATATATGTATTCAGTCTCTGCTTGGAGACTTCTAGTGGTCCTGTGAGTCAGCATATTTTCCAGTACAGGGGAATAGGCATGGCCCGTCAGAGTCCTCCTGTTAAACTCCCATCCAGGCCATTGGGCTTTGGGATACATAGTTTTTGTAACTGAATGAAAATGGGGTGGTTCCTGCAAGAGTCAGGTAAGGTGGTGTCACCTGGAAAACCAAGTCTCAGATGGAGATCTTATCTCTTGTCCCTTTTGAGTACATTGCCCTGGCTTTCTGGCAGTCACATGCCAAGCCTGCCCTTACAAGTCAGATTAGGGGCCGGCCGGCCGGCACATTTTCTGCACCATCTGCTGGTTGTTGAGTAAATGCTGAGCAAGGGGAAAAGTGACCAGGCAGACAGCCACTGGTCTGAAGGCCCCTAGTCACTATCCTTGTTTCCTTTATGTACCCTCAGGGTAGGAGGATACTCTAGGAAGGGGCATTTTGTCTGAGGATTCAGAGAGCAAGTAGGAGAAGGTGGGCAATCGGGGCATTCCTAGCTTCCTGACAAGAATTCTGGTCCTTTTGGAGAGTTAGAAAGTTGGCTGGCTTTTGGATTCCAGCCTGCTGGGCTGAAATGTAGATTTCCAAGGATCTCATCTCACACCATGTAAACCCACAAGTGCAGGGGAGAGCATGACTACCAATTAAGTGTGTTTTGGCTGGGCCTGGTAGTGCTTGTCTGTGGTCTCAGCAAGTGGTAGGTGGAGACTGGAGGGTTTCTGAAAGTTCAAGACCAGCCTAGACTACAGGGTGAGACTTATCTCAGTCGCCCTAAAAATATTCAAATCCAGTTAGGATGATAAAATATGCACACTTGCCAGTCATGAATTAAAGGACGGAAGCGAGGGAGGGCTGGGGTGCTTGTGTAGGGCAATGCCTACATCCCCAGAGATGGAGGTCCTAAGGCAGGAGGCTGGGTAGGAGGAGGCTTATGGGGTAGAAATGATCAAGAAGAGAGTCTGGGAGGTAGAGGAAGCTGCCTCCTGTTGTCATGTCCTTACACCTGGAACACTAATGTCACTTAGCCTTCCTTATATCCATGACATGTTTCTCCTCCCACCCAAGACTCAGAAAGAGAAGGTATTACCTGTAATGTGAAATGTGAGTCGTCATCCCAGGTGGAATGGCCCCCATCCCTGGAATGCCCCATGGTATTTTTGTTGTACACACACACACACACACACACACACACACACACACACACACACACACGGGGTGGGGGGGAGAGAAACAGTTTGGAGAAGGGTGTGTCCTGCTCTCAGCCTGTTGCTCTCCTTTGAGGGCCTGTCAGGGGAGCAGTGCCTTGCTTGGTAGCTCAACCTGTCTACCCTGGTCCTGCCCTGTCTCTGCCTCTGTGGGTGACTACTTTGTTTACAAGAAGGGCTTTAGTTTCCTTCTGGCCTACTCTCTGATTCTTTTGCATGAAGCCTTAGGAGTAGTAGGATCCCCTCTATTGTTTAACCACACAGATGCTAGACTGTGTGCCTAACCTACTAGTATCTTCTGGATTCCCCATTTGGGCCTCTTCCCCTACTGAAAACTGAGTCAGAATCAGGCTCCACAGGACTCGTAGCAAGTCACCTTACTCTGATATCTATGCCTATTGGACCCACAGATTCTCAAGCTGGCAAATGTCTGTTGTGGCTCCTCAGGGACCCTGAAGGAGATGCTCTCATGCCAGTGGGCTTATAAGGCTCTCCATTTCAGCCTCACTTTCTGATATAGCCAGAAAGATGGAGGGGCAGCCGGTGACTGGCTTGACCTGCTAATTGGAAGATAGCTGTATCAGTGTGAGTGTATGCTATCCCTAAATCTTTGGGCTCTATTTGGTATACAGGGTATTAAGGACCTGTTTTTCCCAGTGGTGAATCCTTGTACCAACTCCATGGGACAGCTGAGTTGCACACAGCTTGCAGGAGAGGGCCAGGCATACACAGAAGTCGTGGACCAGAAGTGTGCTGAGCACTACATCAGATCATTTTCTTCACAATTCAGGCAGGGTGGGGCTTTGACACTGAGGCCTGAGAAAGTTTCTGTGCTTGGGACATTACTGGGTTATACGGGCAGATGGTCCAAAGCAAAAGGCCTCAGCTGCTTGCATGGGGAAGGCCTATTTTCACAGCACAGGCTGAAGGTCATGAGGCTGTTGGGGCTCTGAAATCCTGGTTGCTGTATGTACCAGACACCCTAGAAATTTCTACTCCAGGACTTTAATGTTATAGACTCCTGAGGTTGGTTGGTTAAGATAAGTACAGGCTTTTTTCTTGAACCCTTTGACAAGGTCCTGCCATGGGAGGAGTGAGCCTCTGTGTGGGAGAGGTATGGTGGCGAATGGACACTGACTTGGGAAATAGGAGACATCAGAAAATCAAGTCTGCAGACTATGTCACCACACCACCAGGAAAATGGGGTAGCAGATTTTGGACTGCGTGCATTCTTGTTATGGCGTTGAGCAATCAGTTCAGTCAAAAATTAACTATTAAATACCTGTGTGGGCTGGCGAGATGGCTCAGTGGTTAAGAGGACTGACTGCTCTTCCAGAGGTCCTGAGTTCAAATCCCAGCAACCACATGGTGGTTCACAACCATTTGTAATGGGATTCGATACTCTCTTCTGGTGTACATGAAGACAGTTACAGTGTACTTACATATAATAAATAAATAAATCTTAAAAAAAAATATCTGGGTTGGGGATTTGGCTCAGTGGTAGAGCGCTTGCCTAGCAACCGCAAGGCCCTGGGTTCGGTCCCCAGCTCCGGAAAAAAAAAAAAAAACCAAAAAAAAACCTGTTGTATGTTGGACCTCTGGGAGTTGGGAGGGGGAAGCCTCTAGGCTTCTTGGTGATTGTATGATCTAAAGCTTGGGAAACAGACAAGGCAGATCTTGCTGACTCCCAGGTATCTCATGTCAGAGCTGGAACTATGCCTAGTCTTGGCTGTGCACTACACGTAACCCAGATGCTCTTGACCCTTGCGACCACCTCTCAGGCTCTTGGTCAGCCAGAGCGTGAATTTCTTTTTTGTTTAAAGATTTATTTATTATATATAAGTACAGACACACCAGAAGAGGGCATCAGATCTCATTACAGATGGCTGTGAGCCACCATGCGGTTGTTGGGATTTGAGCTCAGGACCTCTGGAAGAGCAGTCTTAATCACTGAGCCATCTCTCCAGTACCCCCACCCCCACCCCTGTGTGCATTTCTTAGTGCACATTTGTACAGCTGCATGTGTGAGCACAGGAGCAAGGTGTTGCTGAAATTGTATGTACTGAGTGCTCCCTGTGTGCCTGCTTACCTGTCAGTGCCTGCGTGCATCTGTGAGAAGTTGTTTGTGTGTGCATGCTTGTGTGTATGTGTGTATACAGATGCCTGCAAGCACATGTACCTGTGTGTGTACCTGTGTGCTGAATGTGAACTCATATATATGTCAACGTGCATGCTTGTGTATATGCCTGTGTGTGTGCCCCTGTGTACATCTGTGAAAGCTTGCCTGTGTATACATGCTTGTCCATATCTTGGATGTATACTCTGGTGTGTGGACACCTATGTGTCCTATATATCCATGCTTATGTGCATCTTTGGGTATACGCTTGCCGTGCATGCTTGTATGTGTCTCTCAATATCAGTTTGTCGACATGTGTGTGCCTTTGCATATTTGCATGGGCTAGTGTTTGGATAGCTATGTGACCCGTGTGTGCACGTGCGTGTGCGTGTGCGTGTGCGTGCGTGCGTGCGTGTGTGTGTGTGTGTGTGTGTGTGTGTGTGTGTGTGTGTGTTTGTGGTGTATTTTTCTGTGTGCCTACTCACGGAGAGCCTGCATTTACTGCCAGTTCTCCTGCTCCCAGTGCCTCCTGGGTAGAACCTCCTGTCTGAGGCAGGCCAGGCTCCTCTGTTATCCCCTCAGTCCTGTCTTTGTCTGTTTTTTGAGACAACCTCACCACATTGTCAAGGTTGGCCTTGAATTTGCCAAATACCCTAGGCAGCCCTTGAACTCTTGACTCAGGCTCTTGAGAAGCAGCTGGGATAGTAAGCCTAGGTTACCAGATGTAATTTTAACATCTTTATTCTCTGCATGTTGTTTCCTCCCATTCCCCAAACTTCCTTTGAGTGCTTGGCCCTCTGGGAACAGGCAGACACCTCCCACTGTATTTTGTGGTTCAAATCCTTTGACCTTGACTTCCCTCAGAGGCTTGGCTGAGAAAACTGCACAATAGTAGTCACTCTTGGGAGCTAAGTCCCTGCTTTTCCACTGTCTCAAGTTGGTGTCATTGTTTGGATGAGTTTGGTGACCCATGCCAGGGTGCATCCGCCAGCAGCATACCCAGGCTTACCTGCCAGGCCCCATCCCTGACGCCTGTCCATTGGATGTTCCTCCTGCCAGCTTCTCAGCTCTGAGACCAGCATGGGAGTGAGCTGAAGCAGGACAGGGAGCATAAGAGGGACTGAGCAGCCTGTTATTGCCCCAGGAGGCACTCTGTAGCCTCACCTTCCTGTCAGGATCCAGGCTTTGGGGAAGATCCAGTCTTCTGTCTACTTCCTTCAGCCCTTGGTTACCTTGAATTTCCTTGTGAGAAGGAAGCCACTTCCAGATTGGAAGTCTTGCCAGTCTTGAACTTCAGCTGGGCAGGGCTCCTATGACAGAAAAATAGCTGTACCTAGTTCTCAAGCAGCATCTCTGGGGGCTGCAGAGACTCAGAGATTCTAATTCATTCTTCAGCCGAGGTTGAGGTCTGCCTGGGAGGGATGAGCGAAGCCTAGTAGTTTCCTCTCCAAGACGCTCATTCCCCAGACATCCTGTGAAGATGGTGAGAAAGGAAGGGATGACAGAATGGCCAGGACTGCAGCCTGTGGCCACATGTGGTCTCTGTCACACATCCCTTTTACCCCTTTATTGTATTTTTAAATAGTGCTTATAAAGGTAAAGACATCCTTAACACACAGGTTTTAAAATAGCCTCTAGGGTGGACGTGGTCAGTGACCTGCAGTTGGCTTGCTGGCCCTGGGGTTAGGGTTACTGCAGTTGTCTAGCCCTGGGGTTGGGACAAACCTGTTTGTTTTCCTAGCTCTGGGAAACAAACGCCTTTATTTTGTGGGGTCTGCTGAAGTAAGTCCTGTAGGTCAAGAGTATGACTCATTCAGAGTTTCTACTGTAATTTAGTATCACCAAAGGAGGGACCACACTTCCAGCCTACCACGCCTCGGGGGACAAATCACGTCTAACGCAGCTCTCATTAAGGAGTCACTCTTTCCTCTTCAAGTCAGCCTCAGCCACCACCACCTCTTCTCTATGGACATTACATATGAGAGCGACCCCCTGTGTCTTGCTTCTCTCACTTAGTATGTTATTTATTTGATAATTTCACAGTGCTGGGGATTGGTCCTAGGTCCTCCCATATGCCACGTAAGTATGTCCATTAAGCTAGATCCTCAGTTCCCTTTTTACTTCTTTTTTTTTTTTTTTTTTTTTTTTGGTTCTTTTTTTCGGAGCTGGGGACCGAACCCAGGGCCTTGAGCTTCCTAGATAAGCCCTCTACCACTGAGCTAAATCCCCAGCCCCTTCTTTTTTTTTTAAAAAAGATTTATTTATTTATTATATATAAGTACACTGTAGCTGTCTTCAGACACACCAGAAGAGGGCATCGGATCTCATTACAGATGGTTGTAAGCCACCATGTGGTTGCTGGGATTTGAACTCAGGACCTCTGGAAGAGCATTCAGTGCTCTTAACCACTGAGCTGTCTCTCCAGCCCCCCTTTTTACTTCTTATTTCAAGGCAGGGTTTCCCTGTGTTGTCTGAGCTATCTTGAATTCATGCTGTAGTCCAGGCAGGCTAAGTTGTGATCCTTGTGTCTCATCTTCCCAAGTAGCTAGGATGATGGGCCCATACCACAAGGCAAAGCTGCCTTTTGACTTGGAACCAGCTGCCCTTACTTTAGTGCCTTTCCTTATTTCTCTGTTGTGATCTGGGCTTGTCCCTTCTCTACTGATGGCTGTTCCTACTCAGTAGCTGGACCTGCTAACACAGGCCTGTTAACCCTGCCATGCAAGAGATTGAGGCAGAAGGACTAACATTTTAAGGCCTCCCTGGGCTACAGAATGAGTTCAAGGCTAGCTTGGGCAGCTTGGTAAGACATTGTCTTCAGATAAAAATGTAGAGAGGTTAGGGATACAGCTCAGTGGAAGACTACTTTATTTAGTATGCACAAGGTCCTATGTTGCATCCCCATAGGAGGAGGCAGGGGGGAGGCCTCAGCCAGACTGCTTCCTCTTCAGGAGTTCCCATAGCTATTATTCACTGTAGAACACGAGGAGGAACACCATCCAACACCGCATGACCCACAGGTCACCAGTTCCTGGGAAAATCTAAAAATCTCCATGTTTGCCTTGTTCTGAAGCAGAATGTTACTCTATCAAAGGAAACCTGGGCACTTTTCATGCTAACTTGTTTTGTGTTTTTTTGCAAATTTTGCTTTCCACGAAGGAATCTTGTGGTAAGATATAGGGTATTACTGCTGCATGCTGGCCAAGTGACCCTCTTTTGTGGAGCCCTTGGGCTTGACTAACTGGCTCCTATTGTGGGAGAAACACATCCAAGGGTTAATCTCCCTTGGACCATTGTGGCAGTCAAGCAGCCCTGGCTACTGAATTGAAGCTATGATTATAGCTCTGTGAGAAGATGATTGTAATGGCCTGTCACTCCTGGGACTGAGGAGAGATCCCCTGACAGAGGTTGTCCTCAGTTGTTAGTCTCCACACCAAGGCAGATGGACAGTGTTCCCCCTAGTTAGCTCGGGACACGCAGGGCAGAGCTCAGACTGAAGCTGCCCTTGAGGCCGCTAGCCCACCTCTGCCTCTCTCCATTGGACAGGTAGAAGTATGCACGACACCTTAGAAGGAGGCCACAGTGATACCCATGGACACCCAAGGACAGAGGGTGCAGACATCTCTGGGAAAGCACTCAGATGAGTGTGCCACTCTGGTTAGATGACAGATGCTGAGTCCACACAGAACAACAGTGTTCCTGGGCTCAGCATGTTTGCCCCTGAATCGGGCTCTCAGCAGACCAGACAGGGAGAAGCAGCATTTGGTGTGTCTTTGGGTTCAACTTGAAGAGCTTTCCATAGGAGAATGGCCTTGAAGTCCCTGTGTCACCCATGCTGGCCTCAAGCTCATCATCTTCCCATTGCAGACTCTGTAAGACTAGAATTACAGACATGTACCACCACATCCAGCTCTAACTGCCCTTCTTAGGTGATAGAGCATCCCTAAGGGACCAAGGATGTTTTCGCCTTAGGGGACTATGTGTACAGCATAGCCTGGGCAGGCCAGTAAGCTCCACTGTCACAGACACAGGTGTAGGTGTGGATTGCAGACACGTCACCCCCCCCTCCCGAGACCCAGGATCATTAGCCATATCTCCCGTCTGGAAGAAGACAATTAGCAAAGAATGCAAAAGCACATTCTTACTTTGCTATCTTGCAGTGGTGACCTTGGCTGCAGATCCCCTACAGTGACTCTGAATTCTTCAGGGAATCTTGTAGGAGGGGCACACTCTGCACCTGATTTCAGGGACCCTGGCTGTGTCCCATCCTGCACTGTGAAGGGGGAAGCTCAGTGCCTGTAGCTGTACACCCTGAAGCAATGGGATGATGGCTGGTGCTGGGAGGCAGTGGAGGAAGGAGGAGAACCAGGGCCTCTGGGTTTATGTAATTTTCCCCAGTCTACCAGGAAGTGGGCAGTGCAGCAGGGCCATGAGTAGAAACCCATGTGCCTCTGAGTCCAACACCTGAATCAGATGAGAGTTCTTTTTATGGTCAAGAAAGCATCCAGGCTAGTCTTTTAACATTTAGAATCACGGTTTGGAGACACGTCTAATGATACACAATCCTGGTAGCCATATAAGGCTAGCACAGGCTTACATGGTACCTATCAGGAGGCAGGAGTTTGTCTAACCCCTTTACACACTTGACTTACTTGGGCCTCAGAAACATGCCAGGCAGGTGCCGTTATCCATCGTAGGATGCTTGATGAACAGCAAGGTCAGGTACCTTATCCCAGATGCACAGCCGGTAGCTGTGCTAGCTAGGTTCAAGCCTAGATTCAGCACAAAACTTCCCACTCTTATCCTAAATGTTCCTCTGCTTGAGATGGATATGCGCCGGTGGCCCGTGGAGACACAGTAGTGTGGAACTAGGTGAAAAAGTAAGGATTAGAGAGCTTTGTGTTCTGAGTGTTGTCTCAGGCGGATGAAGAAGGCTGTGGGAGGTATGGATGTATATGTAAGAAATGCAGACCTGTGTGTAACAGTTTGTTTCTGTATACGTCAGCCGTTCTCAACCTGTGGATCATGACCCCTTTGGGTATGAATGATCTTTTCATGGGGCTTGCCTAAGGCCATCGGAAAACATATATTCACATTGCAACTCATAAAAGTAGCAAAATTATAATTATGAAGGAGCAACAGAAATAATTTTTTTTTTTTTTTGGTTCTTTTTTTCAGAGCTGGGGACCGAACCCAGGGCCTTGCGCTTCCTAGGCAAGTGCTCTACCACTGAGCTAAATCCCCAACCCCAACAGAAATAATTTTATGGTTGTGGGTCACCACAACATGAACTGTATTAAAGGCTTGCAGCCTTGGGAAGGTTAGGAACTACTGGCTTACCTATGCCTAGTGAAAGTATAAGCCTGCCTGGATCAAAAACATGAGCCTCAGGGACAAGATCATCCTGGAAGGGAACAGAATCAAGCAGGGCTTAGCTGGCAGTTGTGGTGAGTTTATTTATTAAAGATAAAACAGAACCAGAGAGATGGGGATTCCTGGAAGTTCTGTGGCTAATCATCCTAGCTTAATTGGAAATTGCCAGATTTAGTGAGAGACACTCTCAAAAGATAGTCAAAGAATGATTTAGGAAGGAAGGAAGACTCATAATGTTGACCATGTGTGTGCACGTACACATGCATGTACACTTGCGCGCGCGCGCGCGCGCGCACACACACACACACACACACACACACACACACACACATGCACACTTGGAACAGGTTACTATTGGAAGTGAGTGGTAGGTACATGAATGATTCTCTGTGCAGGCATATGGAACATTTTGAAATAAAATGTTTAAGTGGCTGGGGATTGCATGCACACACTTACAAACCTGTGTGCACACTACCAGCTTCCAGGTACTCCCAGGGGGGCTCCTGGGGCTTCAGCCCACAGGCAGGGTCATAGCCTGCAGAAGGTGAGAGATTGTGCTGTGTCTCCTAAGCCAGTCTTTTTCTAGGACAACATTTCATGAAGTTGGGTACAGAACTAGGGGCTCGTAGGAAGGTTGATTTTTGGAAGGATGTTGCAGGGCAAGGTTTCCATGAAAGACTTCCTTTTGGTGGAGATGGGTGATTTGGAGACAGGGTCTTGATATGCAGCCCAGGCTCAAACCTGCTTCAGTCTTTCAAATGCTGGGATTACAAGTGTGTCCTGAAACCCCCCCCCCCCAAAAGTGTAAGTTAGGAAACATGGAGGATCCTTGGTTGGCACAGCTGTGTCTCTGGGGACAGCAGGTTTGCAAAGGATATCATCACACACTGAAATGTAGGTCGTGTGGGCCATCTCTACCAGGACCAACTAACGTGACAGTAGTGAATGTGAATGTCAACTCTAAGCAGTGGTTGAAAACACATGCCATCAGGAGTTCAAGGGCATGAGCCAGTCTGTGACATCAACAGCCGGTGATTTATTAGGGGAGAGAGGCAGAGGTCAGCCATTTCTCAAAAGAACTGCGTCACTGGCAGGTCCCTGGTACTCCCTTTTTCCTCTAGAAGGATGTGGCAAAGGGCCTAGGGTTCCTGAGGAGTTTTAAGGTTACCTGTATTTGGAGGGGGTCAGAAAATCATGCAGAATCCCACCATCCAGGATTCCTGAATTCCATCATCATCAGCTGGAGCTTCTTAAGGCTGGGACTCAGATATACAGCCATCAGCATAGAGAAGTTATTGAGTGCCATCTAAGGCATGTGAAACTCTGTCCTGGTCCTGCTAGGGCAGACTGTACCTGGGTGAGACTTTGTTACTCTCCACCCTTCCCTTTCCTCTCGCTGGAGACGGAATCTGAGTCATTTTGGTTGTGAGGTGAGTATACTGTCACCGAACTGTACACCTAGCCCCCTTCTTACTTTCTGTTCTGAGACAGGATCTCACCCATTTGTCCAGGCAGACATTGAACTTGGATCATCTCTCCTTGGCCTACTAAGTGGCTTGCATCATCAATGCTCAGCTCCTGGTAGAATGTAAAGCAGATGAAGCAGGCTGTGGCAGTGTGAGCCTGTAAGCCAAGTGCCTGAGAGACGGAGGCAGGAGGATTGGATGCTAAGTGACCCCCCACCCCACCCCAATAATAACAGAAGGAGCTGATGAAGCTAAGCAAAAACTAAAAGGAGCTTTTAAAAGCCCTTTGAAACTTTTGGAAAGCCCCTTTGCAAACTAGGTGGTGGGGGTGGAACATGCTTTTAATCCCAGCACATGGGAGGCAGAGGAAAGGGGATCTCTGAGTTCAAGGCCAGCCTGGTTTACAGAGCAAGTCAGGGCCACACAGAGAAACCATGTTTATACACACACACACACACACACACACACACACACACACACACACACACACACACACACACAGCCCCTTTACTCCTTTACTTCTGTCATGGAAGAGGCCAGAGGTGACAGGCCTATGGAGTCTCTGGTGAGACTGGTGTGACCTCTCTCTTCTTTAGGCCACTTCTGTTCCCTTTCTTTCCCACTGTGGGGGATCCCCTAAAAGCCCTGGTCTCCTGGTTGAGAGAGGAAAGAGGAAATGCCCATTTCCGGATTGGGTCTCCGGGAGCCTGTCTTAGTCACTGTTCCATTGCTGAAGGAGCACATGACCAAGGCAACTCATAAAAGAAAGCATTTATTCGGAGGCTTGCTTACAGTTCCAGAGGTCTTTTAGTCTATTATCACCATGGCAGAGAGCAAGGTAGCACAGTGGCAGGCATGGAACTGGAGAAGGTAGCTGATAGTACGGATCCCCAGGCAGCAGAGAGGAGGGGAGAGGGAGAGGAGGGAGAGGAGGGGCACACTTCTTCCAAGAAGCCCACACCTCTCAGTCCGTTCAAAAACAGTTCCACTCCTTGGTGACTGAGCATTCAAATATTCGACTTTATGGGGTGGGGTAGGGGGTGCCTTTGTGAGCCCATGCTAATGCATATCTCCCCTCTGAGAGACCAGGCACACAAAGGTATAGTGTACCTTTACCCTAGTGGCTAGGTTTTCATCCATTTGTTCATTCATTCAATCATTCATTCATGCTCTTAAAATATGACAATAAAACATAAGAAAAAACAAAAACTACCACCTCAAAGTTGGACGAGGCAGATCAACAGAAGGAAAAGAGCCCAAGAGAAGACGTAAAAATGAGAGACCCACTCATCCCCACACTCGGGAATCCCATACAAACACTAAACTGGAAGCCATGATACATGCACAGAGGGCCTGGTGCGGACCCATGCAGGTCCTGTGTGTGCTACCTCAGTCTCTATGAGTGCGTATGAGCTCATGTGGACTTGGAGGGCCTTGTTCCCTTGTCTTCTGCCCTCTCTGGCATTTAAATTCTTTCTGCCTCTTCCCCATGGTGTTGCTGAGCTCTGAGGAGAGGGATTTCTTGGAGACATTCTGTTTAAGGCTGAGTGTTCCAAGTTCTCCCCCCCTCCCCCTGTGATGTCTGGCTGTGGGTCTCTATATTTATTCCCTTCTGCTGCAGGAAGAAGCTTCTCTGATGATGGCTGAACAAAGCAGTGATCTATGAATATAGCAGAATATCTTTAGAAGTTGTTTTATCAACACCACCCCCCTTTAGACTAGTATTACTTGTTTTTTTTGTTTTTTTTTTCCGGAGCTGGGGACCGAACTCAGGGCCTTGCGCATGCTAGGCAAGCGCTCTACCACCGAGCTAAATCCCCAACCCCATTACTTGGTTTTTAACATAAGCCCCTGGACTATCCAGTCTCAGGTTCGTGGTTACCCAGGCAGTGCCAAGTACGGGTCTTATCTCATGGAGTGGGTCTTAAAGGTCAAAGGTCAAATCAGTTATTGGTTACTTCCATAGGCTTTGTGCCACCATTACCCTAGTATATCTTTTTTTTTTTTAAATCTATTGACTTGATTTATTTATTTATTAAGTACACTGTCGCTGTCTTCGGACACACCAGAAAAGGGAATCAGATGGCTGTGAGCCACCATGTGGTTGCTGGGATTTGAACTCAGGACCTCTGGAAGAGCATTCAGTGCTCTTAACCGCCATCTCTCCAGCCCTACCCTACTATATCTTATGGATAGTATTGTAGATAAAGGGTTAGTGGTCAGCTTGGTGTTCACAGTTCTCTTTTGGTAGAGTACAGAGGATCTTCCTGGAATGTAGGGAATGAAGGCTCTGTGTGGGCACCAGCTGGACATGCCCATGTTCAGTGAATTGTGCAGGCGTTGTCTTCAGCAGTGGGGCCCTGCTGTCAGTTTGTGGAGAGCAACCTATAACAAACTATAGTCTTGGTAACATCCTGGGTTGTTAAGAGATTCCCATGGGGTCCCTTTGGCCAACAACTCAATTAGATGTAAACCAAACCCTGGTTCTGGATGCTTTTTTTAGTGACAAGAGATGGCCAGTTGGGACTCTTTCTCCTTATGGGGGGGGGGGGCACTCTTTTTCAAACCATCTTAGAGGCCACAGCCTGACTACTCCATCCCTTTGCTGTGTATCTGCCTCTACCCTGCTCAGATCTCCCAGTTGTAAAATTTTAACAAGGTCCTCACACCCTCAAATAACCTTTGTCTTACATGTCACCTGCATACATTTTTGAAGGGTGATTACGTCCAAATTTGACTCACGGCTCCCACTTCCCTCTGCCTGTGGTTTCGGGTGTGTACTTTCATTCAGGCCCTCCCCAGCTGCCAAGCCTGGTGACCACAGTCCATACTGTCTGACTCCCAGCACATATAACAACCCTCCTGGTCCCCACACTTCATCAGATTGACCTTGACTGCTGAAGAGACCCCGTGACGACTCCTGGTTCCTTTTTGCTCTTTTCTGGAAACAAAACAAAACAAAACAAACAAAAAAACCAAAACGACAACCCGAGCTTTATTTACTAAGGGATAATTCACATCTCACGTGATTCTCCTCTTAAAAGGACATTGTATTCACAGAACTGTACAACTGTCACCCCAAAGGAAGCCTTGTGTTCATTAGTGGTCACTTTCTCACCACCTCCCAGCCTAGACACCATTCATCGACAGCATGGCTTTGATTTGCCTGCCAACTCAGTCTTTTCAGTGTTGGCCCTTTGCTTCTGACTTGAGCAGCTCTCACTGAAAACCTTCCATGGCTCTTCCTGGGACGTGTACATTCCCGATCCAGTGCCAGTCTTATGTAGTTCTCCATGCCTTCCTAGTTTCTTCATGCCCCCTACATCTCAACCTCACACCTCCCCATACTTCCCCAGTTCTCTCTCCCCTCCTTCCCTTTCTTCATCCCTCCTCACGTTTGATACCTCTCCTCATCTAATGCCTTCCTACACTCACGGGGTGGCTTGGCACTTCGCCATACCTCCCTACCACCCCTCAAACTCCCAGTCTCCTCAGACCTTCCTATAACCCACACCTCCTCATCCCAGCTCACGTCTGCAGACCTTCCTATATTTCAAATCTCTGACACCCTCTGATATTCTCCTTCCCGTGATACCTCCGTTCATCTCTCACCCCCAACCCCATCCCAGTCTCCTCAGATTTCCTTGCTTGTCCTCAGACCTGGTTAATCTCACGCCTCCCTTCACTTCACACACCCCTAAACCTCACATCTTCTCTTTCCTCTTTTCTCCATACCTCCCCACATCTTTTCATACCACTTGTGCTTATATAGGAGCTTGTCTGTCTGTCTCTGGTGCCTGTCCTGTGCTCAGAGTCCATTGCCTGGCCTGTTAGAATGGTTTTCCTAATCTCTTGTTGAATTCATCCATTAACCTCTTGGTTGGCTGGGGTCTTCCTCCTCTGTCTTTTTTGTATCTGACTTTATATCTATCAGGGTGCCTGTGCTGTCAAAAGCTCTGTAAACTATTATTATTAATCTGTTTGCCTCCCCATCTCCCCCAGAAACTTTCTCTGCTTCCAACTGAGTCCCTGCCAAAGTCATTAGGAATCATGGAGGTGGGTAGCAGGGTAAGAGGTCCCCAGAGACCAGGGAGGTCACTTCAGACTGAATTTTTAGTACTTTCTAATGAAGCCCATGGAGACAGAGTGAGCGCACAGGACAATTTAGATTTATTATTATTATTTTACATCTCATAGTTGTAAAGTTTGGATGTGTATGTCTTTTAATTAACAAGGACAAAGTTTATGTTCAAAATATATTTATATTTATGTGTTGATACATAGAATATGTTATCTGTAGAAAAGTTAGGCCTGGTTCTTCCTCCTAGCCCTATGCTCCCAGAGAAGACTCAGACTCAAAATATATTTACAAATACCTTGGCCATATAGCTAGGCTCTTCTCTGACTAGATCATAACTTAACCCATTTATTTTAATCTACATTCTGCCATGTGGCTGGATACCTGTCACATGCCATGCATCTGTCTTGACAAATCCTTTCAGGCCAGTCTCTCATACTTGACAATATCCCAGAAATCTTTATGCCTCTTGGATGTCCCACCTTCTATTCTTTTTTTTTTTTAATTTTTTTGAAAGATTTATTTATTAAATGTGAGTACACTGTTGCTCTCAGACACAGCAGAAGAGGGCATCAGATCTCATTACAGGTGGTTGTGAGCCACCATGTGGTTGCTGGGGATTGAACTCAGGACCTTTGGGAGAGCAGCCAGTGCTCTTAACCACTGAGCCATCTCTCCAGCCCCCGACTTTTTTTTTTTAATTGACAGGTGATGCATCCATATAATACATGAGGTATTCTCTCCAAAGTTTTCTATCGAATATCCATTCTCACATCACTTACATTGTTTCAGCTTCAAATTGTGAGGAATTGGTGTAAACTTCAGGCAACTTAAGTTTAAGGATGAAGGAAGGGCAAAGCTTGAGTACCCTGGTTGAATTTCGACAAGATATAATTGCCATACATGGAGGGTGGGTAGAACTTTTGTCTTGATCTTTTTATTATATATAAGTACACTGTAGCTGTCTTCAGATACACCAGAAGAGGGCATCAGATCTCATTACAGATGGTTGTGAGCCACCGTGTGGTTGCTGGGAATTGAACTCAGGACCTCTGGAAGAGCAGTCGGGTGGTCTTAACCGCTGAGCCATCTTTCCAGCCCTTGTCTTGATCTTGATGTGACCCTGGCTGTTCTCTTGGGAGAATCATAGTGCTGTTGCTGTAAAGTTATAAAAAATAAATGCTGTCTTTTGCCCCGCACTAGATCTGGCACTGCAGTGCCCCAAGATATCTGGTAGATGTCTTCATCTCAGTCAGCAAAGCCTCTCACCCACTTTGCTCCATCCCATATCACACTGCCGATGGCTTCTCTCTGAGCCTGGCAACAATCTCTCTACCTGTCTAGTTCCCAAGGCAGGTTGCCACCATGCCAGACATACACATCCCAATTCTGTGACAGCCCAGTGTCTCTAGTCACCACATACATACTCTCTTGAACTTAAATCGCCACATGAAAGAACACACAACAAAATAACTTCTGATCCAGTTGATAAAATATAATTGCCCACCTAGACACACAAGTCCCTATACACATCCATCCTTTAAGAACATTCATAACAACCTGTAAATGTGCAGAGAGGAAGCTTAATATTAGCCTCCATGTTCTCTCCACGGCTTCTCCCGCCTCACTCCAGTCTCCTCCTCTCTCTAAAACTTTTCTCCTGCCCATCCTTCCGTCTCGTCCAATGACAGGCCTTGTTCTATCTTGTACCTGCCTGCACCTGTGTGATGACATTCTACATAGTGGTGTCCTTTTATCAGAGTGGCTTCATCTGGGATGACTTCTTCCCTCCAGGCATGAATGAGACTTAGTGGTCAGATGAGTTAGGGTTGGTGAGTCTCCTCTTCTGTTGTGGTGGCTGAGGGGTAGGGCTCTCCTGCTCAGTGTGCTAGTTTATGTCCAGGGGCTAAAACTTGAGTATCATTTAAAACTTGCTCTTCCTAATGATTGTTGGTATTATTGTTGGTATGGTTTCTCTTTCTCAGGCTGCCATGAACATCCCATGTGTACCACAGGGCAGTGTTTCCCTGTGTCTATTCCATGGGAAGCCATTAGGAAGACTGAGTAGTTAAATTTAAGTTTGTAAAACTGCTGTATAGCATATTTCTCTTGAAGATTAATATTATAATAATCTTTTAAAGGCTCTGAGAATTCCTGTAAGGGAACAAGTATTTTATGGACCAGCCAGATAGGTTAGTGGGTAAAGATGTTTGCTACTAAGCCTGACTGCCTGAGTTTGATCCCTGGGAGCCGCATGAGACTCAAGGTTGTTCTTTGATCTCCATCTGCATGCTATGACACATCCCTGCCTATATATATGCACACACAATTTAAGAAACTAAATATTGGGGTTGGGGATTTAGCTCAGTGGTAGAGCGCTTGCCTAGGAAGCGCAAGGCCCTGGGTTCGATCCCCAGCTCCGAAAAAAAGAACCAGAAAAAAAAAAAAACTAAATATTTTTCTAATGTTTCTAAATGTATTTCCTCACATGACCATATTTCCAATTTTCAATAATGTTTATTATTGATTTTGAGTTCTATTGGAATAGTATGACAGGGTCTGTCTCAGAGCTAATTCTCACAGGTGTAGTTGTTGAACTGAAGTGGGTAAATGTTTACAAGGCTCATGTGCTGGAACTGAGAAACCTGTCCTTTACGCAGGACTGGGAAAGGAGTTTTGTGGGTCTCAGCTAGGGTTGTCATATCCCACCTGACTCCATTCAATGTGTCCTTCACTGAAAGTGGGCAGGCAGAGATGCAGGGCCAGAGACTGTTGGAAGCAAAAAATTGTTTCCTTTTTTTTTTTTTTTTTATAAGATGCATAGTTGTTAGGTGGGTTATACTGCCCATGGGACTGTTGGGCTATTTTGTATCTCTTGAGTGAGGACATCATTCTGTAGGTCCCAAGGAAAAAGACATAGTATTCCCCAAGGCTCAGACTGATATAAGACCTCACAGGAGCCCTGGGTTCACTCTGATCCACTCACAGTCTCTTCCATGTATCATTGTGTGACCTTGGTCACGCCTACAGCACATGCTGAGAGCAGAGCTGGTGGCCTAGTCTGAGGCTGAGTAGATATGTACTCCCACCAGCTACAGGTAGGAACTTCTTTATAGTTCTGTATATCTGGGCCCTTTTTCTTTAGTGAGACTGTAAGGCATTGAAGATAGGGCTGGTCTTTGCCTTCTCTTTTCTGACAGCATCCTGCATGGAGCTAAGCCCATTGGATAGGGCCACTTAGTTTTGACCTGGCTGGCAATGCAGTTCCCAGAGGTACTGTGGGTAAGAGCAGGTAATCTCACAGTAAAGTCACCAGAACCTTAGGAACCTGTATCTACAGGTTAGACAGAGTTAATCTCAGTTAGACACAGTACTCAAAGTATATTCTTTGAGCCCCCAGCTGTGGCAAAACCTGATGTATTATCCATGGTACGATCAAACACTGTGTGTGTGTGTGTGTGTGTGTGTGTGTGTGTGTGTGTGACAAAACTTGCTTTGATTGGCCTCAAATTGTTGACTCTCCTGCGTATAGGGATGGTGGGCATATACCACCATGCCTGCTTCAAAAACACTTTTTGAAAACAATATAGTTTCTCTCTTTTCTTTTTTATTTTTAAGATTTATTTATTATGTACAGTGTTATGCCTGCATATATGCCTGTGCACCAGAAGAGGGCGCCAAAGATCCCACTACAGATGGTTGTGAGCCTGTGTGTAGTTGCTGGGAATTGAACTCAGGACCCGTAAGAGCAGTCAGTGCTCTTAACCATTGAGCCATCTCTCCAGCCCCTGTCTTTTCTTCATTGGATATTTTAACAAGGCCTCTTGTTTTTCGGGTTTCTTTTCTTCAGTACTGGGAATTGAACTCAATACTGTACATGTTAGGCAAGTACTTGACCCCTGAGCTATATTGGCAGTCCGTATTTTACTTTTGGAGACAAGGTTTTGCCAAGTTGCTAAAGCCAACCTTAAACTCACTTTGTAGCCTCAGCAGTCCTTGAACCTGGTGCCCTTTTTACCTCAGCCTTCCAGGGACTGTTTCATACTGTCAGGAAAAGTGCCTGATATCTGGCTGTAAAGGGGGGGCGGGGCGCTAAGTGATGGTGACATTTTGTTCCTGTCTATACTCTATGTCCCAACTTCCATATTTTTCTGTCATTGCAGGTGATTTTCAAGGCCAAGTCAAAATATTCTCCAGAATTACTCAAATACAGGTAAGTACCCCAGAATGAACCTGTTTTGCCAGCTGACATCTACACATTTACCCCTCCATAAACACCCAGACAGCCCTGCAGGGGTCCTGTTTGCCTAATAGGATGTTTTCTTGTTCACAAGAGCCTGTACATTGATGGGATTTGCAGGGGGCTTCTGGAGCAGTGCACACACACTGGACACACAAACACACACACACACACACACACACACACACACACACACGCACATACATACAGACATGTACACGCATGCACACACATGCACACACATTTCCTCCAGCTTTGCCTTGCTCTGTCCACCTTCTTCAGCTTCCTGCTTACTGGCTTTGCAGGTGCACACAATCATACTTGCTTCTAACACTAATTTAAAATAATGTAGTTTTTGATAGAGTGCACGGTCTTGCATTCAGTCCCTGGTATGTAAAAATGAGATGCACTGCACTCTTGTGACCTCTGGACTCTGGAGGTGGAAGCAGAGGGACTAGAAGTTCCAAGTCATCTCACCTAGATACCAAGTTTGAGGCTATTCTGGTTTGTTCTAGATGCCGAGGAGAGTGACATGGTCTGGAGGGACCTTGAATGATATGCCGGGTTTATGGGAAAGGTGACTGGGTATGCTTCTCCTGCATTGTCAGAGAAATCAGTCATTCTCCAAAGCTTAGAATGGTTGAATTTGGGTCAGGTATGGTGGTGCACACCTGTAATCTCAGCACTTGGGTGCTGAGGCAGGGTCTTGCATTTGAGGCCTCTCTGTGCCGTGTAGTGAATTTTGAGCTAATCTGGGCTAATGAAACCCCCCATTTCATCAAAGGCAAGCAAGAATAGTCAGGTTTGGCTATGGGGAAGGCCTAAGGGAGGGCTGGGGCACAAGGCATTCTTTGTGTTTTGTGAGCTTGTCCCAAAGCGTTCCACCACCAAGGGCACAAAATGCTGGAGAAGTGAATCATTGTGTCACCAAAGAAATGTTCGTAGATTTCATTTAAATACAATCAACCTTCCTCATCCTTGATTCAACCATTAATGGCTCAAAAATACTAAGAAATGGGCTGACGAGATGGCTCAGTGGGTGAAGGTGCTTGTGCTTGCTGTTAAGCATGATCGATGACCTGAGTTCTATTCCCAGAATCTTTTTTTTTTTCGGAGCTGGGGACCGAACCCAGGGCCTTGTGCTCGCTAGGCAAGTGCTCTACTGCTGAGCTAAATCCCCAACCCCCTATTCCCAGAATCTACATGGTAGAAAGAATTAAGTACCGTACGTTGTCCTCTGATTTCTACCTGTGTGGTGTGGCACATGAACTACACATACATACACACTGCACATACACACAAAATGCCAAAATAACCCCTCAGAAAAATATCAGTACTGAACTATACAGACATTTTTCTTGTCAATTATTTATATAGCATTTATATTATATTGGGTATAATGCATGACATGGACTTGATTCAGGTTTTAGAAAGGACTTATGACAGCAGCACTGGGGCAGGAGAGACTACAACCTGTGCCTTCCCAGGGAGTTCCAGGAACAGTAAAAGTAATGGCTGGGATCTGGAAGCAGGTATGTTAGGGAGGCAGTGGAACCTGAACTCAGAAGTAGAGCCCTGGTCCCAGTCACAGCCCTCTAAACCCACCACACTTTCTCCTTTGCCTCTTCGGTGTCCCTACTCTGCCTTTTGGTATTCGATGTACTTGCCAATTCAGCTTTGCAACATGTACCACTTCAACACCATCTTAGAAATAAGGCCATTTCCCCAGTGACTGCTTCCCTTCCTGAAACCTGTGCAGCTGATGCTGAATTCCAAGGCCTGTAGCAGAGGGCATCTGGAAACTATAGTTCCTACCAAGACCCTGCACTGCTATAGGATCTGACCTAATGGTTGACATGAAGAAACCACAGATCCAAAAACAAAGCTTTGCCAGGGCTTTGTGCTCTGATGGAGACTTGGCAGTATACAAACCCAGCACATTTGATACATAACATTAGGAGTTTATTGTATACTGAACAAGGAGGGAGGATTAGTACATACAGCTGAATAAGGAGGGAGGCTTAACTAATTTCAATAGGGATGTCTCTGTAGGGACACAGGGCTTCCAGGAAGAAGGTACTGTGGACAGTTTCTGCACACATTTGCACACCAACCAGGGGAAAACTTTGCCATTTCCCTGAGTCTTACCCAGAGTCTCGGTTACTCTTCTATTGTTAGGTAGAGATACCATGACTAAGGCAACCTGTGAACAGAAGCATTTAGTTGGGGGATTTGCTTGCAGTTTCAGAGGGTTAATAATACATGATCATCATGGCCGTAAGCAGACAGGCACGGCACCGGAGCAATAGCTGAGAGCTTTACTGATCCACAGCAGCAGCAGAAAGACACCTCAAAGTCCACCTCCAGTAACATACTTTCTCCAACCAGGCTGCTCCTTCCAATCGTCTACAGTTCCACACCCTGGTTACAAAGCCTCCAAGTATATGAGCCTCTGTGGGGGCCGTTCTCTTTCAAACGGCCACAGTCAGAGAAGGCTTTGCCATTCCGGTGCATCTGAGGCACTGGGGTCCTTGGCATGACCAGTCACATCCCACCCCCGTCACTGGGGTTACACATGTGTATAGCCATACTCCATTTTATGTGGATTCTGGGGGTTTGAACCAATACTCACCTGCTGAGCTGTCTGTAAAGCCCTCACAGACATGCCGGAAGAGAACGTAACATGGGGAACTGTGAGAGGAGGCTGGTGCCTTTTGAGTGTCAGTGAGTCTGAGGAGTCTGTGTCACCTGTGTGCACATGTGTATCTCTGAGAAATTGTAAGGTGAAATGACCAGTGAACAGTTTAGAGCTTGGGCTCTGTAGTTTGGTGTTAGAACACTTACGGAAGGGTGTGCAGTGCTCTGGCTTCAATCCTTAGTCCAACAAAGGAAAAATAAAATTTAAAAAGGCAATTTTTATCCACTTAGCATTTATTACTTGCTGTGGTAGAATTGTAGGTTTCTTGCAGTTAGAGCTCAAATCCAGGCTTCTAGGCCAAGCAAGTGTTGTGCCACTTAGCTGTGTCCCCAGCCCAGCTGTGGCAGGTGTTTATATGTCTGTTTGAAACCTTTCATTATTTTATATATAAATGTTTCATCTGCATGTATATGTATGTATCTTGTGTGCCTGGTCTCAGAAGACATTGGATCCCCAGGGACTGGATTTATAGGCGGTTGTTAGTTGCCAATGGATGAAAATGTAGAACTCTACTTCTCCAGCACCATGTCTACCTAGATGCTGCCATGCTCCCTGCCATGATGATAATGGACTAAACCTCTGAAACTGTAAGCCAGCCCCAATGAAATGTTTTCCTTTATAAGAGTTGCCTTGGTCATAATGTCTCTTCATGACGTCTGGAAGATCCTCTGGAAGAGGAGTCAGTGCTCTTAACTTCTGAGCCAGTTCTTCAGCCCCTGTGACAAGATTTTACTCACAGGAAACACTCTCTGCAGTTAGTGAACTGGGGGCGGGTGGGGAGTTGAACACACTATAGAAATGATCGTGTTAAACATATACGGTTGACCTTTATATTTGCAAGGAATGTAGAGTCTATGACTCAAAAATAACAAACTCTGGAGGCTGAAGTCCCTTATAGAATTTGGTGTAGGTGTGTGGCCTAAACTCAGCCACTATAGTATATAAACTGTCTTTAAGTTAAATACCTAACATAACACGAATGTTATGAAAATAGTGTTTTGAGGAGTAATCTTGTCTTAGGGTTTCCATTGCTGTGAAGAGACACAACTCTTCAAAAGTGTGAAGTGGCCAAGGCAACTATTATAAAGTAAAACATTTAACTGGGGCTGGCTTACAGTTTCAGAGGCTTAGCCAATTATCATCATGGCGGGGAGCATGACAGCATACAGGCAGACATGGTGCTGGAGAAGGGGCTGAGAATTCTACATCTTGATCTGAAGGCAGCTGTGTGCTAAATTGGATGTACCTTGAGCATAGCAGACCCCAATGCCTACCAACAAGTGCTTTGGAGAACACACTTCCTCCAACAAGGCCACACCTAAGTGCCACTCCCTATAGGCTAAGCATTCAGATCTGTGGGAACCCTAACTTTTCAAACCACCACAGATGTCAAGAGAAGTCCGTATTATGTGTTCAGCACAGACGCAGTTCAGTTGCTTTGGTTCTTGGCTGGTCGAGTCTGGGATGTGGATACAGTGAGTATGGAGGTCAATCTGTCCTCAGAGAGAACATTGTAAGGCAGACATCACAGAGTTTTATTTTTAGAAGATGAGGCTCAAAAAGATTGTATTGTGTTCCCTTCACCCATACTGATGGGGTAGAGCGTTCTGTACTCCCTCTGGTGTTCTCTGAGCCCAGGCATGCTCTCATTCTCCTGCATAGGCAATTTTGATAGGATGCTCAGGCAAGCCAGCTGATAGACACAGACCTAAAACAGTCCTTGTCACCTCTTAGAAATGAGACCCTATAAAGGGTCCTTAGGCAAGGGGGCCCAGAAAATGGTCATTTTGTACTTTGAAGCCAAGAATGTCTATCAGAACCATTCTCCTGCCTCAGCAGTTAGCCCAGCATCCCAGCTTCTTTCTAGACTGACCCAGGATGTGTAGCTAATATGAATTGACAGATCCTGAAGCGTGTCTCTTGTCTTCCCCAGGTTACCCCTCTACCTGGCCTCACTTTTCATTAGCCTTGTTTTCCTGTTGGTGAATCTGACCTGTGCTGTGCTGGTGAAGACTGGAGACTGGGACAGGAGGGTTATCGTCTCTGTGAGAGTGGCCATCAATGACACACTCTTTGTGCTGTGTGCCATCTCTCTCTCCATCTGCCTCTACAAAATCTCCAAGATGTCCTTGGCCAACATCTACTTGGAATCAAAGGTAAAGGTGGGAGTGAGATCGAGGTTCCTTATGAAAATGGCTTCCTGGTTTGCACATTGGACACAACAGATCTTGCTCATTCTGGTTCACTCAACTTTGTGAACTTTTGTTTCCAGGTAGTTTAGCATAGTATAGGGTGTGTTGAGTCTCTGGGAAAAACTCAGTCTGGTTTAGAACTGCAATTGTTAAACTCTTTTGGTGATGTTGGATAGCAAACCCAGGGCCCATGTGTGTTAGGCAAGCATCCATCACAGAGTTACAGCCCCGTACATTTTAAAAATGATTTGGAGACAAGGTCTTTGTAAATTGCCAGGGCTGGCTTTGAATTCACTGTTACCTAAGCTGGACTTAAAATCCTCCTGCTTCAGCCACCACTATTACACCTGGGATTATGGACTTAACAGCTCTCAGAAGGTGTTACTTAACACCTTCAGGTCTGACTTGATGAACATTTTTTAGTGCCATGAGCTAATGTCATTCTCCCATTTCAATGGGGCAGGTAGTATTGGGTCCCAATTTAATGGACAAGGAAATTGAGGCAGAGAGAGAGATCAAGAAGCTTGTCCCAGGTCAGTGCTCATATATACAAAGCTGGAGTGAATGTGGGCTGTCAAGGGCCAGGGTTCAACACTAATAACAACTAACATGTGTTGTACCTCCTCTGTGGGAATGTTTCTGGCACTTTTTGCAAGATGGAGTCAGACTTGAACAAGGAGGCAGCTCTTGGCCTCTTAACTGTGCCTCATAGCCTGACCTCCATGCTGTCTTATCCCCAGGATTATGAGACAGGCAAATATTCCGGTACCCTGTGGTACCAAAATGCTTCAGCCAGGTCCCTGAATCTCCTTTTCTGACAGGTTCTCTCTCTAGGCCCTGAAAAGCTTAGGTGGGTAAGAATGGGGTAGGTGGGTATGTAGAGAGCAGTGTTTGGCCCTGGATAGCCAGGGACTGACCCCCACCTCCATCCTTACCCTCCTCATTTCTCTTGCCCAGCCTTGCCAGTTGTGTCTGTGCAGAACTTGTGTTCCCTGTGTCAGATCTGCTGTAGGTTTCCTCTGGGGCTCTCCTGGCCTTAGTAAGCCTTTGGCCTGAAAATTGCAGAGCAGCTGAGCTCCCATCAAGTTGTGCCTTTAGAAGTGACCAGTAGATGAAAATTTCTGCCTCAAGCCCTTACAGGGCACCTTGTGATTCAGCTGGACTCAGGAAAATAGCACACAGTAGCCTGTCCAGTTCTTTCATTTGTAAATCTTGATTTTTGCCATAAAGTTCATTATCTTATATCTTATACATGAGTTGTGCAAGAATTTTTGAAAAATAGATTGTCAGATGTACTTAGCTGACCCCTGTGACAAAAATGAATGATGCTTTTAGTTAATGACTCCTCAATGCAGGATACAAGTCAGCTTTGTCTTTCTTTGATCCTGTAAACTAGATTGGGGTCCTTTAACTAACTACGGGAACTGATAAACTTATTAAAGAGGGAGAAGTCACAGATACTCAAGTGACCTCACCCCAGGGGCCAAGCGGGACTTTGTGCTCCCACTCTAAAAGGTTCTTCTACATTTTGAATAAGGCTATATGCCTTATGACTGGGGCTAGTCTGATATGCTAAGGATCTTGTTACTAAACAGTGAGACTTAGGAGATCTGATAAGCTTTTTGATATTCTGGTTCTTACAGGTCATTGTGGGCTGGGGTGATACTTCAGTCAATAAAGTACAGACATAAGAACCTAGGTCCGATTCCCCCAGAAACTATACTAAGAGCTGAGTGCAGCAGCATGTACTTGTAATCCCCTCGCTTAGCAGGAGTCAGAGGTTCAGCAAGCTCCAGGTAGAGAAAGACAGACACAGGACACACACATGGAGGGAGGCAGTGTGTGTACCTGCAGTGGTTCATTCTTGTTGGCTTTGTCTTCCAGGGCTCCTCCGTGTGTCAGGTAACTGCCATTGGTGTCACCGTCATCTTGCTCTACACCTCTCGGGCCTGCTACAACCTATTCATCTTGTCATTTTCTCAGATCAAGAACGTCCATTCCTTTGATTATGACTGGTACAATGTATCAGACCAGGTCAGTAGGACACAACAAGGTGCTGCACAGGGACCAGATCAGTGGAATGTAGAGAGTTGCTTCAACACTGGGGACCAGGTCGGTGAGGACCAGATACATAGGGGCTGGGCAAGGTGCTGCCTGCACTGGGACTAGATCAGTGGAATGTGGTAAGATGTTGCCTCAGTGGGCACCAGTTAGAAGGATGCAGTGAGTGCCTGCTGGAAGGCCAAACGCCCTGTTTCTGTTGTGTAAACAGCAGGTGGAAAGCCAGACGTGGCATTTCTAGATGTTAAGCAGTGGCTGCTTACAGTTGTTTTTCACGCACTAGGGTTTTCCAAGAGTGGGCAGTGGCCCCGGTACGTAGGAGTTCAAACCATCACTGCTATCCATTTGACCTTTTTATCCTGCCAAACTGAAGTTCCATCAAGCTGCAGACTTGCTTCTAATAAATTACCTCAAATTTTCTTTCAGCCAAGAGCTTAAGACCTCTATGCTTGAGGTGTGATGTTTTTGAGATATTTTGAACCGTGTGTGGCTTCAAGTGCCTGTGCCTTCTCAATGAGAGAACACACAGGGCTGAACTGTAGTGACCCAGGAGACATGAGTATCATCACTCTGGAGACAAACGTTTGTTTGAAAAGGCTTGAGGAAAAGACTGTGGCTCAGTGTTCTCTTCCTAGTAATGGGCTGAGAAGCTGCCACAATTGGTTCCCCTCTATCCGGGGACCTTCCCTCCATGAAGCCTCCATAGCCATCCCCTTGGGCTCTGACTTGCTCAGAGGACTTTTCCTGTGGTCAGTTCTCATGGGTAGAGGCTAGTGGTGTGTGGCTAATGTTAGGATTACTCTGGACAGACAAGCTGTTCTCCTTTAGGAGTCAGGGCTGGGATGTGGGTTTTGGGTTCATTCCTGAACCACAAAAGTAAATGAATAGCCAGTTGTAAATCATCCTCCTAAATGGTTTCCATAGTCCTCCAAGGCCTGACCCATCACTGTGACCAAGTTTCAAAGTGCAAGCTTTAGGAGGAGTATTTCACTGATTCTAGGAGTGTTTTCTGCTGACCTCCAACACATGAGATCTCATGACTTCATTTTCCCTACTCTGGTACAGGCAGATCTGAAGAGCCAGCTGGGTGATGCCGGCTACATAGTGTTTGGCGTGGTGCTTTTTGTGTGGGAGCTCTTACCCACCACTTTGGTGGTTTATTTCTTCCGAGTCAGAAATCCCACGAAGGATCTTGTAAGTATTCCCTTGTCTGTTTGCTGGTGTCCCTAATCCTCCTGAAACTGCGGAGTAGGATGTACACCTTTCCCTCCCCGTTTTCATCTTCATACTTCTTGCATGTCTTTGTGGGGTAGGCCATCCAGGACTCTCTCAAGGGGAATCTTTTCCCTTAGTTCTCTCAAAGAAAATGTGTTTGGGGGTTTAGCTTTATTTTACAAAAGAAATGAAAATCAAGTACATCAAGTACATCTCTTGGCCTGGGGACAGTATTCACTCTCCTCCAAACACACACACACTGGGCTGGAGATACGGGCATTTGGTAGAGCGCTTACTTCTAACATGTATGAAGCCCTGGGTTTGATCCTTAGTTACACATAAATCCAGGCATGTAATCCTAGCACTGGGGAGATAGAAACTAGTAGATCAGAGAGGTTCAGCCATCCTTGTCTATGTAATGAGTTCAAGGCCAGCCTGAGCTATGTGAGCTATGTGTCTGAAAGTACCAGGAAAAACAGAAACACAAACCTCATTTTATCCCCAGAGTGACAACCACTCCCCAGGGAGTGAGGGAGTAGTGCAGTGGCATCATTGGTGACCATTCTTAAGCCACCCATGTCTGCATAACCAACACTACAGAAGAGAAAACCAAGTTAAGTTCTGAATCCCCTGGAAGCCTTACTGCACCACATAAGCTAGGCTACAGTGCTTTGCCTTCCTGATGTTATATGATACACTCAGGAGGGTGGAGCAGTGAGGAGGGCACAGAAGGATGCCCATAGACATGGCATGCCCTGGTCCATACCCACATAACAGCTTGCTGCCGTTTTCTTACTTGTCTCTGGGTGGGTAAAGCCAGGCACAGGAAACAAAAGCTGGTTAAGATGAAGCCCAGCCCAGCTTTCTATGCCTTCTCTGCTCGGATGGACTCCAACAATATATGCTTGCGTTTTTGAGAATTCAGTTTGGGGCAAAAAGTATGAAAGGATTGAGGGAGACCCCTGAGGTAAGAAACTCCCCTGAGAGCCTGTGTAATTATAGAGGTGTATCTCTACTTGGACTGTCTGCTTTAGTCTGGGGAACTTGAGATAATCCCACTGTAGGGCATGGCTGACCTTGAGCTGAAACCTCTTGCCTTGGCCTCCCAGGCACTGGGATTATCAGCACGAATAATAGCCATGCCTGGCTATTTGGACATATCAGTGAGGATTAAGACAGTGTATTCATCACTGAAGTAAGAGCTGTAGATTTATTAGCATTATTAACTGCATGTACACAATGGATTTCACTGTGGTGTTTATCTGGTCTTTCCTACTGATCTCCTTTGTCTCACCAACTAGTCAGTCCTCTTTCTATTTTCAGGTCCTTTTTTAAACACACGCTCACCCCTCCCCCCATCAACTATAGATCCTCAAGAAGAGAGCAGCTCTTCCCTCCCCCATGCTATAGTTTGGGGACTATAAATCAACTATTAGAGTGTGCTACAGAACATATAGGAAAACTTAGATTCAATCCCCAGAGCTTGAGAGGTAGAGGGGGAGGAAAGTAAACTTAGCTTGAGACTAGCCTGGGATACATGAGACCCTGTACCCACCACCACATTAAACACTCCAGCTGGTGAGATAGCACTCCTTCCCCATGCTAGCAGGCACTTGTCTGCACAGATGCTGAAATGAGAACGTCTTCTTCTAGACCAATCCTGGGATGGTCCCCAGCCATGGATTTAGTCCCAGATCTTACTTCTTTGACAACCCCCGAAGATATGACAGTGATGATGATCTTGCCTGGAACATTGCCCCTCAGGGACTTCAGGGAAGGTAAGAGCCAGCTCCTGTGGAGGGTGCTGGGCTACTGGAACACATGGTAGTAGGCGGCTACTACTGCGCAGAGCTGTTCTGCAGGGTTAGGTTCACAATGGGAAGTAGCCAGGTGTAAAAAGAGAATAAAAGATCTTTAAAAGATTCCCTCCCCCAGCATTTTTTCCTACTCAGTATATTCCATGGAATGCTTCATAGCTGTGCTGGTTTTAAAAGAAATCAACCTTTACTTGTAGGATCTCTCCGAGCCTACCCAGAGAGAGCCAGAGCATTTGCTGCTCGAATCACTCAGTGGAACATGACCTGGGACATCCAGGCAGACACCTTGGATCCTCTTCTAAAGCCAGAGAATATATGAACAATTATCAGTAGAGTATATATTATGAGAACCAAAATTTGTCATTCTTAGTTATTTACTAAGATATTTACAAGTGTCATCTCATTGTTTGCTACAGTCCTGTGAGGTCAGTATAATTGAGTTCTCATGGTTCAAGATCTGTGGGAGTCTCCTTGCTGGGTAAACAGCATGGCCGGCCAGAGCACATCGGAATGTCCTCCATTCTTGAAAATTCACTTGCAGACTGGGCTTAGTCCTTTTGGGGGTGGGCACTTACACATGGTGTGTGTATGCTCAAGACAGTAAACAAGCTGTGCCTGGTGCCCTCAGCTAGATCCAGAGTCTGGATAACAGCTAGGAAAAGGAGGAAGGGGAGCACAGGCCTACAGGGCCAGGTGTAGCCCTTGTGGCCAAGCTCCCTCCTCCTATGCACCTGGATTTACCCAGGGCTCAAAGTTGTGCTTGCTCTTTGCTCTGTATAACAGTGAAAGTCCTTGGAAATGGGGGAAGTGCTCTGAAAGGACCTTGGTTTGGGATACAGAACTGAGACAGAACACATTGCTGTCTCAGTGAGGAGGGAGGAGAGACCCCTGATCAGATAAAAAGACAAGGCAGCAATTAGGGGAAAGCACAGAGCGACTCTGGAAGCAAGCCAACATACACAGATTCCTCAGGGTCAAGGATCTGAGCTCCACCTCTTCCTAAAACTTTTATTTAGCTGCCCTACGCTTTCACCCTATAACCCTGCTGGAGCATCCCTAACCATTACTTGCCAGAAGTTACCAAGAGCAGAGGGAAGTACTCACCCTGTACAAAAAGCAAGAAAAGAAAGACTCTTTTCTATGATAGAGGAAAATAAAAACAGTGTTTTGAGTTCTAATGATATTCTTAGATATTGCTCTTGAGGACGTTTACAAGTGTTCACTCAAGCCTGACAACAGCCCAACAAGAAAATTGCTAATGGGTTTCCTGTTCCAGAGATAAGGAACTTGAGACGTGCACGTTATCCAGCCAAAGCACGTGATAATCCTACCTTAGGGTTCAGGCATAATTTTTTGCTAAACCTATGTTCTCCAAGTGGCTAGTTTTAGGTTCTGTAGTTCCAAACTTTTAAGTCCTGTAGGGTTCAGTACTTGAATTCAGGCTGCCAGCACTGTGCACAGCTGTTTGGTAGAAAATGGGTAAGACGCCAGCCTGAAAAACTCAGGTCTATTGCTAAAAACTGGTTTTGTTTGTTTAAAGTTTTGCTCCAGACTACTATGATTGGGGACAACAAAATAACAGCTTCCTGGCACAAGCAGGAACTTTGCAGCAAGACTCCACTTTGGATCCAGACAAAGCAAGCCAAGGGTAGCACAGCAGCTGACACAGTCCTATGGAAGAGTCCTCTACTGAAAACCTTCAGCCAGCCAGACTTGATGACAGCTGAGTTTTTAAGGCAGTTTCCATTCAGAAACAGAACTTTATTTTTTGCTAGCTATAGCTTTCTCATGGCTCTATAGGGCTAAGCAATAAACCTTTAGTACTAGCAGAGAGCCTGGCTATGTCAGTGAGTATAATTTAAACTTTTAAAATCAAGAGATTCTGTACTTTTATAAAGATGTATTTTATATAACTTAAATACTAATGCTAAAGTATACTAGGTTTTTCCTTGATTGTTAATTGCAATGTATGTTGTAGTTTGCACAAATTTTCATGCATAATTCACTTTAAAACGTATAGAATACGTGGTCTAATAGTTTAAAGCTTTTGGAAAAGTTTCCACAAATCTTACCTCTGAAGGTCACGTTTGTGAGTGCCACAGTGGTGTGCTCCTTTAACCGCCACTTCAGTGTTCAAGGTTAAGTGGCAGCAGAGTACCACGGTCTGGATGTGATGGGCTCAGCAGCAGCAGTTTCTCTTGAACTCTGTCCTAAGTCTGGTGCTTTTCTGAAAGCACTACTACACGCACTCCAGTAACAAGTGGATACCGTCAGGATGTAGTCACCCACACTATTAAACCTCCTCTGCTGTGTGTGTAGCCATTTTGTAGAGTTTCTTCAGCCTGGTGTAACTGAATACTCACTACCTCAGTAGATTGGGAGGACTGTGCCTTCCCCGACTCAGACAGTGCTCCCCGTAGTCAACGACAAGCCAAGAGGTCCCCACAGAGTATTAACAATAAATGTTTCTGGGTTTCAAGCTCTAAAGGACTGTGGACTCCTGACAGCGTTTCTGTAAAACATGCTTGTCATTTGTGTGAGACTGACACGGTGCTCACTGACTTATTTTTAAGTAGTAGTTCTGTCTATTGAAAGCTGTATGTGTGGAAAAGTGGCTCTGCCTATGTGGTAGCAGCATCCCTGTCTCAGCCAGAGAGTGTTGCAGACAGTGGTCCCCATGTGCCATCTCTGGGCTGCCCTGGGAAAACCCTGGAACCAATGTGGCCCTCCTGGAAGCTGGATGCTTTGGTTTCTCACAAAATGCATCATTTGGTCCTAGACGTCACAGAGCCACAGACAGTCAGTCAGTCAGTCAGTCAGTCAGTCAGTCAGTCAGTCTGTCTCTCTCTTTCACTCACTCACTTACACTTCACACATTTCTCCTGCTGTGTCCTAAAGTTTGAGGAAAGAAAAAACATATCTGGGAATGTAACTTAACAGGATCAAGCCCACTTTTTCCTATTTTGTTATATTTTAAAATTGGGAGCCTAAATTTCAAAATGGGTTGTGATTGATTGGGTTTTTATTATATGGAGCACAAAGTTGAAGACCTTGCATAGCCCTGTACCACATCTCTTTGCCTTTGAGTAAACTTCTGGGTTGCAGGACATTTAAAATTGTTTCTTTGCCAGAGTGAATTGTGGCAAAGCCTACACAAATTGCCTAAATCAGAAGTTTACAATAGCAGCACATAAGTTTATCTGTCACTGTACCTGCAATAATTTGGCTGTTGCAGCCAGTGCACACAGCGCCTGTGTCCTTGTCTCCAGCAGGTCTGTACCTGCCAGCAGCCAAGGGCAAGGCTTTCTGGAAAGCACAGCATCATTAAGGTTGTTCTGTATGCACTCCTTTTGTAGCACATGCACCCTTTACAGCTGGTATATGCTAGGTGTCTGTAACAAACCAGCGATAATCCACCTTTACAACAAAGTTGTCAGTATTCATGTCAGCAGTAAAAAGACTACAGCTCTTAAACGTTGTCAACATATGCTGGAATATAAATGCAATGGCTGTGGGTCACATGTAGGGAAGGAGGTCTGCATTGGCTTTGCACCCTCCTCCTTCCTTCCTCTGCTAACTGTCGCGCCCACCTCGACCGGCAAGGAAGACGCAACACCGTTGGATCCTTCTCAATCAGCCTTTATTGTAGGAACACCTAGTTGATGATACGGGGACCCCGGGGAACAAAGGCACTCGCCTTAAATACAAGACAGGCTGTGGCTGTAAATTTGTCCACTGGGGATTGGTGGAGCATGAAATACCTATTTAGCATGAATATCACCCTGGCCTTGTAGGTGTTGGGGGTCTGCCAACACATGCGCTGTAGGTGTTTACCACAAACGACCACCGGATGTCGGCGCCATCTTTAGCCGCTCCCTACAGCTAACAAAACTGTTCCTAATGTGTCAAACCAAAGAAAAGGAAAGTTCATGTTCACAGCATCATGAAACTAGAGACCTGGTAATATTAAAGCACATGGGGCCAAGCATTATGGTTATAATCCCAGTACTAGGTCAAGTCTGAGGTTAGCCTGGGCTATAGCAATACTCAGATAAATAAGTTCATGAGAAAGAGGCAATGCCACTGAAAATATAAATGTACCTGCAGTGAGATCTGATGTAACAAGGATAAGACACACCTATGTAGCTGCTGAGTCATTTGCCTAAACAGTTAAGAATTCTGGCCAACCTGTGTTCGTATCCACCACTGATTGACGCATACTCCTTAGTTAATGTCTGGAGTATTACAAGTCAGTTGTGAACTAGAAGTTATTACAGCATATGTCCCAGGCACATTTAGTTGTTTTTTTGTTTGTTTGTTTGTTTGTTTGGTTTGGTTTTGGGACTTTAGTGACTGTAGTAAGGATGCCTTATTGGATGGATGCCATACATGGTAAGTATTCTACCACTGAGCTATATTCCTCAGCTCTTGCCAAACCATGTCAGATACACTCATAATAGCTGTTCTGGTCCTGTGTCTATCTGCATAGATAACATAAACTCCGGTTCTTCCCCAATCCCTCCTTCACTAAAACGCAACTGCTTTTTGTAGACAGTATTGTGGAACCAATACTGGACCCCTATGAAGAGCAAAAAGGGCATTAGTCACCGGGCACTGTAGAAGCAATGTGAGACTCTCATTTGGAGCTATATGTTTTCTATTAGAATATTAGGCATGCATATGCATGTTAACCTACCTTCACAGTGGAGATGAAATCCAGGCCTTAAATCGGCTAAGCAAGTGCTACACACATTCTAGCCTTTGTTGTTTGTTCTACTACAAGATTACAAATAATTTATCAAAATTTACAAGTTAAGCCAACTATTGTAGAAAAGAATTCTGCTTCACGTTCACCAGGCAGCAATCTAAAGAACAGACTGGTGCAAAACGCATCACTGTGCAGTTCTTCGTTATCCAGTATGCATGAGCTATTCACAGCTTCTGACAGATCCAGGTGACAGAGCTAATAGAAAAAGGAGCAGGCTCAAATCAGAGTTCTCATCAAAGACTACACAGGACAAGTAAAGTGAGAAAACTTTTAGAATGGGACTGTAAAGACAGTGGAATTTAGTCTACTGGGTACCTCTGCTGGACTGGGCAGTTGTCATGAGTTTCAGTGTGAGACCACACATAAACTTCCTCTCAGCTCCTGGCAGGAACACATGAAAAACCCTTCCCCAATGGAACAAAATACCTGATACCTGCTGTGGCCATCTCTATGTCCCAAACTACTGCACTCCTTATGCCCTTGCCCTATCCTTGCCCGAGGTAGGTGTTCAGTGTGAACTCATTAAATCCAAATGCCTACAGGTATCCACATAGACCTTCTCCAAACCTTCATTTGCCCCCATTTTCTGATGCAGATACTTTACTAGTGATTTCTTTCCCTCTAGGCCTTTTCTGGCTCATCTCTCATTCTGATTTTCTGTAATCTGAGTTGATATATATCCTGAACTTTACCCTAGTCCGAAGTGGAGTTCAGAGACTCACTTTCTTCAGCTCATATGAACCTCAAAATTCTTCCCTTTCTATCAACTCTTGTTTATATAACTCTTACCCATAATTCTGACACCCACTGGTCACTCCCCAGTCATGGTCTTCCTTCAAGACCCTAAATAAAGCACAAAAGAGTACATGCATTCAGATAAACTGTGTCTTCTCAGGCCTGCTGTGTGAGTCTAACAGATATCCAACTTTTGGACAAATAAATGGAATGAACTTTTTTTTTTAAATGAAGGTAAACTCAAAATCGTTCTTGGAGACGACATCTTACAAGATGAACTCAGACTTCAATGTACAGGTGATGTGCTGTACCTCTATGAACTGCCCCATTTACTACTCAAAATTACCCCAGGTAGTGAAAAACTAAAATGGTCTTTACGTTCTTCTAATGGTTGAATTAGAAGAATAAAGATATCAATAAAAGTACCTTCAAATCTAAGGTTGTAGTTGTAGGTGGAGTGCTCATCCATGTGTAGAACCCTGGGCCCAATCCCCCACACTACATAAAATGAGCATGACAGTTTACACTTGTGATCCCAGCACTTGGAGGTTGGGAGACAAGGAGAATCAGAAGTTCAAGACCATCCTTGACTATATAGTGACTTTGAGGACAGTCAGATACTCAAGACCCTGAAAGTAATGAAAGGGAGGGGTGGGGGGGGGCCCACAACAGAACAGTTCTGTTATGCTATGAGGATTTTTTTCTAAGCTAACGTGGAATCATAAATAGTACCTAGAAAAATAAAAGGGTGCAGTGTGTGGACACTTTGAACATATCCATAGTAAATTCCAAATCAATAATAATGTGTTGGTGTCACATTAAGGAAAGAAAGCATTTCCCCTTGGTGTCATTTAACTAAGAGTGAGCTCAGATTTGATTTCCTATTTCATGTTCCCTGTGTTTTCTGTCCTCATCCTCTGTGTCTGTTACATGAGTCTGAATCTGTGCCTGCCTGACGTCTGTCTTGTAAATCTATCCCTGTGTGTTCATCTGTCACAAAGGGCTTTGTTCTTTATTGAGCAGCCCAGAAAGCATAACATGGAGAAGGAATGAGGGGTAACAGAAATCTTTAACAGTTTTACAAGGGATTAAGTCATAGATTCCAATTAACCCCAACTGACCCAGAAAACAGTATTTCAAACACTACTATCAGCAATATTCAAATGTTGTGTGCAACATTCATGGTGGATATTCATTTTAGAAGATAGACTGCTTTCAACTTCTGTTTTCAGCAAATGATACCCATTCATTAATGTTGCTCAGAGACAAGGTACATGACTTAAGATTACAGCTAGGCATAGGGAAATCCAAGGGCAGGTAAGGGTGATAACACTATTTTCTTAAAAGCTGAACATACAGTAGGATAGCATCTTAAGCCATAAGTGACCTCGGGGTATACTAACCCTGGCTGTAAGGTCCATCAAAAGTTCCAATCCAGTCGCTTGGAATGAAAAAAATTTTTTTTAAATATTGCATCATCGTAAGAGAAGAGCAAGGACTAATAAATATTATTCAATTAAAACAATGTCTACTGGTACATAATAGAAAATGGACTGATGAAATGGAAACAGAACCTAGATAAAGGGTTAAGTCCATAAAAGGTGTCAGAGATCTGTCTTATCTACATGATTCCCCAAACTAGTCATAGACAAGTTGACTAGAGATTCAGGATCAAGCAGGTTAGTATTTTGTACTAGGATCCAAAGGATCAGAAATCAGAAATGAAAAAGCAAAGCCATCAGTTCTTCAGAGAAAACAATGCCAGTGGATTACTGTATGGGTCTGAAGTGAAGAAGACAATCTGAGTTGATACAGAAACTACCAAACTGACAATCAGAGCATATGACAGCATGGTAAAACCATTAGAACAAAGCCAAGTAATAAACTGGAAGAATACGCAGCTCATCGCACTTGAAGAATTAATATCTCTAACAGGTGAATTCAGTGCACAAAGGACCTAAGCAACTTCAAGGGACTCCTTAATATATTAAGAGTTGGTGATTTTATACATTGAGGTTTAAAAATGAACATTCTAAATCTACATACTATCAGAATGCCCGACTCTAGCATTGGAATCTATCTCTGGTAGTGGGGCTGTGGGTGAGCAAGTGCAGATGTGTGTGAGCTGAGCTAGTCCCGTGGAGAGCAACGTCCAAGTCAGTACCTCTCAAGTCTACAAGTGTGTGTGGTCTCTCACCTTTGAATACTTAGAAATGTACATATACATGTGTGACATGATATGTGGACATGGTCTAGGAACAACTCAAATGCTCAAGAATGGTTCCACTCAACTAAACACTGGCATAGCCATAGTGAGGATACCAAGGAACCAGTAAAGGGAAAAAGCTATCTGGTGATACATTGCCAGTGAAATAATTAGGTGATAAAATGCAGATGGTGTGTATGTGGTATTACTCCAAGAAAAAATAAGAGCGAATACAGAAATAAGGTTTTACATTTATATTTGTTGGCATATATATGGGTTATGGATGGAAATACAAAAGGCCAGGGGCAGAAGGTATATGTGTGCACTATGGGAAGCTGGGAAGACATTGTATTTTTAGTATATATTGTGTTTTTTAACCATGTGAATGTACCACCTATTTGGAAAGTTAAATAAAACAAGCATTTTGTAAGTCTATGACTCAATAGGAATCATAGAATACTGTTCCTACATTTTGATTGAATGGTAATAGGCCACTACAAAAATGACAAAGCCGCCCACCTTATCAGCTCTGGTGGTGTGCGCAGGCTCTTCAACCTTGAGTTTGGAATAGAATAGAAAGCTCTGGCTGAGTCTCAGACCCCATCTGTTTCCATGCTGTAGTAAACACGGCACTTACCACCTACTATACTGCTGCATGCAGAGTCCTCGGCGCACACGGCCCACGACTGCCATTGTGACTGCAGAAAAGAGTCCCCCTCAGACTATGCAGAAGTCTATTTCCTCCCTGATCCGAAGTTATAATCACAGTTTCATAAGAAGCACTTAATATGGAGGAGGGGGAAAAAAAAAACAAAGAAACGCACATTGCAGAAACATGTGTTTTAATTCATGGTTTAGATTCTGGTGGGTACAACAGCAAATTATTTGGAATTCTGCTCAGAAAACTCAAAGCTGCACCTGTAGATGTTATTTCAAATAAAGGACACGTGAATTTATGTACTTGGTTTGTAGCAAGGAATTTCCATGATGGTGTGTACCTGGTCTGCGCACACCTTTTGGTGACTAGCTATGGCTTCTGCAGGAACTTCAGTCTGCACACTGCTGAGAAGCCTACTGTGAACTGTTCTCAGGTGTCCAGCTGAGGGCAATGCTGAGGAAGACCAGCACAGTTGTCTTTCCTTATACACCATGGCACCTAGGCAGGGTCAAGAAACACGGCACAGCATTTCATACACAAAATACAGGGAGCCAACATTTGACTTGTCAAGTTTCAAATTTGATATCTTGTTGTTTGGTTGATCCTCCACATAATTCAAAACAGGAAGAGTACTGCACATTGACCATTTTAGTATGTCAAATCTGTCTAACATGGATGTCACTAAAGGAAAATATAGACCACCGATGAAAATGCTTCCTCTTCACACTGATTATGGCACCAGGTACAACTATTTGAGTGGGTCTGCTGTTGAGTGCTAGATTTCTACAGTAAGCGATGAGACACAGGAACAGCAAGCACTGTCGCTCAGCTGAGCAGCAATCTCACAATGAAAGCAGTGCTTGCACTTCTCCCAGCACAGGCGATAGAACTGGCAGACAGCCTCCTACAGACAGACGCATCACCAAGGTCACCAAATAGGCCTACAGTACCCACAGTCCTCAAATGTCATGGCAATGTCAGCTATGCGTACATCAGCACACCATAATGTATGTAAAAGTTAATCTAACCAACACCAACTTCAGCATACTTCCCTACTGAAGAAATTTGTTACAACCTTGAGGATATTCTAGCAACCATTTCTTTCAACTTCCTAGAACACACTCTGTACTACTGTGTATCCTAAGCTTAGAAAAAAAAATCACAGTTGAGAAAAAAATCAGCAAGTGGAAATGCCCTCCCCCCTTTTAAGCAAATAGTTTATAAACAATAGCATCTAACTGCAGTGGTGATAAGTGACATTTCCAGATAACCTCTGCATTTAAAGTAAAAATAGACAAGTGCAAATTTTCCACATATTCTTACATTCTAAATGGGAGCTACAGAATCCACTGATTGATGTACTAGAGCAAGGTCACTGGCATTCAATTTGTAGACTTTTTGTCTTACAGTGGCCTGTTCCCATCACATGGTAACACTTGCAATTCTTTAAAAAATAAAAAGCAAAGAAAAAGGAAAATGTCAAGTCAGCTTAAAAAATAATCAACCTACAAAATTCACCATTATCAGTGAAACATTAAGTTTATAAAGATTAGAAATTAGGAAGATAAATAACTACAAAGGACTCAGCCCCCATCACACATCTGTAGTGGAAGACCAGGCATTGAGAGGGGAATGAGCCAACTAAATAATCTGGTGTACACCATGCAGTTATAAGGAACATAGTTCAGACTTTGGCAGATAAAATGTGGATTTAAGAGCACTTACTGTTTACTTCAGAAAGACAGAATCTAAGGAGAAGCAAGACTTTGGACTCATTACTTTCACACAGATAAAAACTTTTCAAGTAATCCCATTATACAATGCCACCTTTAAAAGAACCAAGATTTAAAATATTTAAAGACTTTAAACCCCAGGTTTAGAAAATGACAGTCTAGAGCCTTCAAGTCCTCCACTGTCTTAAGTCATACCGAGATGGCTGGTCTGGGATGAACTGAAGATGGAGGACAGGGAGGAAGTGACACTCAAGCTGAAGCATCTCACCAGACAGAGTCACACAAAAGAGGTAGAGGATTGCATAGATTGTGTTCAAAATCAAATATTTAAAATGCTTACTTTAAAACAGCAGAATTTGTGTATAATCCAATTAGCATTAGAAACCCATAGAATCCCATTCAAATTTTGTGGAGAAAAAAATTCATTAAATAAATAGGGCTTTTCATAAAATAACTAAAAATGTCTATAATTAGGAGAGGAACAAAGAAAAGTCAGAAGGGGCGCTGAGGGCTCTAGGTAAAGGACACTCCACTCTTGAGCCGGCCTGGGTACACAGGCCAAGTGAGCATGGGAGGGCACTTACCCACCTTCACCAAGGCAGGTCCCTTTAGGCCAAAACCACAGCAGCAACAGCAACTAAACATCTTAACAGGGTTGAAGTCCTGGGAAGTCATCCAGAACCTCTCACTAGTCACTGAAAGGCCTATTCATTATAGTGACAGCCCTGTATTACAGAGGATGACACACAGTGTTAGGCAAGTCTAAAACACTAACTACACCATTTATAGATTTCTGTCACTGGGACCAGCTCTAGGCAGCACTGGTTCCCTGGGTCTTCTTCTATAACAGATTGAACAGTCTTCTCAGGATAGACGCGGTCATTTAAAGTTTGACAACTAGGAAAGCAGGGTAATACAATACAAACAAAATGTGACACAAACATGGCATTAGTATTACTTACAATTTTAAAGTATATACTTCATTTATAAATATCTCTAATTGATATTCTATTAAGGATCATAAATATTCAAGTGAACATTTGAATTTTCTCTTAAAGAGTTCAGAATTCTTGAAGTCTCTTAGTCTCTTTGCTCAGTGTCCAAGGCTAAAAGGCTTCATACAGTCTGCTATGTCGATGAAGACATAGAAAAGTCTTCATTACCTCCTGTGCTGCAACAATGCCTTAAAGTTCTGTAATTCTCTTATGCTTGTAGAAAGTCTATAGGAGGAAAACAAGTGCATATTAGAACACACAGATGGCATGATGTGCACATACTTCAAATAAAAATACTGCTTCCTTGAGCTATATAGCTTGGAAACAAAAAATAAAAGGACCAAAACACTGAACATTGACAGTTCCTCTTAAAACAGAAAAGCTGTGACTCCTATCAAAACTGACAAGTCATGGAGCTTTGGGCATGCTTAAAAGGACAAAAGAAACTGGTTCGTGTTCACATTGAGACATCCATGAGAGGCAGGTGTGGTGGCACACACCTTTGACTATAGCACTAATGAGGCAGAAGCAGACAGCTCTCTGAGTATGAGGCCAGCCTGGTCAACAAAGTAAGTTATAGGGCTGCCAGGGTTACACAGAAAAATCTTGTCTTGAAAAATAAAATGACCACCACAAAAAGACTAGATGAGTGATGGACACAGTGCCATGAATGGCTCACAAATATTTGCTGTCTTTACACGCCCCTCCCAATTGCAGTAACTGTCTATATTTATGGCATTGTACAAGTGATTACTGGCTCAATGAATAAAGAGCTCACACTCAGAAGTAGAACACTGGGATGGGAAGAAATGGAAAACCTACAAGCTCATTTTTCCTTATGTACTCAGGGCTAATGTAAAAAAATCCAGTATTTCTTCTCCAGCCTAGTGATACAGTGTACACAACTACCTTTTTTCTTTACCCCAATATCTGGTGTTCCTGTTTGTTGAGAATTTAGGAGGTTCCAGGCAATTATCTAACCTGTCAAGTGTACATATTTAATAAAATTAAAGAACATAACAACAAAAATTAGCTAGAACTTAGCTTTTACATTTTAGGTAAAATTAGGATCAAATCAAGTAGTTTTCCAGGATTCCCAAGTCTCAATATGGGTTCTGAGCATGGAGCCAAGGTTTGTTGATCTGTACTGTTGGCAAATAGCAGGCCAGGATCCCAGGACTCTAAAACTTGCTTCCTGGCCAGCATCCCTTGGAGGGAGAATGGGCTCTAGATACAGGGTGAAAGATAGAAGGGAACATTTCTGAAAGCCAATGAAATTTTTTCTTTTTTTTTTTTTTTTTCGGAGCTGGGGACCGAACCCAGGGCCTTGTGCTTGCTAGGTAAGCGCTCTACCACTGAGCTAAATCTCCAACCCCAAGCCAATGAAATTTTAATGAAATATTCAATTAAATTTTTCCTTTCTCAATTTAATTTTGTTTGTGCTTAAAATGTTTAATTTAGGTCTTTTTCATTTTAAATAATCTAACATTTCACCTCGTCTCTTCTATATTTTTCTTCAGACCTCAAAAATGTATAAACTTAATGTTTCCTGAAATATAAAAATATAATAAGCATCCTATCTACCTTGTACTTAACTCAATTAGCACAGAGATCTTTAAACACAGAGAAGAGCTGGGCTAACAGTCAGTCCACATGTATAACCACACTAGGGGCTGAGGTAGGGTCACTGAGGAAGCTGCACTAGAACAAAAGTCTGCCTAGATAACATAGAGGTCCTAGGTGATGGCTCTGGCAGTAAGCTGGGACATATTTAGGTTATCTTTGAGTGATTGGTCTCCTTTGAACTTAAAAATCACACTCATAAAACATACATATTAATCTCTGTCATTTGGTCCCATTTTAAAAATAAACTTTCCCCTGTGATTTGACTTATTTTACTCTACTGTTACAACATAGAATATTATTTTCTATGATTCTTTTCTTTCTGTTTTATATCCTGGCACTGCATATTTTTCTGTAGGTAAATTAAAATTATTTTAAAAGCCATTTCTGATTATATATATGTATATATGTATATATATATATGTGTGTGTGTGTGTGTGTGTGTGAATGGAAGAGGAAGACTCCTCAGTTTAGGTAATACAGAGCAGAGAGGAAAGAAGTAATGTCTTTTAACTTCCCAATCATGTTTTCCTTATGTCTGCTATTGAATTACAGCAGGCAGGAGCCAAAGAAAAGATTATTAGGAGACTATTTCCCTCATGAAATTGAGAAAGCAAATTGAAAAGTACTGGAGCTGCAAACTATCAGGTCTTCCTGGGACTGATGGAGAACTTGGCTGTCAGCCTGGAGGCCACACTGAACAATGGATTTAAAGTGTTTGTTTGAGACAAGGTCCTGTAGTCTTGAACTCATGATCTGTCTGCCTCTGCTTCTCGATGCTGGGGTTATGAGTGTGTGCCATTACAGCCAGCATTTTATCTTTCTGTCAGCAAACCAAACCAAAGCATACCTTTGGGGTATAACCTTTGCAGGATATTGAAACCTGTAGGGGAATCTGGTCTCAGCTTACCTTCCAAAAGCATTTAAAAGAGCAACTATTTCCTGCCGAGTGAGCTGGAAGCCTTTAGATGGACTGTTCTCCGGAAGTTTTTGGATTTCTTTTTCAGAGAATAGTATCTTCAAAGCAGTTCCTAAACCCTGAGTCTGAAGAAAGTATTCACAAATTTACAGTTAATTTTATATAATAGCTACTATGAAAAACTGCTTCGTGAGGGCACTGAAAACCACGTGAGGGAGGAGCTGGAGAGACAGCCAGCAGCTGGGAATGCTTGCTGCTGCTCTTCCGATGGCTCATAACCACCTGCAATTCCAGCTCCAGGAAATCTGACACCCTCCACTGGCCTCTGTGGACATTCACATACCCCTCAATAAAAAACAAAGATAATCTCTTTTTAAAATCCTATGAACGAAGCTTTACGATACAGTGCTGGACTATGCATAAAGCAGTGTCTACTCCCTCACAGATCACACACACGTAAACCACAACAACACTTCTCAGAAAATTTGACAACCTGATGCTTGTTTAACACATTTCTGTTCCAGATTACTAAAATGCCTGTTTTATCATCAGAACCACAGTATTTGACTTGTAATCTTTTTTTTTTTGACTTGTAATCTTGAAAGCACTTCTCTCTCTCTCTCTCTCTCTCTCTCTCTCTCTCTCTCTCTCTCTCTCACTGTGTGTGTGTGTGTGTGTGTGTGTGTGTGTGTGTGTGTGTGTGTGTGTAGCACTTGGGATGTAATTATTATTATCCTTGTAAGAAAATAAGGGGTTGGGGATTTAGCTCAGTGGTAGAGCGCTTGCCTAGGAAGCGCAAGGCCCTGGGTTCGGTCCCCAGCTCCGAAAAAAAGAACCAAAAAAAAAAAAAAAAGAAAATAAGAGCTGGGTGGCGTTAGTGTCTGACTTTAATCCCAGTATTCCAAAGGCAGGCAGATCTCTGTGAGTTCAAAGCCAGCCTGGTCAAAAAAAAAAGTTCCAAAACAGCCAAGGTTACACAGAAAAACCCTGTCTTGAAGACAAAAACAAACAAAAAAAACCCAAACCAACAAGAAAAAGAGGTAAAAATCAATCAGTCCTCCATACTCTAATGATTCAGGCCTGCCCTGCACAACTTTTGCATGTTGTGTTCAGCAGCTTTTCACCACTGAAACAAACCATGTCCAAATGATGGGACTTACATATTTTACTTTATACAAATAAATCTAAGATCCTACTAAGATACAGAAAAACAAAACTGTCCTTACTCTCCTGAGTATCCAGCAGTTTAGTAAAACTTCTCCCATAAAGTTTGGTAAAGTCTTTCTGTAACAACACAGAAAAGTCTCTTTCTAAACACTAACTTGATGATCAAAAGATATCTTGATAAAATTGAAGCAGAAAAATGTAAATCTATGAGCAGTTTGAAAAGAAAGATAATGCACACACACCTGCAATTTCCCCCACAATCTGCATTTATCGCACCCAACACAGTCCATGATCCGGGAGATGTTCTTGAAATGTAACCGGAATTCCTCCTGGTGTGCAAAAAAAAATATGAATTAGACTTTTGAAATTAAGATACATTTGGTCGCATTACACATATAAAGTAAATTTTTAAGGTTTCCAAGTGACTGTTGTCTTTCAGTAGTTAAAATGATCTGAATTTGTATCCCATAACACAGTACATTAAAACAGCAGACATGAATAGATGTGAAGACTTGTGTTGCACATTATTTCCACAGTTTACTGAGGCTTTTCCTTGTAAGAACTGAACTGTTGCTTATATTGACTAGCTTATAAAATCTAGTTTGCCAGGGCATTTCTCACAGCAACAAAAAAAGTAACTAAAGTAAAACCTAATTTTGAACGTTGGCCCTAGAATAGATGCCAGTGTAAATTCATAATGCCATGCTGTGTCATAGGTTCTCAAACAATAATGATCTCAATTTACACAAAAATCTTATCAAACTAACATTAAAATGTAGGACAAATGGAAGTGTGGATGAACGAAGACGTACTTTCCACACTACCCTCAGTTACCTTTAATGACTTGGCCCCCTTTTTGTCACCTGCAAACATGGATTTTTCATCGAAGTGCATAGGAAAGGACCTGATGAAATGACAAGACTCTTAGTAAGTTACCAATAAAAAATCCAAGTACTAGTCTTAAGAGTTTTGTTAGAATTTTGTAGCCTAACAAATATTTAAAATCTGTATTTATCTATAATGTAGGAGGGTAGCAGTTCACATATACACTAATATAGCAAACTACATATGACTTTGTAATTTATAAGACACTACTCTTTTTATTTTTTATTATTTTATTTATTTAAACCCAAATGTTGCCCCTCCTCCTTCTCCCCTCTCAGAGTTCCTCTCCCCATCTCCCCTCCCTTTCACCTCTAAGAGAGTATCCCACCCCCACCCCTGGGGCACCCCCATTTTCTGAAACATCAAGTCTTAGCAGGACTTGGTGTATCTTTTCCCACAAGGCAGTCCTCTGCTAATGTGTGCTGGGGGTCTGGGACCAGCCCATGTATGCTCTTTGGTTGGTGGCTCAGTCTCTGGGAGCTCCCAGGGATCCAAGTTAGTTAACATTGTTGATCTTAGGGGTTGTCATCCCAAGACTGCAGTGTCTTAAGGATGCAGTATCTTAAGGAAATTGTAAAATTATTTAAAAGTGAAAGACAATCCCCAAGTATGTCAACACTCAAATATTCTTGGACATTTTAATATGTAGTTTGTTTTAGGTCCTTCCCATCTACCTTCTCCTTCATGATTAACAACCAGTGAATGTGTTTTATAGGCTAAGGAGGCTTTAAAAGGTTACATTTGGAAAGTAGCTAACACTACTATATATATATAGCATCAAAATGCCCCACCAATTTGGTGGTCTTTCTGTTACTGCTTAAAGTTGCATAGTGTTATAAGTGTGAGCATTACAGCAAACATAAAGGTAGTTCTTTGAGGGTTTTACTGCTGTGGTGGTTTTACTGCTGGGCCGTGGTGGTTTGAATATGCTTGGCCCAGGGAGTGGCACCATTAGGAGGTATGGCCTTATTGGCTAAAGTGTGTCACTGTGGGGCTTTGAGATCCTACTCCTAGCCCTCGGAGTCAATCTTCTCCTAGAGGCCTTCAGATGTAGATGTAGAACTCTCAGCCTCCTGCACCATGCCTGCCCAGTTGCTGTCATGCTCCCACCTTGATGATACTGGACTGAACCTCTGAACCTGTAAGCCGGCCCCAATTAAATGTTGTCCTTATAAGAGTTGCCTTGGTCATGGGGTCTTTTCACAGCAGTAAAACTTATAACACTATATGCAACTTTAAGCAGTAACAGAAAGACCACCAAATTGGTGGGGCATTTTGATGTTATATAAAATCTTGAATTTTTTTATTAAAATATACATAGCCCATTTTCAAGTGTAAATACTTCTGCAGCCAAGCTTCAGAGACACTTTTTGTTCAGCCCCTGAGCTCCTCTGTTGTAACCAATAGTCAGGTGTTTTATCACCCTTCGCTGCTCCACATCTGAGCAGTGAAGGATTCTAAGACATTGAAAAGCCAGCTCTTACTTTGTATCCTGAAAGATGCTGAGCAGAAGGGTCTTGGTGTCAGCATCATCTTCTAGGTTGCCAGTGTAAAGATCAACAATTGAGCGCTCAAAATAAGGGGCCACCTTTGACAAAGCACGAAGCTCTATCAAGTATAAAAAGTACAGATTCTTTAGCCTTCTTGGACCTTCCCCCTTTGTTTCCACAGTGTCAAAGCGGCGTTTAAATTCTTTGATGTTAGGTCCCCAACTAGGTTTACCCCAGGTTTCTGAAAAGAAAAAGAAATACATTATCTTTCAGCATAAAAAGTTTTGGTTTTGCTGTGCAGAATATGTGTTTTACTTTCCAACACTTTTTATGATATCTAAAAAGTGAAAAGTCTCCATTTATGAAATCTGATTACCTTCCAGAAGATAATTTGCACACAGATGTAAATTGATGCTGGCATGAAGTCCTGATATAAGCTTATAGAAGACTCTTTTCTCAAGACACAAACCTATTCAGAAAAACAGGAGAAGAGAACCCACGCCCATTAGATACAAAATAGCTAATCGAAAACAGTCAGTACATGGGTTTCAGGTTAATATTCAAGGACACTGTTATGGCTGAAATGTGCAGCGTTCCTGCAGGCTTCGGTTTGGGGTGCTTGTTGCTCTGGTGGGGCCTAGCGAGAGGAAATACAGCAAGGGGGAGGGAGGAGGGCATGTGGGGTGGTTAGTATACATGTCTGCTTCCTGTCACTCTCTGCTCCTGTCTTCAGTATAGATGTCCTCTGCCACACTTGCCCTCTGTCATGATCTGCTCACAGGCTCAGGGCCAAGTAGCCATGGAGTGAACCCTCTCAAACTCTGAGTAGCATAAATTGTTCTGTACATAAAAACTTTGTCAGCTATGTTGGTTCCTTGACATAAAAGTAACTAACACAGATAATAAAAACAAATCAGGAGATAATTGTATAGGCAATTAGATGAAGATTTTGACTAGAAAACACTAAGATTCTTGTTTCAGAATGGACTTAACTGAATACGATGAAACTGAACATAGAACAAGACAGAAAGGCCTGGCCCCTGAAGGTGGTGCACTGGTATGCTACCAGAAAGCAGTTGCACAGGTTGTACTTTAGACTAAGAGTGCACTATACACAACTATCAGGATGAAGTCATTGCTTTGCCTTAGCAATCCTTGTGTCATCTCATATCTTCCCTCTGTGTTCTTTGAATCTACTTTGTGGTGGAGAAAGAAGGGCCTTTATGGCCTCTTGCCCTGTGATGGGCTAATCCCCTCTAGTGACATATCACTGTACTTACAGAGGAATAAAACCTAGAAAACAGACTCCAAGGAATTTTTAAAGTCAAGTATTTATAATACAAGTCTCTCCATATGAAATTCAAGGATGTGATACAAAGTCACTTGATGTAGCTTCCTTAACCCACAGCTTCTGCTCCAAATTTATGCCAAATACCAACATAATCCCATAATCTTTCCCTATAGCTGCTCCTTCATAAAATTTTCTTTTATAGTAATATGCATTATAAGTGCACTACTTGAAAATGGCAAAGATGGGCCTCGAGTGAGGCTCAGTAGCCTAGAATATGCTTAGCATGCACATGACCCTGAGCTCAACTCCCAGCACTTAAAAAAAAAAAATCAATAAAATCCCAAGGCTAACATGGTAATTCACACTGTATTTATTTACACCACATGAAAAAATGTGAATGAATATTCTTTATAGAAAATTTAAAAGTAAATGAAGACGTAGAATAATAAATTTAAATTATGATTTACTGTGCATGAATGTTTGTTTGCATATACATGTGAGTACTATATGCATGTGTGATGCTTGCTGAGGTAGAAGAGGACTTGGATCCCAGGGAACGAGAGTTAATAGATGTTTGTGATCTGCCATTTGGGCGACAGGAACCAAACGCAGGCCTTTGCAAATGCAAAAGGTACAGTATTTAAGAATTGTTAGATGCAGTTTTTCTTTACCACTCAACAGGCTTTGTTTGCTTTTTAATGCCCTTCCTACTGAGAAAATGTAGACACTGGGGCACAGTCTCACTTATGTGCTGGAGAATTGTAACATAAGAGGGAGCATCTATGTGGCTTATTGTTGGATCTCATCAAGGGCTATCAGACCATTAGTTTATTCCTTACCACAAATGGCTCTGAAACAAACATCCTTAAACTAGGAAAAAATTCTTTTTGAGATCTCATTCTCTAATTCAAAGTGTTATAGGAACCAAAATGTAAAGATAATAAATTTAACTTTGTAGATTTCTCCAGAAAGCATATGTCATTTAAAATGTTTATAACAAGGACTACAAATAAAATGAAAAGATCTGCTAAAATATTAAGTACTAACTTCAAGGAAATTTTCCTTCAATATACAATCAAGCAATTGGGTCAAATTTGAGGTTCAATTTCTATTTCTTCGAACCTACCTGTATAAGCAGTGCTTCTGTCTTACAAAATGGCCAAAGTCTAGAGAAGGAGCAGCAAGTAAAGCCAAATTCATGAAAAGTCACAGGCCTAAAAACCAGGGCCTGGGAAACTGAGAGGAGTTCCCATCTGCAAAGCTCACAGAGCTCATAAGCTGGAGTGGAGCAGAAATACAAATTCTGTGACCTGGGCAACCTCGAGCCAAATGCTGACATCAGAGACATGCCAGTTGACTGCAGCACACAGACACACAACAGGCAGGAAATGCTGCAGGCCTTCTGGCCCAGTCTGGAGCCAAAAAGCTAGGGCTGTGTCTACGGGAGCAGGCAAAGGCTTTCACCTTTTGCTCTGGAATAGCACACAAAAGACAACCTACAAAGGCAACCTTGCCAACTTCCAGCTCTAATGATACATAGCAAATTAGAATACCCAATTTAGGGAGATCTCTTTCAGATTTATGGCACTCAAATTATTTTTTCAACAATAGGTTTAGGGGACACTGAGTATATGTAAACATGTCTTTCATAAGAGGGCTAGATTTACTACTGCCACGGAATTGTTCTGCCTTTGACTGTCACTTGGCTGTTTTCAAGAATTCTTACTGGTATCGTCTCTACCAACAGTATAGGTGGCAGCACACCTATCGTCACCCTCCAGCTCCAGAAGACAAAATCATCTCAGAAAAGGCTGGGCCAACTGCCTATAGCCAGAAGTGCTCTCCAGAACCACATTCAGGGACTCCAAGCAACAGGGCACTGGTGAAGCAGTAGATGCACGGTGCCTAAGGTCAAACACCGACAGAGACTCCATCCTCCTCTTCCATTATCAACATTCAAGTCTCTGAGTCTCAATCACAAGTGTCCAGCTTGTGGCCTATGTGCAGCATGCATCCAAGAATATCTATAAATGCAATCCAATACATTTGTAGACCCCAGGATCATGTCACAATGTCAAAATGTCAGATATCCCTGACCTTAATTACTTTCTACAAGGTTCATCTTTAGAAGAGACTTAAGTTTTTTTAATCTTTTGCTAAAAGTATTTTCCAACACAACTCATAACAGTATTCATATATGTTCACAGTATAATCACACACAGAGACACACACACTTGACTAAGAACAAACAAATCATGTTCACAAGAGAAAAACAGTCAATTAACCACCAACAGAATTAACTACTTAAGAGTTTAATAAGGCTGGAAGCTTATGCCTATCAAACAATTTCTCTCTATCATTCAATTGCTGATCTTCCACTAATATAAAACAGTACAGCATGATTTCAAAAGCATCACATTCCCAGTTACTAGCCAAAGCTGTTAAACTCCTAGAGCATTTAGCTTTTAATCAATAACTTTTATATTTTCAATATAGAAAACATGAATAATGAAAAGTGCACTGCAAACTATATTGCTTTTTCATCAGACAAATGCAGACAAGTGGACATGGGCACACATGCATACAGCCTTCTGAATTTAATTTACCTTGTCTTGTTTACATATCACAAGTGCTTCCTTATTAAGGGAAATATCTCTACTTTAAAAAGTAGATTTGTTTGCTGGTTACTAGTAAAATGTAGATAAGATAGGTAACACTCAGGAGCCACGTAGGAACACCTAATGACCTGCATATTCATCTGGTACTGGTTTTTGACTACCCAATATCCTCAAAATTTTCACATAATTTTATCACAGAATATAAAAAAATGAAACTGTGATGTTTTCCTTCAAATATTGTTAAGTATCAGTTGTGTAGCTAATCAACTATAGATATAAAGTTTACCTTCTAGCCACGTATAGAATGATTCTCCTTAAAAAAAAAACAAAAACAAAAATTTGGTTAAAATATTTTAAATATTCATGTATTCAAGTACAATAAATCAGATCATTTGAGGACTACCTCTAGAAATGTCTACTACTTTAGACTAAATAGTAAAATGGGCATATGTGTCTAGAAAATCCCACTGACAATTTAAATAGTTCCAGAGAATTTTCTTATAGATGCTTTGGTTATTAAAATACATGATAAAACAATGCAGTGTAAATACTAAAATGTATTAGTCACTGAAGGTTTAAATTCAAAAGCACTGACAAAAACAACAAATCTGAGGTAACAAGCATAGTATTTAATTATACCAGCAAACCATGAATATGAAAATTAAATTATAATTACTCAATTTTTCTTAAGCCAACAAAGGTAGGTATGTTTCCTCAATTATCTAAGACTGAATTTCAAAGGATAATTTTCAATGTAATTCTTAGAAGTGACTGTGACTCATATGTATGGGACCTAAGACATCTCCCTGGGACTGAAAGGACAGTAGTAAGAAACACATCCACAGCAGCAGTAAGTTCTACTACACAGCATGAAGGCCAGAGTTAGCAACAATGCCTTGTGTCCTTATAAACTGGTGAGAGATTTTAAGTGTCTCTGCCACAAAAAGAAGCTAAGGATACAAACTTATATAGCACTGATCTCGTTTAGCCACTCCCCATGACACTTCAAAACACTGCTGACAAATGTACTACTTTTGTCATGTCCTGAGAGAATGACAGGAACCTCCGCCCACAGAGGGGCTGCCCAGTCTCTAGGATGAATCTTTAGAGCTCTTCTGCCTCCTGAGTGCCACCCCACCCCACTCCAAAACACCACAGACAGCTTTCTGCAGCCATCTGCTCCCCTACACTGGCCAAGGGCTGTCACTATCACACTTACTCAACTGCAACTGGCAGGTCCCAGGAGCTTCCATGTGGCCTCTGAACCCATCCCTTTAGCTGATTTCAGTCCTTCCCACTGCAAACAGCCAGCAGGACACACTAGACTTCCTGCTCAGTTCCTAGGCTTGTGCTATTCCAACAAGCCTGCACTAGTGAATTCTACTCATCTACACCTGCTCCTTTAATTCGGTTAAAGACTGCTTCTTTCAGGAAGCTTTCCTCATCATTTTCTCGTGCATGAGGGTGCTTTGTTTTACGCTCACTGAGTTATACCTGCGGGTTGGCGGTGTCTGAGTTTCTGTGTGTTTGTGGTGTTGGTTGAGTATTGCATTTGTCTTCCTCTGTGCATCCTTGGCTCACAGAGGGAATTTTATACATCCTCTCAGTCTGCATAATGCCACTGAACACAGGTAAGGAGAAACTGACTGGAATAATTTTCTGGTTGTTTCACAGCTAAATGCTGGAAATTAGTCTTTATGAAATTAAGCACATTACTGAAAACAGAAAATGTAACTTTCGGGGTTGGGGATTTAGCTCAGTGGTAGAGTGCTTGCCTAGCAAGCGCAAGGCCCTGGGTTTGGTCCTCAGCTCCAGAAAAAAAAAAAGTAGCTTTCAAAGTCAACAAGAAAATAAAGAAGTCATAAAAATAACTTTGCTACATCTTCTCAGAATCCTCATGTAGAATTTAAAAAATACTATCCATTGTGCATGCGAGTGAGAGGAGAGGTTCTTGCATGCCTAGCAAATGTGTGGAAGTCACAGGACAACTAAATGAAATAAACTCTGTTCTTCTATCATCTGGGTCCTGAAGATCAAACTTAGGTCGAGATTAGCAGCAAGAGTCTTATCACCAACATTCAAGGTTTCACTAACAGAAAATGGACCAGAAACTTGGAAAATGGACCTACTTTACACACTAAACATTTAGGTTAAATGATCTCATGCTTTTTTTAAAAAAAACATAAGAACTTTATGCTAAGAAAAATCTCATTTATTACCAGTCACCATTTGTTTCTGAAAAAAATAGGCTAAGTCATCTGCTTTAAAAAAAAAAAGAAAAACATCAAATACTTAATAATAAAAAGATTTCTTCCATGGTTGAAGTAAACACAAGAGTTTCAACTCACCATTATCTTCCCCTAAAAGCAAAAAAAAAAGATGTTATAAAATGTCTCACCCAACTCAGATTCCAGCCCTGCTAAGTAATGCAAAACTAATCCTCACTGTTACACTGTTTACTGTATCATGAACTCTGATCACTATTGCAAGCATCCTGCAAATAAAGTTCTTAACAAAGACACAGGCTAAAGAGTACAAGATTTTCACATTCTACAAAACAAACAGATGGAGGATGGGGCAAGAAGGGAAGAAAGTGAGAAGGGAGAAGGAACCGAGCCTGGTAACACAGGTCCACAATCCCAGACACTTGGGAGGCTGAGGGCAGAACCTTCACTGAGTTCAAGGCTTGTGTGGGCTCTGAGTTTCAGGCTGGGATGGCAGCTCAGTGAGATTCTGAAGAGCTGGAGATGTCGCTGTGCTAAAATGTGCACAAGGCTTGGATTTCCATCTTCAGCACATGAAAAGATAGGCATCATCTGAGATGGCCAGAGGCAGTCAAGTTCACTATATCAGATATAGAAAACATCCTTCAGTACCATAAGCACCACCTCTGTGGACAGCATAATTTCCATGCTGGGTACTCTTCTAGATGGTTATTCTTTTCCCCATCTCATCCTCCTAGGGTAGGAGAGGCCTGAAGGCTGAGCTAGCTCTACTGTTGTTCTGACTGTGGCCTTTGTCTGACAGATTCTGACAGGACAATTTTTCAGGAAAAGGTTCTGTTGCTTAATATCTTTTGGAAAAACAGAAACCTAGAGCTGACACTGCCTTAGGAATAGAATTGAAGAAACTATTCTGAGCCAGAAGAGCCCTCCATGTCAGTAGAGAACCCACCAATAGCATCAGCCAGAGCTGCTGGCTTTTTTGAGCAGCAGAAGAGCTGTGCCCACTCTCTTTCCCCTCCTCCTCTTTCCAATGGTTTCTTGTCTAATGTATGGTAAATGGAAACAAAGTGTTTCTTTGTATCTGGCATCTTTTGCTTAAAAATAAAATTATATTTCTACTTTGAAACAAAATAACCACAGGAAAGGTATGAAGAAATGCCTTCCTTAACTGTAACTAAGAACAGAAGAGGGAGGGATGTCCTCTTGTCCTTTATATATAGCTTCTACAGTGTCTTATTTTTTGTAACATTTTGTGTAATTAAGAAGTTGAAGTTGAAAAACCAAAGTTATGATGTCAAAGCAGCAAAAGACACAAAAAATAAGTTATGCCCACTCTGTTCATAGTCCCAACCTTACCAGGAAGTTTCAGAATGAGCTTGGAGAACATCATTTTGCCTAGGCAGCATCTAAAAGCAATGCCTATGTTCAATTATTCCACATCTATTTGGGCTTCAGGCCAGAAGGAAATTCCTATGAATCTACATAGGAATTTCAACTTTTTATCTTAGCCCTGGCCTGAACTCTGGACTCTTAGGTCAGCTAGCTAATCTTAGGGTCAATCTCAGGAATTTGCTGTTCCTGCATCCTGATAAGAGGATGAAGATGTCCCCACTATACATACAGCATGTTACACCATCTGAACACATTAGTTACTATGTGCCTTAAATAGCTCTTTTTAGAGGTGTTTGGACATGACAATCTCTGCATCACATGCTGTGGGCTAAGAGTTCTGCCTCAACATAAAGATTCTTACATGAAGACAATGGTACATGGCACTGCCACCATATTTACATCAAGTGAACTAAACTTAAAATGCAAAACTGTAATTCAGTCTCACACTACTCATAGAAACTTAATGGCTAGCTAGTAACTGGCCACTTTGTAGAACAGTACAGGGACTTGAGCACTATTGAGGGCAGCCAGATTGTCTGCATTCTCAAAATCCTTTCTGTGCAGAGCATGGTACACAGGTATGTACCCCAAGCAGCACAAAGAATGTGTTAGATAGGTCTCTGGTGGGACACAGCCCCCTATGTTGTGTGCTCACCTGACTCCCAGGTGACCTGTGTGCACTGTGGAGAAGCTGTGGTGAGCCCCTGACTCTCCACCTTGGCTGCACATCACCAGCTAGCACACTTTCTCAATTTGTGGGTTATGAGCCCTTTCGGGTTGAGTGACCCTTTCACAGGGATCACCTAAGACCATCAGAAAGTACAGATATTCACACTACAATTTATAACAGTAGCAAAATTACAGTTATGAAGTAATTTTATGGCTGGGGTCACAACAACATGAGGAACTAGATTAAAAGGTTCCAGCATTAGGAGGTTGAGAGTCATTAAACTAGAGTTTAAAAACATGGGGACAGGGTCCTCACTCTCTGGCTTCTTAATTTATTGTTGTAGGACATGATCTGGCCTCTAGAATTTAAATTTCTCAGGAAATCTGGGGTATGTGTAGATCATTCACATCTTCTCATCTACCTTACGCCAAGCTCCTACTTTAGGACCTAGCATAGAACTCCAGAAGATATCCAAGTCTATCAACTCCTGCTTGCTTAAATTACTAAAATTAAGCAAGATATAAAATTGCTGCTTTGTTTTCCTTCAATCTGAAAAGGCACGAAATGTATGGAAAAACCCACCTCTGCTGGGCGCCAGAGGATTTAAAGGGCGATAAACAGATCGAGGCCTGAAAGAGAGCACAAAGCTCAGCTGTAAAATGGCTTAACTTACATGGAGTGCTCTCCAACAGAAATGACACCTGCCCCTCCCCCTCCAGTCCTCAGTTACTTGAAGCAGTTTTCTTCATAAATGCTGTTCCACACCCTCCACGCTGAGGAGCCCTTGTAGCCAGTGTACCGTTCCGGGTTCAGCAGCAGGTCCACATACTGTGCAGCAGGAGATCGCTCATCTGCCAGGAGCAAGTGGTAAGGTCGCTCAACCTCACTACTCACCTACAGCTTGACATCACAGAGCAGTGACTCCCCAACCAGAGAAGTTCCTGGTTCAAGTCACCTCCACCTCACACAGTTGGGTGGTTAGCCCCTGTGACTGCATTTGAACTTGAATTTGTAGAACTTGGACAAATTACTCAAGAGAGGAAAGAACAACGTCTGCCTTTCTTTGGCTCCTCAAAGTCCACTCAGGTAATGTAACATTCTCCACCTTAGTTATAAACACCCAGGAATAAAAAGAAACAACAATCAGATTTAACCACACAGGAATAAAAAGAAGTTAGTCAGATTTATGTAACTGTTTTCTTTCTATAATTTATCTATCAACAGAGACTCAAGCATACTATTTTGTTGCATCTTATATTACAAAGATTTTTCCATTATTCTTCACAGAATAATTTAATCATTGAACTTCCTCTTCCTTTCCTACTTGATAATGTATTTTTCTGTCACTGAACAAAATGCATTAGCTACTTACTGTTCCCATAATCATAGGGAAAACTGGCAACCTGGCCACGCCCTTCAAAGACTACCTGCTGCTATGATGTAGGAAGATAAAAAGGTAACCACAAATTGGCTTATTAAATGGATTGAATACAACAGATATAATGGAAACATGATTTTATAGAATGTAAGATCTTATCTCTAATACTAATCACAAAATATTACATTACACAAATTTAGGCACAGGAAACAAGTTACAACTGGATATACAAAAACTCACAAGCAGTTTGACTTGAAACCTTTAACTTAAAAACCCTAACAGAAAAGTTCAAATCATGAGGTTTTCTTTTAAAGTATTGTTTTTAGGGTTAAGGATGCAGGAAGCAGCTAAGTGAGGTACTTCTGAAGCTCTGTTTTTTTTTAAATACTTATTTTATGTATGAGTACACTGTTGCTGTCCTCAGACACACCAGAAGAGGGCATCAGATCCTATTACAGATGGTTATGAGCCACCATATGGTTGCTGGGATTTGAAGTCAGGACCTCTGAAAGAACAGTCAGTGCTCCTAACCGCTGAGTCATCTCTCCAGCCCCAAAGCTCTGGATTTTAATACCTTTAAGCAAACACAAACCTTAAGAGGAAAAAAGCATATAATAATAATTGTTAAAATGTACTATTTAATTTTTATTTTTCCAGAGTAATAAAAAGACAATTTTACTGAGTACATTTCAAGGGGGCAGAGGTCAGGGTAGAACAGAATGGCCTTCTCGTTTTATTTCTAATTTCTGTATCACTCATCTTTTAAATCTTACATATTGGTATTTTGTCTACTTGTATGCTTGTGCAACACATGGTGCAGTTCCAACCAAAGCCAAAAGAGGGTGTCAGATGCCCTGCAGCTGGTGTTCTAGACAGCTGTGAGCTGCCACGTAGGTTCTAGAAATGGAACCCAGGTCCTCAGTAAGCGCAGCCAGTGCTCTTAACTGCTGAGCCATGTCTCTAGGACCAGTTACATATTTTTAATTTTTTTGAACTATTTTTAAACTCTGTAAAGCAGATTTGGTTATAAATAAAACTTCTTGAAAATCACTGAATGTCATTAATGTATTCTCTAAAATGAATATGCATATAGAGACATATATATTCATTTTAAATATGTATATTTAAATATATTTTATATACACACATATATTCTCTTATATATGTACTTATCATGTGCAGGGTCTGCTATGAATGTGTAAGTGGGACTTGTGCCAGTTTCCTTACTACAGAAAACCCACTCAACAACTATAAAGAAAAGTTAGTCTGACATTAAACTATGACGATTTACAATATATTTTAGTGGGTCGGCAATGTAGCTCAATGAAACCACACTTGCCTAACGTGTGAAGCCCTGTGTTTGATACTCAGCACCCATACACAAATCATCTAAGAATTTTAAGAAGTTTTTAAAAAGTGTATAAGCAATTGTATCAGTTTTTTAAAAACTCATTAAATGAAACTTTTGTTCTTGGTTTTATTTCATTAAAAAAATCCTCTAATACTTTTTTCAAATCACAAAAAAGGTAGGATTGGGTTGGGGATTTAGCTCAGTGGTAGAGCACTTGCCTAGCAAGCACAAGGCCCTGGGTTTGGTCCCCAGCTCTGAAAAAAAGAAAAAGAAAAAAAAAAAAAAAGGTAGGATTTGTCAATTTATGTAAGGGAGTTTTTGCTGCTGGGAGGGGCTGTGTCCTGGAAGAGCACAGTGACATAGTCAAGTGCTGCTTTCACCTCACTGAGAGTGCCACAGATGCGGAGTCTACAAAACCCCCGAGATGTCTATTTGGTATTTACTGAAAAACCTTGTCCAGTCCTGAGCTACACTAATGAAGGCTTCCTTCTGTCCAGAGTAAGTGATGCAGCTAGTTCCCATAGTGGCTCTGAGGCGATTGGTCCCACCCCCAGCCAGCTATGACACTGATCCTAATTCAAACAGAAATTGTATTCTCTCACTGGTTTATAATCCCTATGCCCTCTCCTTGAAATTTTTCTTCCCCCTACAAAGCTATCTTTTCTATTTGACTATGCTAACTTATTGTCTAAGGATCTAAAGATTGGGATTCTGCTCTTCCTAATTTTACCTGTTTATCTAACTGGATTAATATGTCTTCCCTCAAATGTAGCATTGTTCCAAATGAATTTTCCCTTTACTGCAGCAGTGCTATGAGGTTGCAACTCATTTTTTAGTGTGCCAAACACAACTCAGTCACTTTACCTACACATTTCTTAAAATACAGTGCAGCATGGGTCAGCTCAAAATGGAGACTTGTTGCATATGTTACAGATTAAACTAGTTAGGATTCTAGGTTGAACTTATAAGTCTATCACCAAATTTATCTAATTTGTTCCAAACTCATTATAAAAGCATGGCCCACACTTGAGAATCCATAGTTTATAAAACTCAAGTAATTGTAACAGTCAGATTTGGAAATGATTACTTTGAACAATGTTTTCAAATATCAGATTAATGAACATGCCCTATCCATCACACTGTTTAGGCTACTAATGAGCCAATTGTTCATTTGCCAAGTATGCATTAAGGACTTCTATGTCCACATTCAAGTCTGGACATTAAGAATACAGCTTTGAGTCAAAAGACCAAGTCCTTGTCCACAGGTATAACACAGTCTAACTGAAGAAGGCAGACAGCACATAAACCAAACCTATTAAGTAATAATGAGGCTGTATGTACTTAGAAACATGTGGGAAAGTAGGCTGGGCAGAAACCAGCAGTGTGGTGTCTGAGAGTGAAAACAGATGACATCTGTGCAGATATGAACTAAGGGAAGCAGCTCTCTGTGTATAAAGCTAGCAAGGGGAAGATGGAGAGCAGCTTGAGTTGGTGGGTATTAAACCACAAAAGTATTTAAAACCTACTCGACCCATAGGGCTCCTCTTCCTTCCAAACAGAGAAAGTAACACTGACAAAACATCAGGAACAGGTGCATGCAGGTATTTTCATGAGTACATTTGAGTGAGTATTCTTGAGATTTTAATTCACTGAAATTAATAAAACAGGCACATCTAAACAATGATCCTGGAACTTGGTAACAATAACAAGTGACAGTATAAATCACTTGGGCATAAGTGGACACTGCTATTCAGAGGAACAGTAAGTAGTATTGTTTCATATGCATAAAACTATATAAAAGTCCTAGGTGTTTTAAATTCATAATCTTAAAAATCTTAAAGTAGAGCTAGGGAGATAGCTCAATGGATAAAACACTTGTCCTGAAAGTATAAAGACGAGAGTTTGTATCCCAAGTGCCCATGCAAATAAATGTTTGACAGGAACATTGGCTACCTATATAATTCCAGCACTCAGGAGGCAGAACTAGGGGATCTTGGAGCAAGGTAGCTAGAACAGCTGCAGTAAGAGAGCTCTGGGTTCAGCTGAAAAATCGTGCCTAAATATTCTTATAAGATATGTCTTCCATATTTACAATTTAAGAAATCAATGTATTTTTTATTTGGTTGGTTTTTCAAGACAGGATTTCTCTTTGTAGCTCTGGCTGTCCTGAAATTAACTTTGTAGAGTAGACTAGTCTCAAACTCAAAAAGAGAGATCTTTTGATGCCTGTCTTTGCCTTTCAAAGGTGTGTGCCAGCAAGTCTGGTGAAAACAGTATTTTTTTTCTTTTCTTTTTTCCGGGGCTGGGGATCGAACCCAGGACCTTGCGCTTCCTAGGCAAGTGCTCTACCACTTAAAAACAGTATTTTTTTAAAAAACTGGTTAAAACAGGCATGGTGGCTGTGGTGGTTTGAATAGGAATGGCCCCCACAGATTCATATATTTAAATGCTTGGTCATTAGAGAGTAGTGCTACTTGAGAGGGATTAGGTGGTATGGCTTTGTTGAAATAAGTGTGTCCTTGTGGAGGAAGTGTGTCTCTGGAGGTGAGCCTCAAAGGCTTCAACTCGGGCCTGTTAATACTCTCTTTTTTTGCTGCCTTTGGACCCAGATGTAGAACTCTCAACTACTGTGTCTGCCTACCATGTGGATAACTGACTAAACTTTTGAAACTATAAGCAAAGACCAATTAAATGTCTTCTTTTTATAAGAGTTGTCATGATCAAGGTGCCTCTTCACAGCAATAAAACATCAGCTAAGACAGTGGCACATACCTTTCTTAGCACTCAGGAGGCAGAGGCCGGTGGATCGCTAAGACTTCTCAGCTAATCTGTTCTACATAGTGAGTTCCAGGGTAGCCAGGGCATCATAGAGATAATCTGTCTCCAAAACAGAACAAAAACAAGTACCAGGTGGTGGTACATGTTTTTAATCCTAGCACTTGAGAGGCAGAGGCAGGCAGATCATAAGTTCAAGGCCAGCCTGGTCTACAGAGCAAGTTTCAGGATAGTCAGAGCTATACAGAAACCCTGTCTCAACAAAACGAAACAAAACAAAACAAAAAAAGCAAAGACAAAAAACTGTTAACACTGTATTACAGGTTATCTGGTATATCAACTTCTGTGTTAACAATTATCCTACAGACTGATACTGGAGTTTGTGGTGAGTTATTTTGTTTTTAACTCCAAGTGTGGCGTGTGTACGTGTGCCACAGCAGGCATATAGAGATCAGAGGGCAACTATGGTTGTCTGTCCTTGCTTTCTACCTTAAGGTTTCTTGCTGTTCACTATGTCTAGCATTACATAAGTGCTGAGGATTCAAACCCAGATCCTTGGGCTTACAAGGCGAGTGCTTTACCCACTGAGCCATATCACTAACCCTGAGTAGAATTCCATAAAATGCCTATTTTGAGTATAATATATATTTATAGAATATATTAATATGAAGTCTCCAAAATAACCATACTTAATTTTTGGATTGAAAGAAGTGATAGTAGGTTTTGTTTGGTTGGTTCATTGTATATAGATAGACTAAATGTAGCCAAGGATGACTGAACTCTTGATCCTCCTTCATCCACATCCCAAATATAGAGATCACAGGCCTGAGTTGTGGCACTCAGCATACTTGAGTGTCAACTGGAACAAATGAAAGAATAGTGACATGAATAAACAATGCCAACTACTTGAGGTATTTCCTCAAACAGAGATGTATGCCATCAGCCACAGAAAGTGGCTCTAACAAAATCACCAGCTCTAAGCCTCCCAATGGGGACATTTCACACTGCACTGGTTATATACTGGTATATCCAGATGAATCATGGTAACACTCTCTCAGTTCTCATCTTAGCAGAAGCCCTTAGTAACTTACCTTAATGTGTATTACAGCACAGTTCTATCTGTGATCTGAATGAGAATGGTCCCCATAGACTCATATTTGAATACTTGGTACCATTAGTGGAACTGTTTGGAAAGATCAGAAGATGTGGCTTTGTTGATGGAGGTGAGCCAGTTGGGGTAGGCTCTCATCTTTCAAGACTCCGACCATTCATGGTGTTCTCTCTGTCTTATGTTTGAGGTTCAAGATGTAAGCTCTTAGCTATTCCTGCCACCATGCCTTCAGTCTACCACCATGAACTCTGCCTCCTGAAACTGTTAAATTCAATTAAATGCTTTCTTTTATAAGTTACCTTGGTTGAGGTATTTTATCACAGCAATAGAAAACTAAGACAATCTGAGAATCCTCTTCAAATCTTTACAAAGCAGTGTAACCACCTTAGGATCCTAAAGGGCTTGGGAAGTTCTAGTTCCATCTGTGTAGGTCGAGTCTTATTGTTCTTTCCACTTTCCACAAGTTAACACTACAGTAAAAAGTGGAGAGAGGTCAAAGGAATGATTTGAATACACAGCACAGTGGAAATATGCTCAGGAAAATTTGAGTTACTGTAATTCTCTTTTGCTGGGTGGCAGTCACTTGGTTGGTCAGTGCCCTGCCAATCACCCTTCTAAGGATGCTTGAAAAGAGAGGGATATGAGAAGTCAAGTCAGAGTCCTCCCCAATACTACCACTATGAGTTGAGACAAATTTTCATGGCCTGTTCACAGAACTAGAACCAAGTGATCTAAAGTGAAGGCCCCCAGAAGATGGCATGCTGGAATGTTAACAATACAGGTTTGGGACTCAGATTTGGACTGAATCATGCCTCAACTTCTTGCTATTATGTGATCTTGGGCAAGTTATTTGCTTTTTTGGGCTCAAGTTTCTCAGCCATGGAACAATAGGTATCTAAAGCAAGCTGTAAAGATCAGAAAGAAATAACATATCTATAGCACTTAGTACAAGGCCTCAGACATACTCTCAACAAATGCCACTATCAATAGTAATGTCTCCACAGAAAAATCCAGCATTAAAACACTAACTCAGGCCAAGGCCATATATTCAATGGTTCAAATGTCTTATAAAAAGCTTCAGGATAAAGTGATGGTGACAACTTATTTTATTACCATCAAGTTCACAAAAGTGATCCTGTGAATCATCATATCTTGCCCAGTCAATGAATGCTTCTTTGCTTTCGTTACTATGGGAAGAAATAAAAAAAAATTATATTTGGAGCTAAAATTTTAACATTATATTCTAGTGAAAAATAAAATAATTTCTTCAGAAGATGATGCTACAAATTCTAGCAGTAGTTAAATTAAGGAATGATAAGACTAAGTCATGAAAAACTCAACTTTTCATGGGTTGTTTATATTTCTTAACTACTTTAAAATAATTCTTAGCCCTAGTTCAGTAATTTGAATTTATAAAATATATAACAAACACATACAAAACTCAAGGTTACTACTCCAACTGACATACAAATTGTAATTTTTTTAAAAAATAAAAGTTCAATTTGTTTTTTTAATTCTTTAAATTTAAGTTTCTTCTATATTTATAGAACCCCCAAAACCAAGAACTTTATTGTATTAACTGTCTAATTTATGATGCATGGGCTCACACTCTGCATGCTAGGCTAGTACTCTTACCACACAGTTGATTCTCCAGTCCTTGGACTTTTGATACAGGGTGGTGGTATGTAACTTAGGCTAGCTTCAAACTCCTGATGCTCTTGTCTCCACTCTCAGAGTGCTAGGATTATAGGTGTACACCACCCGTGCGTGGTGCTCCACTGCTCCCCTCTCCTAGTCCAACACAGCATTCACCAGTTCACCAGCCACATCATTGTGGTCCACATTTATTTTATATTCCACCTTACATTTAAAAAAAAATCTATGGTAAAGTAATGAGTTCTGATATAAGAATTAATCACATTCATTCAAATCAACTGTGACCTGTATCTATTGTATTCAGGCCTTCTTGTTATTTAATACACAATGGCAACAATGATTAGAAGAGCTCATGATGCTCTCCTTAATTCACTGCACAAAAGAGGGGAAACACAAAAGGTAAAACCATGTGAGGAAGTAAGAGATGGGGAAGTATAGGTGGCATATGTACAGATGTCCAGCCATGAAGACGTATATTTCAAATATATACATCACACTGTGTTTGTCAATTAGACTTAAAAACAAAGCTGCTTAAAATTATAATACTACTTGTTAGAGAAAGGCAGAACAGGATACCTCTCTCTGCTCCTCGTGTGTGTGTGTGTGTGTGTGTGTGTGTGTGTGTGTGTGTGTGTGTGTGTGTGTGTGTGTACATGTGGGCATGCCAGTGCCATGCTGCACAGTGTAGATCTGGGGCGTCAGGTCTCTCCTTCTACCTTGTTTTGAGGCAAGGTCTCCTTTCCAGTTGCCAATGTTTACTCCAGCTAGCTGCCCCTGGACGTCCAGCCTTTTCTCTCTCTTATTCCTCCCTCCCACTATGCCACAACAGTACTGGAATTACAGGTGTACATCACTACATCTGGATTTTAACATGGATCCCAGGGATCAAATTCAAGTTGTCAAGTTTGTGTGGCAAGTACTTTTGCCTACAATTAGTATTATAATTTTTATCTTGCTGGTCTCAAAGTATGGATTGTTATACTGAAAATACACAATCTGTATTACTGCCCATTAAAGACTCAAGGGCTCAAGCTCTTTCCACACAATGTTCATGAAGAGCATAAAAGTCCTGCCAGTCCACTCATCCTCTGGCATTATTACTGAGGCTAAAACAGGACAAAGGATGCAAAGTTTAATGCAACTGTGGGCATTATTCTTTTTAGAAGTTTATTAGTAAAAAATGTTCTATCAAAATCACAAGCTGGGCAGTGGTGAGGCAAAGGCAGAGGCAGGCAGATCTCTGATGTCAGCCAGGTTGGTCTACAGAGTGAGTTCCAGAACAGCCAGAGGTACACAGAGAAACTGTCTCCAAAACAAGACAAAAGGAAATAAAACAACCCCACAAAAACAAAACAAAACAAAAACCCACAAAAAGCCACTGACATTAACTAAGAACAACTCAACTTGCCTTAGGGTGCTGTTGATGGCGCCCAGCTTGTTAGCCTGCTCACAGTCGTCCAGTTCTTTGGTGTTGTTTGCTGCTTGTGAGTACTGAAAGAAAGCTCGTATGTAGTTAAATGATAGTGATTAGCTCTTAAGTTCTATCATCAAAATCCTTATAGTTAGAAAGGCCTTTTTTAAAGGCATGAAACTTTACCATTAAGTGAGCAAAGGCATTAAAAATGTAATAGTGTGCTGGTGATGATGTCATTGGGGAAAGAAATTGAAAATATATCTAGTTTTACAAACACATAAACTCCTTAGAACAGCAGTCTTCAACTTAGACCATAACCCAAGGCAAATTTATTTTTTAATATTATAACATCTTAGTGTTTTGTATTATTTTAAAAAGCAAGATACCCAGACCTTATGGTCCAGCATCACTTCTATAAACAGTACTAGGGAAACTTTCATGTGCACACAATGAGACCGGGTACAAAAATGCCAGTATTTCTCTGCAAGAGCAAAGAACCAGAATGCCTGAAATGTCTATATGCAAGGTGGCAACTGCCAGTCACACAAATGACTAAGATGTTGTTGGTAAGGGTGAGTGCACAAGATCCAATGTGTAAACAGAGAAAGAGGCTTACAAGCAAAAACACAGAGCCAAAATACAAACGAAAAAGTATTTCCAACTTGAAGAAATTCATAGTAATAAAATTGTTTTTCACCTCTCATAAAGTAATCTATAGTATTGTACTGAGGAGACATGCTCTGAAAGTGTTACGTATAGACAGATACATAAGTAGTAAGAGTAGAACCACATAAATCACTTCAGGAAATGACTGGCTCTGGGGAAGAGGAAGTAAAATGGGATCACAACAGTTGGAGGAGTGGGGGTGAGCATCAATACATGGAGAGATGGATAGAATAAGGAGGCAGTATGAAAGGAGGAGGCAGAGAGAGTGGAGAATCTTCATCATGTATGTGCAGCAGAGGAAGATGAGTTACCCGCCAAAGCTTACCCCCCCCCAAAAAAAATAAAAATAAAAGCACAATGAATACCTTCACACCATTTCCAAGTATTTGGCTCAAAATAGCTTGGGAATACTTTACATGAAATATTCTGAATCTAACACACATTAACTGAAACAGAAGACTTAAAATAGTTACTAGCATTTTTGTTGCAATTACAATTGAGAGTTTTTCTAACTAGAGATTCTAAAAACAGAATTCCAAAAGAAGCTAGGCATGTATAACTTCACTGCTTGATTCGAGAGTTAGTATTTTGAACTCTGAGGCCAATCCCCATTCCCAGGTAGGCTCATGGCTCTCTACTGTCCCCACTATCTGAAAAAAGTCAAGGAGGAAAAGTAACTCACCTTATTTGAACGCCCAGCTTTAATTCCAACGGGAATTTTACTCTTAAGAGAAAAATAAGAACATTACTTAAAAGATGGTCAGAAGGGATGGTCACTATCAGAGGTAATGGAGGGAACAAACGGGCACTGATCTCAAAACACACATGTATTTTGCTTCCTATGTTATGACTTCTCTTTTAAAAATTATGTTTTATGTGTATGAGTGTTTTGCCAGCATACATACATGTGTACCATGTGCTTGCCTACTATCTATGGCATCCAGAGACATACTGGGTCCCCTGACCAGTGGTTATGGGTGGCTCTAAGCTGCCATTTGAGTACTGGTAACTAAAGCCAAGTCCTCAGTAAGAGCAGCAAATGCTTTCTCTCTCCATTCCCTGTTGTGAGTTTTAAAAATAAACATTGTTTATTTCTTACTAGAAATGTATCACAGTGGCTATAATGCACTATATATGGAAAGTAACTTTAAACTTTTGGTTAAAACACTAGGAAACCTGTTATGAACCAGCCAGCATTGTGGCTCATATACACATACCCCTACCTGGAATGTAACATTCTCTTGGTAGTAAACATAACGTTGAAAGGGAAAAAAAAGCATTGAAAACCTATTCTAACTGGATTTTCCTATTTCATGCACTGAAATCCCCATTTAAAATATAAAGTTTAAGGCCCAAAACTTTCCTTTTTGTCTATGAAACAAGATATAGACCTAGTAAAGTCCTTGTAGGCCTAATCCTAAAATAAGCCTCTGATCTTCCTCCCATTTAGAATCAGATCTATATCCACACCCCATCTCCAACACCACTGGATACACAAATTCCTCAACCAATCTTTAAAGAAGTCTAGTCATAAGAGCTGAAAGCTTATGAGTCTGCTGACAAACCCAAACACAAGGATACTGGCAATGGGTTATGATTGTTTAAAAGCCCAAGAAGCCAGTCCATATCCCTCCCACTCCCCATTATCATACTCTTACTTCTGGACAGGGCTCCACATGACAGTCTTTTATTGAGCAGTGGCCATCTTCTGCCCAGAAAGGACATGGTCGTTTCAGATTAACCTTTCCAAGAAGAACAAATCAACATTAGAAAATGGGTATGATAATTATAGAATGTTTGCAGTGACACAGTAGTGATGGGGAGGGAGAAGCTGCTTGACCCTGAGGTGTGTACACAGTTCAGATATTAAATGACTGCAAGACTTGCAAGCATTTGGACAGAGTGTTAACCTTTAAAACAAATGCCTATAGGTTCTCTGACTACAAAAGAGGGACAGCATTCAAGTTCACTGCTCATTTGAAGCACAGTTGTCACTGGGCAGCATTTCAGAATGACTTTAGCACTCATTCCCCAAACATCAACCACTACCTTAGCCTTAGGACTTTCGCAGTACCTTAGTATGCGCTAAGCACTGGCTATCTGTCAGACACCAGACTAGGTTCAAGGCCAAAGTGCCCTCTCTTCTAGGACTTATAATATCCTAAGAAAAAATAAAATACTGACACACTTAATATTGCAAATTGTAGTATGTGTTCCAAAGGAGAACCCAGAGTTTTGTAGTAATAGTCCTGATGGACAGAGCCTCTGAGGAGACCATATTTTAGGAAGATGAAAGGTGGGGGAAGCGCGCGTTTGGCTATAGCAATGTTAAGCTTTAATGATGCTAAAAATGAAAAACCACCAGTTCCACCATTTTTGATGGAAAAAGAATGGACGGTAAGGGTAGAGGCCATCATGGTAAACACTAATTGTCATATTCTTCATACAAGAGGAAGTTGATAATCCAAGAGGACTTACAGGAGTTTAGCCCAAGCTAAAGACCAGTTTCCTGTTTCCTCCTTTGTTACCTTTTACTACCTCCACCACCATCATGTGTCTTGCCTAAGCTTCCGCAACAGTTTCCCTCCTTCAACCACAACCTATTGCATGCAGCAACAGCTACACTGAAACCAAGGCAGACCTATCCAGTGTCTGCCCAGAATCTTCCTGTGCATTTTCAGCTCTCCTGGAGCAAATCTATCCCTGCAGCAGCTCTACACACACGACTCTTGATACACCAGGATCCATAAGCCCCAAAGCTTCTATACTGCCCACTCTCTTTGTCCTTACTATTGTTCCTATAGAAGGCCTGTTCTACGACCTTATTCGGGCCTTGACTAGACACTCTAAAGTAGTACTTCCAATGTAACCAACCCCCAATATATTGTTATATCATTTTTTGTGTGTGTTTGTGCATTTGTGTATGTGGCATGTGTACATGCTCACGTTTTTTAAAATTGGATCCTACATACCTCTCCAACCTCCTCATCCTCACTCATCTGCTGCCTTCTAATTCTTCAAATATACTAAACTTAGTCCTGTGTCAAAACTCTTAAATCTATTCACTCAACTTCCCTGAAATGTTTTCCCAGGAGCTCACCACCACTTATACTTTCACATTAGAAAAGTCTTTGCTCAAATATCACATTAGCATCAATACCATCCTTTCCCGCTCATTTCATCAAAGCAGGGTTACCTCTCTGTATTCTTTATTCTCATCCTGTTTCTATTGTGCTCCTACTTTATTTTCTCTATAGTAGCCATCTTACATCTGACAATACAGTTCAATGTCTACTTATTTATTGCTTGTCTCCCTAAGCAGAACAAAAGCATTGTCTTACTCACCGCTGACTCCACAGTACCAAGACTAGAGGCTGTCACAAAGTCATCGATGTGACCAACTGCCTAGCTGCAAAGATGGGTGGTTGCTTCTACCTCCAGCTTCTTGTTCCCAGAATCCCCAGACTGTATGTGTGTGTTTGAAATCAGCTTCTCTTAGATTCCCACTAGTACAGTATACTGTGAATGGATAATGTTTCTATTTATCTCACAGACAGTCAGAACTAGAAGCAGAGCATCTTTCTCTCAAATACCTGCCTATTCATGGGATAAAGGCATCAGCAAGATCAGGGCTACACCCCCTTGGGGAACAGGCAATGAATATGATTGGTCATATATGGAACAACCTTATCCTATTAGAGCATTTCTAAATAAAGCAGGAAAATGAAAACCTACATTGATTGGCCACACTGTTAGTTTTGCCTTACTTAGCTTTCATTTTCCCTTCTACTGTAACAGTCTTCTAATTTCCCTTTCAGGAACAATGTTCCCTCATGCTCCTTTGAATAGCACTGTCACCCAAGGTATCTTTGTTTCTTTTGGTAAAGGTTATCACATGGCTTCCTGGACCAATCATGATTCTCTCCTCCAGAAATTTGACTCTTTTATAAAGAACAAGAAAAATATGGGAAAATAGTTCATTTGGCCTGAATGTTTGGTCTGAAAGGCTGATGCTACAGCTCAGGGGAACAGTGCTTGCCTAGTTGCCCCTTAGATTCAACCACCACAAAGTTTTAATTTGTCATAAAGAGAATGCCCATTAGTGCCTGCTCCCCTTTCGTTTTTCCTGACTTGTTCTACTTTACTTTGTCTTTCAAGTTGGTAAACTAGTAAACTACTCAATTATCTTCTCTCTTAAACTACTATTTTTTGGTCAAAAAAAGTATCCTACTTAGGATATCCAGGCCTATTATTTCTTTGATTTAAAAACGTGATAATTTCAACATCCTTAGTCATCAGAGAAATGCAAATCAAAACAATCCTGAGATTCTACCTCACACTAGTCAGAATGGCTAAGATCAAAAACTCAGGTGATAATAGATGCTGGCGAGGACGTGGAGATAGGAACACTCCTCCATTGTTGGTGGAATTGCAAGCTGGTACAACCACTCTGGAAATCAGTCTGGAGGCTCCTCAGAAAATTGGACATAGTACTACATGAGGACCCAGCTATACCACTCCTGGGCATATACCCAAAAGATGCTCCAACATATAACAAGGACACTATATTCATAGCAGCCTTATTTGTAATAGCCAGAAACTGGAAAGAACCCAGATCTCCTTCAACAGAGGAATGGATATAGAAAATGTGGTATATCTATAAAATGTGGTATATCTATAAAATGTGGTATATCTATACTCAGCTATTAAAAACAATGACTTCATGAAATTCATAGGCAAATGGATGGAACTAGAAAATAGAAAATAGCATCCTGAGTGAGGTAATCCAATAGCAAAAAAAAAAAAACAAAAAAACAAAACAAAACAAAACAAAACAAAAAAACCCACATATGGTATACACTCACTGACAAGTGGATATTAGCCCAAAAACTGGAATTACCCAAGATAAAATCCACAGACCGCATGAAGCTCAAGAAGAAGGACAAACAAAGTACAGATGCTTCAGTCCTTCTTAGAAGGGGGGACAAAAATATTCATAGGAGGAGATATGGAAACGAAGTTTGGAGCAAAGACTGAAGGAATGGCCCTTCAGAGTCTGCCCCACCTGGGGATCCAGCCCATTTACATACAGCCACCAAACCCAGGCAATATTGTTGATGCCAAGAGTGCATGCTGAGAGGAGCCTGACATAGCCATCTTCTGAGAGGCTCTGCCAGAGCATGACAGATACAGAGGCAAATGCTAGCAGCCAACCATTGAATGGGGTCCCCACTGGAGGAGTTAGAGAAAGGATTGAAGGGGCTGAAGGGGATTGCAATCCCATAAGAACAATAATATCAACCAACCACCAGACCTCTCAGGGACTAAACCACCATCCAAAGAGTACACATGAATAGACCATCGCTCCAATTGCATATGTAGCAGAGGATGGCCTTATTTGGCACCAAAGGGAGGAGAAGCCCTTGGTCCTCCCAAGGCCGGACACCCCAGTGTAGGGGAATGTCAGGGTGGGGAGACTGGAAGGGGTGGATGGTTGGATGGGGGAAGGGAATAACATTTGAAATGTAAATTTAAATAATCCAATAAAACCAATAAAATGAAAAGAAATAAACAAAATGTAGATAACAAAAATTTCACATGAAGATTAAATGAGATATACATTCATCTAAATATTCAATTCCTCAATGGGCCAGGCCTTATATGAATACAAAAATAGAAGATGCAATCCCAAAGGGAGGTATGCTGAGTGAGGGTTGAAACAGATTCAGTGGAAATGTTACCTGGACCCCAAATGAAAGCACGGTCTCTGACAGCACACACAGTTTCTACTGTATTAGACTGAACCATATGAAATTGGCATGTTCAACCATTTTCAAAACATTAAAGTGACAGTTTTGCATGGTTTATCTAATATTATGGAGGATACATCCATGCACACAGTCACTCATTTCATGCAGGGACTCAGGAGCACCTATCTTGTTTGTATGAAAAACACCTAAGGAGCAGCCTTTACAGTTTTAGGTAAAGATTTAATCTTTGAAATAATCCACCAACTGCATTCCCAACTGATTATGTACAAAGAAGAAACATTTACTCCTTTCTGGATATTCTTTGTACCTGTGGTCAAAGGGATATATTCCCAATCTGCAATTTTCTAATTTATCTTCTTGGACAATCTACAATTGCTAAAAACTAAAATTTTCACCCTCAAAAACATTTAAAGAGGGGTTGGGGATTTAGCTCAGTGGTAGAGCGCTTGCCTAGCAGGTGCAAGGCCCTGGGTTCGATCCCCAGCTCCGGAAAAAAAAAAAAAACATTTAAAGAACCAAGATAATCTATTCAGAATCATGTTTAAAATTTTAGAACAAATTAAAATAGAAACCAAATTATATACCAGCCAAATCCTAAGAGCAAGAACAAGATCAAAGTAAAGCCAAGTGTAGCTTTAAAATATAACTGTAAAACATACTCTGTGCAACACACAGAAGAGAGGAACTGAAGAAATGGAGAGTGAATATGGTCAAAGTACACGATGTACTTGAACCAAACGAGGTCGTCACGTAGCCCACTGCCTCCTTGTACATGAATATACAGGAATAACTGTTTCAACCCTTGGTACTATCTCCTTAGAAATATAAAATTACAATTGTTTCTTTGCATTCTAATTGTTGACATACTTCTGCCTTTCCACTGGTTATTTCAGAAGGCCTAGAGACTCATGCTAGGTTAAAAACAAGGTCCACAGAATTATGGACCAGAATTATGGAAGGTGCCTATGGAGGCAAGTTCTACTTGCAGCATCACATAGGTTGCAGCCCCCACAAAGAACACCAGTGACCTTCTGTTACTCTGCAGTGCTTAAGACACACCTATTATATCAGCACAATGCACAGCCGCAGCCCGACAGTGTGGTCCAGAGCACATAACCTGAGCTCATAGAAGCTGACAAAATCCGTGTGGGCAGGAGAAATCTTCATCAAAAAAACTGAACGAATAATTCCCAAACATAAGAAGAGGGGTTCTGGGGGCTGGGGATTTAGCTTAGTGGTAGAGCGCTTACCTAGGAAGCGCAAGGCCCTGGGTTCGGTCCCCAGCTCCGAAAAAAAGAACAAAAAAAAAAAAAAAAAAGAAGAGGGGTTCTGATTCTCAGTATGTAGTAAACAAGTGTTCCACTATGATATTTTTTTAAAAGATTTTGAAAAACACAATAAAACAAGTCAATTTGCAGACTATATAGAAATCTTGGATTAACAGAATTAAAAATGGCCACCTTACCTTGTAATAACGAAAATAGTCTCGTTCTTGTAACTTTTTTATTTTGGGAAAGATTTTGTAGGTGTTGAAGTTATCAATGCTGTCAATGTCACATAAGCAATCATCCAGAACTCCAGTCACCTAGAATGTATATATGTTTAAGATATTAGATATACAAATCACTAATAAATCTACTTTAGAGGATAATTTATTCATTCAAATTGTCCAGTTTTACTGATTAAGGTTTATAACATTAGGTCCAATGGTGGAAAGTGTGATGGTTTCAAGCTGGAGTAGGAACAAGATGGCTCAGCAGGTAAAAACATTTATCCTTCAAGCCTGATGACCTGAGTTCAATCCCAGGATCCCATGATGTATAAGAAGAAGCAATTCCCAAAAGTTGTCATCTGACCTCTACATGTGTGTCTGTACCATACATGCTCCCTAAACCCTCCCCCGTCAAATGATGATGATGATAGAACAGGATGGATGCTTCAATTGAGCATCTACACCCACACACTGCAAGCATGCAGACATGAAATAATGAGAAGGGGAGGAGGAGGACAGGAACAGAGTAGATGCTTGAAGTGAATAACCTGATCCATATTTTCACTGTGGTGCTGAACATATGAAGCAGAATATTATAAAAATGTGAATACAGCAAGGCGGTGGTGGTGGACAGCTTTAATCCCAGCACTTGGGAGGCAGAAGCAGGTAAATCTCTAAGTTGGAGGCCAGCCTGGACCACAGAGTGGGTTCCAGGATAGCTAAGGCTACATAGAAACCCTGTCTAGAAAAAACCAACCCCCTTCCCCCAAAAAGTGAATACATACACACAAATATAAACAGAACCAGAAAAATATCAAATCATTCTATCAATGGCAACATCCTGTTTATAACTCTATCTTTATAAAATGTTACCATTGTGTAACTTGGTAACATGACCTAGTACTTCTCCCTATTATTTCCAACTGCACATGAACTTGCAACTATCGCAGTTCAAGGCTTTAAAAACAATGGAACTCTGCCTATTAAATGTTTTATTCAGGAAGTTCTCAGATAGAAGGAGACATAGAAGCAGGGATCAGAAGCAGAAGTTCTAGCCAATTATTTTTCTTTCTCAGAGTGGAAATGTCTCTCAACTCCATCTCACACAGACACAGCAACATGTTACCTTTACGTAAGGAACAAGGGCTGGAATTCTCCACTTAATCACCCTATTTCTTAGGATCCTGTCACTAACTCTCAAATTTCATTGAGCTTCTAGATTCTCTAGTCACAGCAGTCACAGTCGTGTGTGTGTGTGTGTGTGTGTGTGTGTGTGTGTGTATACCTGTGCATGTGTTTAAAATACTTTTCTAATCTAGGCATGGTAGTTTATGCCTTTAATACCTGCATTCAGTAGGCAGGGGCAGGCAGATTTCTGCATTTGAGAGGTTGGCCTGGTCTACAGAGTGAGCTCCAGGAAAGCCACCCCCCCCACAAAAAAAAAAAAAACCTGTCCAAAAACAAAAAACAAAATCCTTTTATCTAGTAACTGTTCTTTTTAGTAATTATTTTAAACTGAAAACTTTTGGTTTGTAAACTATTATTTTCTTTAAATATTTTCAGGAGTTGGGAAGATGGCTGTCAGCAAAATGCCTGACACACAAGCATAAAGGCCTAAATTCAGATCTCCAACTCTTACATAAAAAGCTGGGGAGGGGGCTGGGGATTTAGCTCAGTGGTAGAGTGCTTACCTAGGAAGTGCAAGGCCCTGGGTTCGGTCCCCAGCTCCGGAAAAAAAGAACCAAAAAAAAAAGCTGGGGAGGCAGCAATGGGGAGGTTAAGACTGAAGGCTCCCTGGGGCTTGGTGGTTAGACATTCTAAGTGAATTGGTGCGCTCCAGCTTCATCAAGTCTCTGTCTCAAAGAATAAGGTGGAGAAATGATTGATAGCACCTAAGGTCAACTTCTAGCCTCCATGTGCATGTGTGCACACACACAGGCCATTTTCATTGTTAGAAGGATAAATTACTGTTGATACACATCTGTAACTTTTAAAACCTATGCATCGGGGTTGGGGAGTTAGCTCAGTGCCCTGGGTTCGGTCCCCAGCTCCGAAAAAAAAAAAAAAAAAAAAAAAGAAAGAAAAAAAAATAAAAGGAAAAACCTGTGCATCACCAAAATCTTGACATGTAGATGCAAATATTTCCTGTATCCTTGAAGTTCTTTCTCAAGTACACCTACCTAGAGGTTAAAATAAAGCTTACTGTTGTAATTTTCTTTGTAATGCATCCTTGAACAATTTACTCACAATTTCCATTTTAGTAATATTAATGTCATTTCATTTTAATTTTTCTGCAAAAGTGTTGTTTTTGCTAACATTTTACTTTGGCATTTATTCATGATGGTGAGTTTTATTTGTAGCTAGCTCATTCACTTTCCCTGTCATGAATGTTGTATAATAAAAACAACCACAGGTTATCCATTCCATTTTGTTCTATGCAGAAGACCAGCCCAAGATATGCAAGTCCTGATTGCTAAGACACTTTCACAAACCTAATCTCAGAAGAATATTCTTTCACAAATAAGTCTTTAAAGATGTGATCAGGGCAGGCAAGATTGTTCAATGGGTAAGGATGTTTGCCAGGCAAGCCTGGCAACCTCAGGTTGATCCCTAGAACCCATGTAAAATTGGGAACAAAGAACTCCTCTGATGTCTACATTCATGATATGGCAAGCAAGCATACATGCAAGTGCAAGCACACAAACACACACACAATATAAAAATTTTAAAGAAAAATCTAAAGATGTGATTGAGGATCTTAAGATATGAAGATTATATTAGATTAATAAAAGGAGACTTATAGAGCTACCAGAATTCCTTATCAGAAAGAGGCATGGGTACTGGTACTGGAGTCAGGAGAAATTACAAGAGTTTACAGTACTGACAGTGAAGATAATACAGGAAGAAGTCACAAGGCAAAGACTAAACACGCCCTTAGAAGCAGAATCAAGAAAGTTCCCACTTACAGCCTCCAGGTCTCCTACCTTGTTGATAAAATTAGGATTTTATTACTGTAAAATTCATTTTCAGATTTGTAAAACTATGAGATTAAGAACATTGCATTGTTTTTAGTGACTAAACTGTGGTGACTTGTTATAGCAACACTGGAAACAAATATATTCCATATCATAAATTTTGCTAAAGAAAAAAGCTGTGCAATCATCTTTGCACATATATCTTGGGAGAGATGTGAAAGAGTTTATCAAGGTGACAATTTTGGGTGTAAAATTGCTCTAAGCACACATTCAGCTTTATTAGGAAACAGCAGGCTAACTTCCTAAGTACCGCACCTCCAGTGGTCAGGAGTTACTGTTGAGACATGCCACCCTGAACACTAATATTAAACTATGGTTTAAATTTTACCAATCAACAAGAACAAAGAGGTATAAGGGAATAGTAGATCTGTCCTAATGATAATGTACTACATTTATTTTTTTTTGATTCTGAAGAGTGAGATGTTTGTCATCCAAATATAAATGATGGAGAATAAAAAGTTGGATGTGATGATCTAGAACTAAGATTTCTTGTCTTCAAATATAAACTTGGGACTCAGGTACAGATGGGTTTTTAAATCTAAGCGTCCAGACAAGATGAACAAGAAAGACCAAACCCCAAAGGTCGAATGACTGGTGACTGAGAGAGGAGAAGTCAGCCTAGTGTTTTAAGATAGACTAGGCCACTACAAAGGAAGTAAACCATAAAAGTTAGCATCTTGGATAGCACTTATAAGAGTAAGGGTTGAGATGTGAAAAAAAACAATCTGCCAACAGGTAAAACCTGAGGTTTAAGAACTATAGTCTTAGTAACAAAGACACTGGTAACCTTGACAAGAGAGAACAGTTTCAGGGCAGTAGTAGAAGAATCTGACTGTAATGAATATGCTAAACAAAACAGAACAGGAGAAATAAAACGAACACAGCTCAGGATTTTTCTAGGTATAGAAATTAAAAGGGGGAGGGGGCAGATTAATCAGTAAAGTGTTCAATGAGGACCAGAGCTCAGCATCAAGAACGTAAGATCATATTCTAGGATGACAGTAACAGCTCATTAGGGGAAAGAAAAAGTAATGAGTTGGGGGAAATGGAAGACATGGAGAGAACCATAGCCTTGAGTAGGAAAGAAGAAATGGGCCCTAGTACACATCATACAAGCACAAATGATTCATCCCTGGCTGTAACCAACATGGTCACAACCGTTGGTACAGAGACCAGTAAGTGGATTTCTCAGTGGACATTCTCTGTTAGGTGTGACGCCGATATGGCAGATGATGAAGGATTAAGTAGGAGAATCTGTAACAGTTATTTCCTACGCTGGGTGTAATCAGCTACTGAATTAATTCATCATTTAAGGTTTAAAGCTTACTTCCCTTCTCACTGGTCTGAGACCGCATCTCAAGTAGCTCAAGCCAACAAGGGGCTGGCTCTGCCACTAAAGCTAACCTTCAACTTCTGATTTTGTCTCTACCCCTTGAGACCATGTGTGCATACCACCATCATACTTCACTTAAGTTTCTCCTTGAAAACATCAAATTTAGAGGAAGAATTGAAAGAATTGAAGGAGCTTGCAACCCCATAAGAACAACAATGCCAAACAACCAGAGCTTCCAGGGACTAAACCACTACTGAAAGACTATACATGGACTGAACAGGGCTCCAACTGCATATGTAGCACAGAATAGCCTTGTTGGGCTCCAGTGGAAGGGGAAGCCCTTGGTTCTGCCAAGGCTGGACCCCCAGTGCAGGGGAATATGGGGGGGGCAGTAAGGAGGATGTATGGGGGAATACCTGCATGGGGGAGGGGGAGGGGGAACGGAGGGGATGGGGACTTATAGACAGGAAACTGGGAAGGGGAATAACATTTGAAATGTAAGTAAATTAGTAAAATATATCTAATAAAAAATTAAAAAAAGAAACAGTTCAGATTTGAGTTAGGGATGTTCAAGTAGTAAAGTCTATACAAATATTAAAAAATTCCAAACTTCCAAATCTCAAGTGCTTTAGAGCTCCAAGGATTTCAGATAAGGAATATTCAACCTGAAATAGATCTGTATTTTAGAAAACTCAGATAACATTGATAAGAGAGAACACAAATTAAAACTTTTATAAGGTCATCTCTTTGAGATAAGCACTGTCAATATCTAGGATAACATCTCTTTATCATTTACTCATTGTGTCTACTAAGCATTTTTTTTTCTTTTTTTCGGAGCTGGGGACCGAACCCAGGGCCTTGCGCTTGCTAGGCAAGCGCTCTACCACTGAGATAAATCCCCAACCCCTCTATACTAAGCATTTTTATGAGACTATAGTAATCAATAAAGTAACCACAATTCTAAAAAAAAAATCAATTTCATTATTTTTAATCTTTTGGCCATTCTTTTAGCTTTTTGAAATACTTCTATGCTTTTCTTAAGTACACTATAACTGATATTAAATTACCTACCTAAAAATTTCAGAACCTAAGTTTCTACTGTTTCCACTATAGGTGTTCCTTAACTTTCTGTGAAAAATTATTCCCAATAAGTCCACTAAAACAAACACATCAAATGGAAATGTAGTTGAGACACATAACCTACCATACAACATAGGTCAGAAACTCAAGAGACAATCTGTGGAGTACAAGGTATTTACCCTTGTGTTGGCATAGCTGATGGTGAACTGTTGCTCACTGAGCCTTCCTAGCATTCAAAGTATATAACTTGTATAACAGAAAAAATATATCAAAATATGAAATAGTTTCTATAAGCTAATACAATTTTTTAACCTGTGTAATTAGAAAAAAATCCAACCATCATAAGCCAGAGACTATTTGCATCTGTTCATGGTACCCTACTGCCTTGTGGTTTATGATTACTTTCTTATATATTTGGTTGTGAGCCTAGCCTTTAACGGCTGAGCCATCTCTCCAGCCCTTATGATTACTTTCTTTTGGCACACTCCTAGCTGTTTATTTCACTGAACACTATCTCTGAAAAATCTTAAGTCCTTAAGTTGAAAATACACTCCTCTAGGAGGAATGGGTATTTGCTTTCTCTGGTAACCCAGGCTTGCTGTGAATTCCACTTCTAGCCGAAGCTTATTTTAACACAAATGATACAAACGAATCCTGAAAGGGCCTTCAAGGGCTGCTCACAGTCACATATTCTCAATGGAGTTTTCACCCCCTTCTTCTAGCAACTTCTTTGTTCTTTTCCTCAAAATGGGACTCATTTTTCATTCACTTTTACACCAACAATGAAGCTCTCTGGAGTCCAGGCTTTCTGGTGGGTCTCTTATGATTTTCTCATTTTAGGGAAGACACTGGTGTTATTTCTTGCCAGTTCTACCCCCATGAAGCTGTGAGACTAGAAGCTTGGTCTTTGGGATTAAAAGAAACAAATTCAAAGTTTAGACCAGAGACTGAAGGAACAGACATTCAGAGCCTGCCCCTCTCCACCAAAACTAGATAAGATGGATGAAACTAAAAAGTGCATGCTGAAAGGAACCGGATATAGATCTCTCCTGAGAGATACATCCAGAGCATGTCAAATACAGAGGCAAATGCTAGCACCAAACCACTGAACTGAGAACAGGACCCCCTTTGGGGGAATTAGAGGAAGGATTGAAAGAGCTGAAGGGGTTTGCAACCCCATAACCACAATGCCAACCAACCAGAGCTTCTGGGGACTAAACCACCACCAAAAGACTATACATGGACTGAACAGGGCTCCAGCTGCATATGTAGCAGAGAATAGCCTTGTTGGGGCACCAGTGGAAGGGGAAGCCCTTGGTCCTGCCAAGGTTGGACCCCCAGTGCAGGGCAATGTCGGGGGGAGGGTGGTAAGAGGGGTGGGTTGGGGGGAACACCCGTATGGGGGACAGGGAAGGGATAGGGGCTTATGGACAGGAAACCAGGAAAGGAAATAACATTTGAAATGTAAATAAAGAAATATATCTAATTAAAAAATTTCAAAAAGAAAAAAGAAACAAATCCTCCTGGTAATGGAATAGTTAGGCACTATGAGTCCCACATTTCTGACCTCCGTTTAGTGTGTTCCTTGATTTCATGCCACCTGAGAAGAGCATTTTTAAAGGATTTCAAATATATCTGACAGGAATATCCTTTTACAGGAAAAGTGTATGTTAGCATGCCGTGAAATATATTTGCATTTCATTCATAAGAAAATGGGGCATCAAATATACAAATGAACATCCTTTCACATAGTCAAAAATATTTTCCTGCTTTCAATAGAGAAGGCAAAGTACCTATTTCCTTAAATGACTTTGATTTCTTATGAACAGAGGTATTTTTCAAAAATTCCAATCTTTCCTTTTACTTTTACTCTTTTTCTCCAAATTTAGGATACATGAGAAGTAGAGGAACTATCTGTCTTAGTTCCACTTTCTGATTTTCTGGTCTCTGCTTTTCTGTACACTGAAGCAAGTCTGCTGATTTGTTAATGCTATGTAGAACAGAAAGGGCTACATTAGGGCCCCAGTTTATGTTAGTTAACCAGTCAATTACGCTCTCTGAACTTCACTTACCACCACAGCCTTATATATGATATGTACCAAATAAAATGAGGTAATATATAATTAAACATATTACAGGTTAAAGTGTTATCTAAAAATGTCATCAAAACTGTATTAGACGCTTACCTAGCAAGCGCAAGGCCCGAAAAAAAAAAAAACTGTATTAGAAAGCATCACTGGAAACAAATACACTTTTTTTTTTTTTTTTTGGTTCTTTTTTTCGGAGCTGGGGACTGAACCCAGGGCCTTGCGCTTCCTAGGTAAGCACTCTAACCACTGAGCTAAATCCCCAGCCCCACAAATACACTTTTGTAGACTGGCAGAGTGTTACTTTAAAATGCACAAATATTTAGTTTTATGAGAAGTAGAGGAACTTCTCTACTTAGTTTTACTTTTTTAGTTTTAAAATTTGGATATAAGAAATAGAATTACAGGTACATTATAAACCACTAATTACATGTGCTTATTGGTAGCTGGAGAAACCTTAAGTGAAGCTTCTAGACTGGTGATACAAAAAAAGTATACAATTAATATATGACATACATCAAGCAAGAAAACGAGAAATCAGACTTTATTAAAAAGTTCTAAATGTAAGTTCCACTCAGACCAAACACTCAAATTAGCAACTACAAAGTAATTTTGCTATTGCCCAGAAAATTTATTTTTTTCTGATACATATACCCAGAATTCTATCATGGTGTTTTCCAAGTCAGGCTAAAATGCAGAGGAAAGAGCAATTGCATTACAGATACTTACTTGTTTAAAATGCTGATTCCTTACTCAGTTCCAGATGGACTGAGAATACACAGAAGGGAGTCAGACAGTCTCCATATTTAACAAATGGTTTCTTTCCCTTTCTTCCTTCTTTTCTATGATTGGTTCGCTGTTTAGTTGTTTGAGAGAGGGTCTTGCTATGCTGTCCTGGTTAACCCAGAAACTCAATATGTAGACCATCGTCCAACCAGCAGCAATCCTGTTTTTTTTATTTTTCTGCTTAATTCCTGAGTGCTGAGACTACAGGTGTATGCCATTGCTCCCAGCTGTTTATTTTTATCAAATCATTTATTTAAAGAGTACTCACACATGGACACAAACAGAATATTTATGAACTCTAGGATTTAGTGCTGGGCACCATATCGCCATGAACAGAGTCAGAAAAACATGTTTACACGGTTACGCTCATAGTTGCCATCATTTTTTTTTCTTAGCAATGAGCGTTAATTGCTTCAAACTGCATGCCCCTCATTATCAAGCCATCTGAGACACTTGTTTTTCTTCGTTTTTGGCTCTTCGAGCTAACACTTTGCAGCAGGTGCAGACAAGATATAGCAGCATCTGGCAACCTGTTCAAATCTTCCTCGCTACAAAAAGCAGCAAACCCACCTCTTTTCAAGGTAAGAAGCTGTGCCTTGGCTTTCTAGCATGTAGTGAAAACACTCCAGTAATACACGCCTAACCAAGGCAATCTCAAAGTCTAACGGACTCTCCAGCCAGCAAGCTTCACTATAGACTTAGAGGCCCGCAGTAGGGGCCTAGGCCCTCCAATGTCATAACTGGGCTCACCGGGCTTGCCACTTTGCGTACATAAGACAGGTGGGTAATTATAAAGCGGGTAAAGCGTAGCTATCTCTAGAGTACAAGTTCAAGGAAGTAAAGTGCTGTCCCCTCTAGTCCAGGAAGAGGGTGGAGGGCCTGCCTCCCTGTCATCTTCCGAGGGAAGGGTGTCAGAGGTTTGTGTCCCCAACACCATCACTACTATGTCTTTCTCAAGACCAGTGTCACCACCACAATGATAAAGCCGTTAGCTAAGGCTGTTACCATCATCCTCTTCCGTAAACCACCACCATGCTTGTCGCGTCCCCGTGCCCGCCGTGCTTTACAGACGTTTCCCGCACTACCCGGTGCGGTTCTCAGTCCCTTGCTGGCCACTCGCACCTGCACCTTGGCCTCTCAGCAACGCCGGCGCGGCCTGTTCCCTGCCTCTGGTCCCTCGGGCTTACCTGGGTCTTGACGAGACTTGAGAGGAAGCCAAGGGTGACAAGCAGTTGCACCGCGGCCGCCGCCCCCTGCCCAGCAACGGCCCGGAGAAACCCCGGGCTCATGGTGACCTCGGCCGCTGCAGTCGCCTCGGTTGCTCGGGGCTGGGGAACGGCTGGCCGCCGAGACGACGATGGCAGGAGGCAGTGCCCGAGAGCCGGGAACCTCCTGGACCCGGGATCCAAGCGCCGGTTTCAGGTAGGGAACACTCTACCTTTCCAAGCAGTAGCGACTGATGTACCAGTGCTGCGCGCCCCCGCTTCATCCCATGAGGCCCCGCCCCCGGAGTCCTCAGTTATGGCCACGCCCCTGCGCAATGCCTTCTGGGAGTTGTAGTTCCTGTAGCCCCTTGGGGCCCCCCCACAGCGGGAAGGTCTCGAAAATGGAGAACTACAGGCTCGGAGGTCGCTCTGCCTCTCTGAGGCGGGGCTCCACGGCGGCCAATGAGGCGGGACCACGAGGGCTCCAAAACACCCAGGAGCGGGCGGGAGAGCCGGTACCGTTTTAGGGATTGGCCTGAGGTAGTGGAATCTGTGTTTGGTAGCTCTGAGAAACAAGGCTCCGTCCCCCCACCCCCGCAGGTCTTCAGGCACTATGCCAATAGCTACTTGTCACCGCTTGGCCTCCTGGAGCCAGGATTTCCTCACCACTCAAATTCTTTCACTTGCTATACCAAGAGCTTTCTTTGTCTTTTTCTCACCTCTGCAGCTACCTAAAACCACCTGGCATCTTGTTGAGAAGGCTTCAGCACCACCTTCATGTCACATGCCCCGAGTATCATCATTTGGCGTCTCCTCTACCAACACCAGAAAATACACCTTAAAGCATGAAGAAAAACCCAAATCTATACAGTGAAAAAGAAGAATCAGTATAAACACACAGAAAAGCTTAAAAGGACATGGACTATTCCAAATTCAACACATTCTAGGTGCTTTTGTGGTCTTAATTACACCTCAAATATTATTCTGGTATTATGTAAGATTATGTACATAGGCTTTTGTAGTCCCTAGCAAGTAAGTGATCAATAAATGGTAACCGTTAACTTTATTGATATTCCTGAGTTATAGGAAACTTAACATTCAGTAGTGGATATCAATTTGTCATTGTTGTTGTAACAAATGACCACAAGGGTGGTGATTAAAAACAAACCCAGTGTATTATCTTACATTCTGGAAGCCAGAAAACTAAAATGAAGTCGCAGGACTGCATTCATTTGGAATATTCTAGAGAACAATGTTTCCTTGCTTTTTCCCAGTCTAGGGCCAATGGAATTCCTAGACTCAGGACCTCACATGACACAGTGGCATAACCAGTTTCTGTTGTCATGTGCTTTCTGACCCTATCGCTCTTGTATCCCTACATATAAAGACCTGTGATCGTATGGGGCTCACCCAGATAATCCAGGCAACTTCCTTATCTCAAAATCCTTAGTCACATCTTCAAAGTCTCTGTTGGCCTCTCTAGTAACATGAGAACATTAACATCTATGATTCCATCTAGACCCACTGCATAATCTGTAGGGACAGCCAAAAATGAGTCCAGAGGAAGTGTGAAGAATTTCAAGACTGACAGCAGAACAATAAACCAAGTCCAAAGTCCTAGAACTCCACAGGTCATCTTCCCATGACACCAATTCTCTTTTCTCCTCCACATTTCTGCTGCCTCCACTTTGACCCAGGTCTTTCTTACCTACACAGCCAACACAAAACTGTGACTTGCTTCTCACAGCTGCCTTTCTACACTCATTTCTCTGTGCTTTGGATAAGCAAGGGACTTTCCTCCCGCCCCTTTGTGTTGCAATTGGCCCTGATGACATATACATGATGGAACATGGCCATATTTTTTTTTTAGTTATAAACTGCCCTATTTTTAAATCTCAAGTTTTTAATATCTGATATCAAAGGCAGAACCCATGCCTGCCATTCAGAGCACTTCAGGGTCTATCAGGGAAGAAAAACATAAGCTTTTCCATTAGCTTTTCACTTGGTAGAAGGAAAACAAGTTTACAAAGATTATAATGATACAAAGATTATAATGGCACACAGCATTTGTTTTAGCTCAGAAACTTGACTCTCAATGTTTGGAAACAATTTTTTCTCTCTTGGTGAGTTAAATCAGACATGGGTATTTTTCATGAAAAAGAAAGGTACCGCGGGTTATTCACATTGACCTGTGCTGTGATCTGTCTTAGCAGTTGTAATGAGCAGTGTGAGGAGATGGTTAATTGACGAATAAGCTGCTGTCCTCTGTTTTAGCCTTGCTGTTTATTCCTAATAAGAGCAGGCATTGCCTTTATAATGATACCCATGATCCTCATTTATGCTCCTTACTTCAGACTTTCTGTCCTAGTGCTGGATTTGGAAGTTGAAACTGGAAGGCCACACCACATTCCCCTCATGGCAAGAAAAATCCAGATCCAGCTAGATTTAAAAACAATAGGAAAACTAGTAGTAGGTAGGAAAACTAGTAGTAGGTAGGAGAACTGACAGCTTGTGGGACTGAACAAGGCTTTACCACTTACAGCTTCTGAAAAGTGAGTCCATTGGGCTGTGACTCAGGGACCAAAAGTATGGACCACTGGCTGGTCTTTTGGACTGACTTGTGGTTTTCAGTTATTTTTCATCTTCTATCCTCCCATCAAACTCTGTTGTATGATTGGAACAGAACTGGGCCCTTCTGAAGACCAGCAAGTGTTCTTAACCACTGAGCCACCTCTCCAAATCCCTTATTTTAAATCTTGCTAAGTTGCCTACAGAGGCCATGAAATTTCCATGTTCCTACCCCAAGCCTTCTGAGTAGCTAGAATCACAGGTCTGCCACCAGGCCTGGCTTTAAATTCACTTTTCCTTACCTTGGCTTGCATTCGTACATTCATTAAATTGTCACAGATGTCCTGGTCTGTTGGTTCACAGAAAAGTATCCCCATCAGGACACAAGCCAACCAAATAAAGCTGTAGTATGTTTTTGCAGATAACATAATTTATTATTTACAAACCACCTGGCTTAGACAAGCCTAATTTTCTGGAACTAAGGAACAGGAAAATTATTTTCCTTCCAGTGGAAAAAAATTATGAGCCTCCCAGATCAGTTCTGGGAAGAGTGAGGACCAATTTTGTCAATTAGTACAAGTCCTTCAAGGCAAACAGTGATGATTACTCATTGATGTGGTTGGGACAGATCAATGTTCTCTGGGGAGAAACAGTCAGTACAGATGATCTGTTACTTTTCTCATTGCTGTGACCAAATCCCAACAAGAAGCAACTTAAGGGGAAACAGGTGAGTCTGTTACAGGACAGGAAGATACACAGAAGCATGGAAACAGACTCTAATCTGTAGCAGTTGGAGCATGAGGCTCACATCTCCGTATAGTAGGAAACAAAACAAGTCAGGCTTTAAACCTCAAGGCACCCACCTACCTGCATATACCACACACTACACACACATGCACACACACCACACATAATGCCACACACATACACAATACACAGACACCACACACCATACACACACATGCACACACACATGACACACATAATGCCACACACACACATGCACTACTACACACACAACACACAAACACCACACACCAGACACACAGATACTACACACCACACACACATATGCACACACTACACAACACCACACACCACAGACACACCATACATAACATCACACACACATACACAATACACAGACACCACACACCACACACATATGCACACACACACAATACAGACACCACACACCACATACATGCACACACACACAACACACAGGTACCACAAATATACTATTACCACAAACACCCATATACCACACCACATACCATACCACATACCACACATATATACACACTCACCACATACACCCCTCCCCCTCAACCCCCCCACACACCAAAAACCAATTTCCTCAAGCCAGGTCCCTCTTCTAAAGGGCTCACAAACTTCCAAAACAGTGCTACCATCTGACCAAGGATTCAAATACAGGAGCCTCTGGGGACATTTTTATATCCAAATTATGACAGATGATGAGGCATGATCTCATTTCCTGTAACTCTCAAAGGAGCCCAAGGGAACTGAGCATGGGTGAACTGAGTATGTTTCACCTTCTGGAAAGGATGGTGTCAATGGCACTTAACCACTGAGCCATCTCTCCAGCCCTTTTTTGTTTGTTTTATCTTGCTAAGTTGTGCAGACAGGCCTCCTTCCTTAGCTTCTGAGTAGCTGGGATCCCAGACCTCTGTCACAATGTCTGGCTTTCAGATTCACTCTTCATGGGGGTTGGGGGTTAAGGGAGATGGCTCAGCTGGCAAAGCGTTTGCCATAAAATCCAGAAATGCTGACAGTGCATTTGTTATCTCAGTACTGGGAGATAGAGACAGGTAGATCCCTGAGAGCATCCTGGCCAGTCAGACTAGCAGAATCTCAAAAAATTTAAGCTGGAGAGTAATTGAAGAGAGCACTTCATGTCAGTCTCTGGCCTACACACACACACACACACACACACACACACACACACACACACACACACACACAGAAAGAGAGAGAGAGATTTAATACTCACACTGCAACTATAGTCACAAATATATGCACAAGATCAGAGAGGTCATTTCTTCAGGTTCACCGTTCTGCTTTCAAATCTGAGTAGTTGTCTTCACTTTCTTTTTCTCTTCTTCCTATTCCACATACCCTCCCTACCTCTGTAAGATGGCTGATCATTAATCATCTCATTCCTGTACTTACCCAAATGCTAGGCTGTCCTACCCACAACTCTGATAATCTTCGGATCTGAGTTAGAATTCACTTTTCCTCTGTCTGTGTATTATACTCTATCTAGACTATAAAGTTTGAGGCAGACCTATCTTTTGAGTGTTGTCTCAATCCCTATGAACAGTAATAAATATACATTTGTTGATTAGTAATTAGTATTTTTTAAACATCTTTTTTCTTTCTTTTAAATATTTATTTATTTTATTTACCATGTGGTTGCTGAGATTTGAACTCAGGACCTCTGGAAGAGCAGTCAGTGCTCTTAACCACTGAGCCATCTCTCCAGCCCATAATTAGTGTTGTTCACTGTCTTTATTTATGTTACAACTTTCTAGGATACACGGCCCCTGAATGTTTCCTGTGGAAGGCTGGTTAGCAGCTTTATTCTGGAAAAGAATGTTCCTGGAAAATAAAGTAAAATGAAATAGACAATTTCATTAAGAAGTGAGCAGAGAAAAAAAAAAGACAGGGAATAACAGATTGCCACACTGCTGGAATCATTCCTGGAAACCACATGGGTACCACATAGGTGTACAGTGGCCAAGGTGACCAGAAGAGGGCTTCAGATCCCCTGGAACAGAGTGGTTAACTGGCCTGTGGGTGCTGGAAATTGGATCCTCTGGAAGAGGTCCTCTGGAAGAATAGCCAGTGCTCTCAACTGTTGAGCTTAACAGTTTCCCTCCAGGGAAACGGGTGACCAGGGTGAACAGAGGGCAAGTAGCAGTAAAGGAGAATGAGTCCTATTAAAATGTTTTAGATCCACATGTGCAAGTGAGGCCTTTATGTTATAAAACTAACTTCCTTTTTGTTGCCTCACACACTACTTGAAAGGTCTGTTACTGCTGTTAGCAAAGACTTAGAAACTGCCTCAGGAGGATAACCATAACAAAGAGACTTACGTTTAACAAAGTGGCACAATGTACATACATTTCCTAGGTGTCTTCAAGTGCACTTCGTTTCTTTGATGGCTTTCTGGCACGGATAACTTCTACTAATGGCCCTAAATAAAAGTCAAGGTGATGGAGTGGAAACTTAGTAACTCCAGTCATTTTCTCTTGATAGCAAGCTAAATTGTGACTAATGAGCCTACAGGGTGGCAATCTGGTGTGTTTAAACAACTGTGTTGATAGTCCTGGTGTGTCAATAAATGACCGCAAGGGTGGGTTTTTTCTTTTTCCTTTTTCTTTTAATAGGATCTCCATCTGTGACTTATTTACAGGGGACTTTTTGCTTGGTGATCACATCTCTGGATTTTAACTGAGGGGATTTCTTCGCCTTTTCTTTTTCAATGAATTGGGATTAAAAGAAACGAAAACCAAAGAGCTTGGCTGATGTATGGCTCTGTTTTCACTGTTCTTGCTTCTCAAGTGTTCCTTGTGTGTCTTGGTATTTACCCAGCTGCACTGGTCAAGTGTGGTCACTGAATAGCATTAAAACTGATAGTCTTGAATCTGTTGAGAAGCCTTGCTTTTCCTAAAGGCATTTACAGGTTTGTGCAACTTGAATAAAACCTTTTGTGTGACGGATTCAGTATGTTACCATGCTTAAAAGAAATATATAATCTTTTATTTTCTTTGTAACACTTGGGATTGAAGTTAGGCTTTCACCCATGATAGGCAAGTGATCTGATGCTGAACTATATACCCCAAGGCCTCTTTTTACTTTCTATTTTGAGATATGGCTTCATTAAGTTGTTCAGGCTGGGCCTGAACCCACATGATAGCCCAGGCTAGGCTTAAACTTCTGATCTTCCTGCTCAGGCTTCCAAGTAGCTGGGATTACAGGCTTGCACCACCAGGCTTGCCAGTAATCTATAATGCGATGGGTATGAGGACAGTTAAATAAATGAAACAAACAAACAAACAAACAAACAAAACAAAACAAAACTAGAATCCTTCTTATGCCAATTTCTACCTCCCACCTTGGGACAGTTAATGTCTAGAAGCACCTTGGAGACAAGTCTCAGGGGATGCCTGTGTGGGAGTTTCTAGGATGGGTTAACTGAAGTAGGAAGACCAAACATAACTATGGACAGCATTATCCCATGACCCGGGGTCCTCAACTGAATGAAAGAAGAATGGGACACCCGCGGATCCCGGCCCGCAGCAGCTCTCTGCTCCGAAACCCCGTGGGAGAGAGACCTCACCGCCTGATCAGGTGGGCACTCCTGAGGCTGCAGAGCGGAGGAGACCACCAACACTGCCCACCCCTGCCCACATCCCTGGCCCAAGAGGCAACTGTATAAGGCCTCTGGGTTCCCGTAGGGGAGGGCCCAGGAGCGGCAGGACCCCTGCGCCTGAGACACCGCCGGAACCTGAAGGAAACAGACCGGATAAACAGTTCTCTGCACCCAAATCCCGTGGGAGGGAGAGCTAAACCTTCAGAGAGGCGGACACGCCTGGGAAACCAGAAGAGACTGCACTCTGTGCACATCCAGACGCCAGAGGAAAACACCAAACGCCATCTGGAACCCTGGTGCACAGAGGCTCCCGGAAAGAGCGGCGCAGATCTTCCCGGTTGCTGCCGACGCGGAGAGGACTTAGGCAGTACCCCACGAGCAAACTTGAGCCTTGGAACCGCAGGTAGGACCAACTTTTCCCCTGCAAGAAACCTGCCTGGAGAACTCAGGACACACAGAGGCAAAATTCCTCTAGGACCGGGCACTTCCTGTGTTTACCGGAAGTCCCACACCCGCGGATCCCAGCCCGCAGCAGCTCTCTGCTCCCAAACCCCGTGGGAGAGAGACCTCACCGCCTGATCAGGTGGGCACTCCTGAGGCTGCAGAGCGGAGGAGACCACCAACACTGCCCACCCCTGCCCACATCCCTGGCCCAAGAGGCAACTGTATAAGGCCTCTGGGTTCCCGTAGGGGAGGGCCCAGGAGCGGCAGGATCCCTGCGCCTGAGACACCGCCGGAACCTGAAGGAAACAGACCGGATAAACAGTTCTCTGCACCCAAATCCCGTGGGAGGGAGAGCTAAACCTTCAGAGAGGCAGACACGCCTGGGAAACCAGAAGAGACTGCACTCTGTGCACATCCAGACGCCAGAGGAAAACACCAAACGTCATCTGGAACCCTGGTGCACGGAGGCTCCCGGAAAGAGCGGCACAGATCTTCCCAGTTGCTGCCGCTGCGGAGAGGACTTGGGCAGTACCCCACGAGCAAACTTGAGCCTTGGAACCACAGGTAGGACCAACTTTTCCCCTGCAAGAAACCTGCCTGGTGAACTCAAGACACAGGCCCACAGGAACAGCTGAAGACCTGTAGAGAGGAAAAACTACATGCCCGAAAGCAGAACACTCTGTCCCCATAACTGGCTGAAAGAAAACAGGAAAACAGGTCTACAGCACTCCTGTCACACAGGCTTATAGGACAGTCTAGCCACTGTCAGAAATAGCAGAACAAAGTAACACTAGAGATAATCTGATGGCGAGAGGCAAGCGCAGGAACCCAAGCAACAGAAACCAAGACTACATGGCATCATCGGAGCCCAATTCTCCCACCAAAGCAAACACGGAATATCCAAACACACCAGAAAAGCAAGATCTAGTTTCAAAATCATATTTGATCATGATGCTGGAGGACTTCAAGAAAGACATAAAGAACTCCCTTAGAGAACAAGTAGAAGCCTACAGAGAGGAATCGCAAAAATCCCTGAAAGAATTCCAGGAAAACACAATCAAACAGTTGAAGGAATTAAAAATGGAAATAGAAGCAATCAAGAAAGAACACATGGAAACAACCCTGGACATAGAAAATCAAAAGAAAAGACAAGGAGCTGTAGATACGAGCTTCACCAACAGAATACAGGAGATGGAAGAGAGAACCTCAGGAGCAGAAGATTCCATAGAAATCATTGACTCAACTGTCAAAGATAATGTAAAGCGGAAAAAGCTGCTGGTCCAAAACATACAGGAAATCCAGGACTCAATGAGAAGATCAAACCTAAGGATAATAGGTATAGAAGAGAGTGAAGACTCCCAGCTCAAAGGACCAGTAAATATCTTCAACAAAATCATAGAAGAAAACTTCCCTAACCTAAAAAAAGAGATACCCATAGACATACAAGAAGCCTACAGAACTCCAAATAGATTGGACCAGAAAAGAAACACCTCCCGTCACATAATTGTCAAAACACCAAACGCACAAAATAAAGAAAGAATATTAAAAGCAGTAAGGGAAAAAGGTCAAGTAACATATAAAGGCAGACCTATCAGAATCACACCAGACTTTTCGCCAGAAACTATGAAGGCCAGAAGATCCTGGACTGATCTCATACAGACCCTAAGGGAACACAAATGCCAGCCCAGATTACTGTACCCAGCAAAACTCTCAATTAACATTGATGGAGAAACCAAGATATTCCATGACAAAACCAAATTTACACAATATCTTTCTACAAATCCAGCACTACAAAGGATAATAAATGGTAAAGCCCAACATAAGGAGGCAAGCTATACCCTAGAAGAAGCAAGAAACTAATCGTCTTGGCAACAAAACGAAGAGAGTGAAAGCACACAAACATAACCTCACATCCAAATATGAATATAACGGGAAGCAATAATCACTATTCCTTAATATCTCTCAACATCAATGGCCTCAACTCCCCAATAAAAAGAAATAGATTAACAAACTGGATACGCAACGAGGACCCTGCATTCTGCTGCCTACAGGAAACACACCTCAGAGACAAAGACAGACACTACCTCAGAGTGAAAGGCTGGAAAACAACTTTCCAAGCAAATGGTCAGAAGAAGCAAGCTGGAGTAGCCATTCTAATATCAAATAAAATCAATTTTCAATTAAAAGTCATCAAAAAAGATAAGGAAGGACACTTCATATTCATCAAAGGAAAAATCCACCAAGATGAACTCTCAATCCTCATCTTCGAGTGGTTTATATACAAGTGTGCAATTTCTAGGCTTGAAAATAAAATGATGCTATCTGGTGCTGGATAGAGGAGCCTTATTTTTTATTATGGCAGCTTGCTATTTTTGTAACATGGTGATTTGGTTGAACACAATAAAGTACAGTAGTAACTGATCTCCCCCTCTTCCTGGATGAGTGAGGAAATGATTAAATGTTGATGTCAGCATCCATGAGCATATTCAGATGAGCTTCTGCTTCTGTTGAAAAGGATGCTGTGTTTGATTGTGGTCCGAAGCTTTGAAGCACTACTTGGCATCTCCTTCCTTGGAGATCTCACTGTTTAAACATAACAGATTTGATAGCTTGTTGGTAAGGTGAGGTCCAGCTTGTCTCCACTAGGTCATCTTCATGTGAATCCGGTGGTTATACGGTTTTGTTCTAGGGATATTTCATTTTTTTAATAACGGTTTTAGCTGACATTCATGGAGAGAATGAATCCTTAGAAGTGTGCCACTAGTGAAAGGAAATCCTGTCTAGAGTATGTTTCTTTACAAAGCTGTGTCACACCATTCTTTGGGCCCTCTGCTGGAAAAGTAGAATCAAGTCTCAAATAATGCCTTTTAAATTGTATCCTCTAGTATTATACATGTAGGACAGTACTGTATCATACCTCTGTGGATGTAAAATAGCTTGTACCTGCTTTATGATACGTAGTAGTGACCGTGCTTTATCAGAGCTGTTTTTAATGATGTTGCTCAGAATGTTTTCTTTCCAGATGATGATTGAGAAGCTAATTTAAAAAAAAAATGGTGCCAGGTACCACAAGAGTAACAGAACTGTGCTGTTTTCTCGGGTTTTGTTTTTTTACTTTTTTTTTTAATGGAGTGTGCTTGATGTCTCTACAGTTTTGTTCAGATGACTGCAGAACCTGGAAAAGCTGTTGCTGCTGTTGATGCATAACACACTGCTATTATTGGTCTTTTTATATAAATATAAATATATATATACAGATATATAATTTGAATTTTTTGAAACTTTACCTGTGCTGTCAACTTTCAAAAAAAGTATCCCCGTTTACTGTGTTGAGTTGGCACTGTACAGAAATTAACAGCCATATTGGTCTAGAAATGTTGAACTTAAGTTTTTTCCATTTGTACAGGGGTAACACACTGTATTAAATATGTAAGGTCTTATATACGTGGGTTTGATTACAAAAACTAATAAAGTATTCTCTAAATTAAAAAAAATAGACTAAATGTGCAACAGTGAGGTGATACTATCACTAACAAGGTATGAATTTTAAAACAGATTAATAAAATCATGGAGGCATGTAGTAAAATGCTGTCTCCCAGCCATGGCATAAGCATTGACTCATGAGGACAGTGCAGTTGTTTTCTATACAATGCTAAGACCAAAAGTCAATATTTTATACATTGGTAATTATTAAAGTCAAGAAAAGGAAAGAACATGAGTATAGGGAAAGGTTTGGGGATATCGTGTGATTGTGCAGGTGATTTGGCATTTCTATACTTACATGAAATTATCGAATAAAGATAATTCTAAAATCAAAAAAAAGAAGAATGCATGATGAATATTATCACTCATTGCACTGTGCTTTTCATCCATGGTTACAACATGGCCACTGCATTTCACGCCTTCCTCCATGCTTTTCCTGCAATGATGGGATATACTCACATACTCTAAGTCAAATGAGCCCCTCCTCTCTTGACTAGCTTTTGTCAGGTTGTCAAAGCATGGCAAGTATTCTTCTGAGTGTCTACTATAGATTTAATGCTATGTGTCCCCCTAATGTAATGTGTTTGTATCTCATGCCTTTGAGAGAAGCCTGGTGAATGGGATTAGTTGGCTTACAAAAGGGATTCCAGGGAGGCAGTGATTAAGAGCACTGGCTACTCTTTCAGAGGACCCAGGTTCAGTTCCCAGCTCCACATGGCAGCTCAAAACCATCTGTTACTGCAGTTGCAGGGGATCTGACTCCCTCTGTGAGCTCTATGGGCACCAAACATGCATGTGGTGCACAAATATACATGCAGGCAAAACATCCATACATGTGAAATAAAAGCAATTAAATCTCTTTTTTTATATCAATGGGGACTCTAGAAAGCTCCTTCATTCTTTCTACCATGTTAAGGACACAGATAGAACAGTCCTTCAATTTTAGATTTGCTTGTATTGCCTTCCTTTTGACTGGAATGTCATTCCACAGAGAAGAAAGAGACTCATATGATTTGTCCTCTGCTGTATCCTCAGCACACGGCACAGCACTGGACATGAGGACGTAACTCAGTAACTATTTGTTGACCTAGTGAATGACAACATTGACTTCTTGCCAAGGACTTTCCAAACCATGGTCCATAAATGTCCTGCAACCCAGTGCTACAAAAATAACCTTATGGACAATGAGGATAACAGAACCAGCCTGGCTTAGGAGGACAGGGTTCCTAGTTAAAACAGCTTAAAATAATACACGGAAGACAAGGAATGCAGCAACCGTGAAGGAGTTTCCTGGTGCCCCAGGCAGCAAGAGTGCTGAAGTTGGTGAGAGTTGTATCTGCTGAGCCGGACCCAGAGTGAAGTGACAGCAAAGCATCCGCATAATTAACTCAAAGTCACCCAGAGTTATCCAGCACACGACAAATGTCTCCCGCTTCCACGTGCCCAATTCCCAGGTCTCTCTGAGAATAGCGACTCATCTAGTCAACACAGAGTGAAGGAGTAAAGCAACCCTCATAAAAATTCTAGCAATGGGAAAAACATAGTTGATTCTTGCTAAAACCACCAAACTTGCTAATGACTGCCAGAAATTCCAAAAGTTAGGGGCTGGAGAGATGGCTCCACAGTTAGAAATGCTTAACGTACTTGCTAAGGATCCAAGTTCGTATCCCAGCACCATGTCTGGGTGACTCACAACTGTTGCAACTCCAGCTCAAGAGGATTGGAAATCCTTTTCTGGCCTCTGTGGGCACGGGCACACACACACACAGCACAGGCACACACACACACATACCACACACACACAGTCACACACACATACACACCACACACGTACACTCACACACACACAGCACAGCACAGGCACACACACACATACACACCACACACACAGTCACACACACATACACACCACACACACACTCACACACACACACAGCACAGCACAGGCACACACACATACACACCACACACAGGCACACACACACAAATACACACACACAAATACACACACACAGGCACACACATACACACACACACACACCACACAGGCACACACATACACACACACTCACACACACAGGCACACACCACACACACACAAACTCATACACACAGGAACACACCACACACACACACACTCACACACACACACACCACACACACAAATACCACACACACACACAGGCACACACATACACACACGCACACCCCACACAGGCACACACACACACACAGGAACACACCACACACACACACAAACTCATACACACAGGAACACACCACACACACACACACTCACACACACATACCACACACACACACACACACACACACACACATAATTAGAAATATATTATTTAAAAGTAAACCCCAAACTGAGAGCTAAGGATATGGTTCAGTTTGTAGCGTGCTTGTCTAGAATCACAAAATCCTGGGTTCAACTTCTGGTACTGTCTAAAGATAACATGGTAGTGCACACATACACATAATCAATAATAGGTATATCTTTAAAAAAGAAATCCTGGAGTTATTTATTTTAAGCATGTTTGTTATCATTCTTATGATCATATCTTGATTGTACTGAGCAAACAACTTCTTTTTGACGATTTAGTACATACAGATAATCATACTCACCTCAGCTGGAGAGATGTCTCAGCCCCTAAGAGCACTGTGCTCTTCCTGAGGGCTAAGGTTGGATGCCCAGCACCCACATGGCAGCTCACCACCAACTCATTTCAGGGATCGATATGGTGATTATTACTCAATCTCCCTGAGCATCAGAGAGAGCAGAAATCCCAAGGCTCTTAGTCCCCAATTCCAATATATTTCTACAAACATTCCCATACTGCAACTGCTTCCTTACTCTTGTGGACTAGGAGTTACCCTTTTACCCTTCTAGCAGGTTTCTATTGAACAGGACAAGCTAATTCTCTGTTGACTTTCCACTAAGATATAGAGTTGGAATAGGTGACTGTCCTGGAGGGAATGTCTTTCTCTTTGCTAAACAGGAACATTTCCTCCTTATAGAATATGTGAATATGATTAATTTTTTAAATTTAATTTCATGTACATTGGTGTTTTGCCCACATGTATGTCTATTTACCACTTGCATGCTTGGTGTCTAGAAAAGCCAGAAAAGGGTATCAGATCCCTCGGAACCAGAGTTATAGATGGCTGTGAGCTACCGAGTGGGAGCTGGAAAACAAAACCAGGTCCTCAGGAAGATCAACCAGTGCTCTTCACCACTGAGCCATCTCTCCAGCACTTCCAAATAATATTTTTATCTAATGGCTAACAACGCATTTTTATTATTGTTGAGAATTAACTTATTAAATCTTCACAATAGTAGCATTTTGCTGTCCCCATGTCACAGGTGGCTTAAGCAACTTGTCTAAGCTTAGGCAGCTTTGGAGTAAATGGAGGAATCAGAATCTGAAAGAGGCATTTTCCCCAGAGCTCTTGCTCTGAACCACTGTGAATCTTAGTGGGTCTGACATCTTTCTTCTCTTGATACCCTATCGTGGCTGCTGTCAACTTTGTGCTCCCATCATTTGCAACTGAGAAGCCATGTTAGGATAAATATATGGGAGGGAATTAGACTGTGTTCCAGGTATAGAAACCATTGAAGAAACAGTATCTACATCCCCGTAATAGAATTCCACTCAGAAGATTGGGTTGTGACTACTGGGAAAGGACAGGCTCTCTGCTTGTTTAAAAGAATGTTGACAGGTGGGCTGGGAAAAGTGTCTTCGTTTGTACAGTGCTTGCCCTGCAAGTATAAGGATCTGAGTTTGCTCCTCAGCGCCAGTTTCAGTAAAAGGCGGTGGAAGCGATTCTCTCGTTTGCTGGCTCCAGCTCCAACGGGCCATTTGAACTAGTGCTGATTCATCTCAGATTAGTATCTCTCCCGGCGGCTTTCTGCCGGCCCTGAACTCTCTTGTTCCAGCTACACAGCAAAATCATGGTTCTAGAAGTCTACCAGCAGCTGACCTATCGCAGTTCCCTGCCACGGACTCTGCCCACACTCCTAGCAACCGCCCCCTGGTAGTTAAAGTATAAACTCCCAACTAGCTAGTAAAATCAAGACTCAACAAACTGAAAGCCAACAATCAGATTTATATGTTAAATTCTCAACCCACAATAATCCACAGAATAAATTCACTGCCAATTAATAAAGACAGAAACCACCTACCTAGACAAGATAAAGTTGACCTAGACCACCTGGGTCAGAATCCTCTTCCTCCTCTGTCTCCATCTTCCATTCCTCCCCTCTTTAGACTTTTCCCCGCCTACCCTTCCTTCTCATCCAATGGTAGGCTTTACTTTATCCTGGACCCACCTTGCTGCATAATAACGTCATCCTACAAGCACCTATGTAAACAGTTAGGTCCAGTGTCACACAGCCACCAACGTGGCAAATACAGGCAGATCCCTGTTAACTAACTAATTGGCAAGCCAATTAACTAACCTACCAATTCTGTGAGTTTCAGCTTCAGTGAGAGACCCTGCTTCAAAAATAAGGTGAAGGGTGATTGACGAAGACACATGATGCTAATCTCTGACTTACAGGCACACATACACACACACACACACACACACACACACACACACACACACATTGAGGGACTAAATTGACTTTGACCTCTACCTGCAGGGAGGAACTGGTCTAGCTCAGAGACACATTCTTGCATAAATGTGCATCTTAGCTGTAGATGATCCGCAGAAAATGAAGGTGAGGACTCCCTGCACACCAGCAGCAGATTCGCCTGAGAAGAGAGCAGGCAACCTTTGCTCTCAAGGTCCCTCAACTTCATGTACAAAATGCTCTAACCACTGGGTCTCAGACTGGTGACCCATGGGCCCCTGTGATTTATAGAATACTCCTGTTTATCTTACAAAGTACTGCCCCCAGACAGTTAAAATATTGAATTAGTTAACTGCATCATTAATATCCAAGGTGCCAAACCAGCAGCCATTGTGCCATTAGCATGGGGGTACATGTCATTTCCCATAGGCCCCTCTGACACCAGCAGTCCATGCAGTCAATGTTCTTACTTCTCAGCTTCTAATAGCAGTTAAAATAGCTGACATGATTACAGCTCCAACCCCCACCCCCACTCCACCCCCACCCCCCAAGGTGCTTCCACTTAGTCAGCTCTTTTCCTTAGATGCCAGTCAGTTTTCTGGTGATGGCTGTCTGCTTCATTAAGTCAGTCATGTTCGGATGTTAAAAGAAAAAACAAAAACAAACAGACCAAAAAAAAAAAAAAACCCACCTTAGGCTCACATTAATGCAAACATCTCAGATGTTTGTGAAGGACCTAGTGTGGAAAAGCTATTATATCAAATGGCCTTTTGGCAGGACTTGCTTTGTAATACATCATCTTTAGAACATACGTTATGTACTTTTTAGGGCTGTAGAATTATTTTTTTTAAAGTTTCTTTTTTAAGTTTTCATTTTACAAATGGCCTTTTATAGAAACTGCTTAAATTAAGATGCTAGAATTGTGTAGATAATACACCTGTCTTAGTGTTCTACTGCTGTGAAGAGACACTATAACCAAGCAACTCTTATAAAGAAAAGCATTTAATTGGGGTCTTGCTTACAGGCTTACTCCATTATCATGACAGAGCTCATAGTTGCATTGCCTGGTGCGGGCTTTTGAAGCCTGAAAGCCCATCCCAGCAACACACTTCTTCCAACAAAGCCACACCTCCTGATCCTTCTCTGCCAGCTGGGGACTAAGCAAATATATGATCATAGGAGGTCCATTCCTATTGAAATCACCGCAAAACCTCTGTCTTAGGGTTTCACTGCTGTGAACAGACACCATGGCCAAGACAACTCTTAGAAAGGAGAACATTTAGTTGGGGCTGGCTTAGAGGTTCAGAGGCTCAGTCCATCCTCATCAAGGTGGGAGCAGGGCAGCATCTAGGCAGACATGATGTAGGCAGAGCTGAGGGTTGTACGTTTTCACCTGAAGGCTGTTAGTGGAAGGAAGACTGACTTCCAGGTCGGTAGGGTGAGGGTCTTAAGCCCATGTCCACAGTGACACACCTATTCCAACAAAGCCACACCTCCCTATTAGGAGTGGGCCAAGCATATACAAACCATCACAACCTCAATGGCATGTCTGCAGAAAGCTGTAGTTGTGATCCAGTTTTGCTGATTTATTAAGGGATTATTCCTCAAAAACTCCTGAACTAGCACACACAAAGATGAGGAGACAGAGGGAATTTCACCTTTTCCTGAGAGACAGGTAATGATGTCCAGGCTGTTCCCAAGTTCCTGATCTCCACAGATACTTCTGCCTTAGCCTCCAAACAGCTAGGATTGCAGGCAGACCACCACACCCAACAAAGAATTCACTTCATGAAAATTTTATGTTTATTTTGTAGTTAGCTTCACCAGTTCATTTCTAACTTTTTCTCAAAATCCACTGTGCAAAGAGAAATTCTATTTTCCTAAACTGTAAAAGGAAGAAAAGAGGAAGAAAAAAGTTAAAACTTTCTTATATAACATTCCAGCTGCCCAGCGGCAATGTCACAGATCTCATGCAGTTCCCCTAACCTTCACTTTCCGTAAGTAACCTAGTTTTTTGTTCTCTTGAAACAATTTGTCATCAAACTGGGGCTCTTTCAAAAAGACTTTGGATCATTCTCTCTACTGTGTCCCACTAGGTTTTACGGCCTCAAATGAGCTGTCATACTGCTTCCTTCTCCATCAAAAGAAAAAAAAAAAAAAGAAACTGATATGGGGAGAAGGCTAGTCAGCAAAGTGCTTGCTGTACTGAGATGAGGAACTGAGTCTGATCCTCAGAAGCCATAGAAATGCAGGCATGGAGGAATGTGCTTGTAATCTCAGTACTGACAGAGTGAAGGCAGGTGGATCCCCTAATATATGATCCCTAAGTCCCCAAGAAACTCTGTTCCTAAGAGGAAGGTAGGCAATGTCTGAGGAATGGACTCTGGCCTTCACACACATAGGTATGTGTGCCCACTTATGCATGGTCTCGAATGTACACACACACACACACACACACACACACACACACACACACACACACACACACACACCTGCAAATAGAAAATAAAAGAGAATCCACAGACAATGATGCTGGAAGGGGCAGGACAAAGAACACAGATTCACTTGCAGAAAGGGTCCCTCTGGGTCCCTCTTGGGAAAGGGAAAAAACACTGTTCTTTCCCAGAAGAAAGGAGGTCACACCACCAGATAGCTGGCCACCTCAAAACAGAGAGGTAAGATGGGGTTCATTGTGAATTATGGCAAACCAGGAAAATCAGGCACCACCGCCAGGAGCAGCAGCTTTGGTGACAGAAGTTCTTTTACCTTCCACAATGATTCTGAGCTTTCCCATGATGTGAAGAACATACCGGTGAGCACCCTGAGGAGGGACAAGCTGGGGACTGTAGGTGAAACTTCCCTAATGAAAACCTTCCCATGTAGTAAGACAAAAAGAATCTTTCTGACCTTGGGGACATAGGAAAAGAAGGAGGGTACCACACACATGGCCAGCACTCCCATCCTTCCAAATCTTGGCATTCCTTCCTCTATGACAGCACTTCTCTCCTGGCTCTATGGTTCTTCTAGGTCAGAGATTTCTGCTGACAGGGTAGGGATAGGTCTGAAGCCCTGTCCCACTCCTGAGATTGGAAAAAATGCCAGGGGACACTGTCTGGGCTCTCATCTAACATAGCACAGGTGCTAACAGACTAAAGCTTGCAATAGCTCACATCAAGATGGTTAGAAATTCCACTTCATCGGCTGCATAGTGTGTTGGCACCACCTATAATACCAGCACTCGAAGGACTGAGGGGAGTCTGGGTTTACATAGGAAGACCCTACTCCATACTAGTAAATGATAAACAAATAAGTAAACAAATAAAATATCTCCAAGACACAACATTAGCAAAAGCAAACCAACTGTTAAAGGAGGCAGACTTCGGTGATTATCAAGATAGCAGCACACTTAGCCAAACTCAGAATCATGATCTTCTTGGTCAAACACCTTAGCATGCAGAGCCCATCAGTATTTAACCAATATTTATAAATATGGCAGTGAATTCTCAATTGTTTTCTCCTGCCACAGCTCCTGCACAGTTTTGAGTGTCCACTTGCTCTCTCTGGGAAGTCTGAGGTTGCTTGCTAGTCAGCTGAGGACAGGCTTTCTCAATACATTTTTTTTTTAAGTTTTTAACGTGTTTAATATCTGATCAAGTTTAGGTTTTTGTTAGGCGTGGATTATTTATTTATTTATTATTTATTTATTATTTTGGGGTGAATATGAGCAGGCACTGGCATACACGTGAAGGTCAGAGGACAAGTTGTGGTTGTCAGTTCTTTTCTTCCACCGTGTGAGCCCAGGGGACTGAACTCAGATCCTTAGGGCGCAGGCCAAAGCAATTTCTCTTTTCAGGTCTCAGAGCAAGGCTGTGAAATGGCTCAAACACCAAGTGTGCCAACTTATCTCTATGTGTATGTGTCTATGTGCATGTATGTTTGGGAGTACACATATGGACACGTGCTTGTAAGAACCACAGGACAACCTCCAGTGTCAGACCAGGGATGCTGTCTACCTCTGCTTTGACACAAGATCTCTCATTCACAAAGTTTACCACATGGGGCATGGCTAGCTGCCCAGTGAGCAAGCACCAGGGACCTCTCATGGCTTCCTCCCTGGTGCTGCATTACAGCATGCTATCACACATGGCTTTTCCTACACGGTTCTGGGTACAGGGCAAGTGCCTTTCCTTTTTTTTATTAACTTTTATCGTTTCTCTGTGAATTTTATATCATGCTCCCCAATCCCAGTCATCTCTCATATACTCTCTGCCCTTACAATCTTCTCCAAAAAGAAAACAAAAATCAATCTACTTCCAACACCAAAACATCTCGCTGTGGTACATCATGGTGTGTCACACAGTATACCCCTTGGGCAAATACTTTTCTGACTGAGCAGTCTGTCCCCTCATCTGCTTTTGTTGTTGTTTGTTTGTTTATTTGCTTATATACTTAATAAGCCTACAGCGCCTGGTATCCCCAGGCAGCTTCCCATCTGAGTACTAAGCACACCCACGTCTGTTCTTAGCTGCAAATGGTGTTGCTCCCTTCCACACAAAATTGGAGTCTAAGGTTACACACTGGACTTCATATGTATTTATTGTAGAAAACACAGTTTTGCCTTCCATTTGGTGTAGAAATTTAACATAGCTAAATGTTAATGTTTACATCATCCTACTGCATTACTGTGGCAATCATTCTTTTTCTTTTTTTTTTTATAAATTCACCAGGAAATGGTTTCATGAATTCGCTTATCAGGAAAAAGTGCTTTAAGCTCTTTCTCAAACCTATTTAGAAAACCACATTGTAGTTGGGCACATTCTTTTAACCTAGCACTCAGGAGGCAGAAGCAGGCGGATCTCTGAGGCTAGTCTGGTCTACAGAGTCAGTTTCAGGACGGTCAGGGCTACATAATAAAATGTCTCAAAATGAATTACATGATTTTAAGGGACTATATTTTTAAAATCTGGGTCTTATGTATTATCTCAAGCTGGCCTCAAACTCATAGTTTGTTATATATCTGAGACTAACCCCGAACTTCTGTTTTTTTCTCTTCTACCTTTCAAGTGCTGAGATTACAGGTGTACACCACCACATATAACTATAAAGACTATTTCTAAGTAAAATGTGCATTTTGTTTCTCCTATGCTCTGAGCATGTCTTTTTGTTTTTTCTTTTCTTTTCTTTTCTTTTCTTTTCTTTTTTTTTTTTTCCGGAGCTGGGGACCGAACCCAGGGCCTTGCGCTTGCTAGGCAAGCGCTCTACCACTGAGCTAAATCCCCAACCCCGAGCATGTCTTTTTGGAAGGTGTAAATATGGCATGTTGGATAAGACAACATGAACAAAGTGATCTTTCACTGACAAAAGATGTCAGAGCTTTCCCCGAAAAGGTTATCAAATCAACACTGCAGAGGATGTGGCAGGGCAGGTAACACCATGAAGCTGTGACTTTTTTTTCCTTCTGGTGTCTGTTCAGAAAGGGATTGCTGATATGGAGACAACCAAGTGTCTGTTGATGATGAATGGGCATGTGGATGGGGGGGTAGATAGATGGATGGATAGATGGATAGATTGAGTAGAGGGGTGGGTGGGTGGATGGATGAATGGGTATGTGTGTATATGTATGTATGCGTGTGTGTGTGTGTGTGTGTGTGTGTGTGTGTGTGTGTGTGTATGGATGGTTGAGTAGATGGGGGTGGCTGGGGAAGGTTTAGGAATGCCCAATTTCTGAGGTAGCCAAGGCATTTTTAAGTGTGTGTGTGTGTGTGTGTGTGTGTGTGTGTGTGTGTGTGTGTGTGTGTTCCATTCTTGGATCCAAGCTAGCTCTCAAGTGGGAGCACACGTGACCAGCCAGGAGCACAAAGCAGTGCAGCCAAATAGTCACTGCGACGGTACTGTGGAAAGATTTGAATGTTGGAGGCTAATTATCTGATCTTGGGCTAGGTCTAGCTCTCCAGAACAGCCATTTCTTGTCTCCTCTGTGTCTGAAGTAACATCTTGTGACTTATAAATAAAAAAAACCAAAAACCTCTTGCACTCTATTAACTTAGTAGGCTATTAGCTTCAATTATCCCAAAAGCTAAGAATGTCATCAGATAGCAACTTGAACCTATAGAAAAGCTTCCCCGATCTTGTAACCACCTCTCTGATGTTCTCACCAACGTGTTTTAAACGTGTCTTAAACGTGTCTTGATTTATGACTCTCTGCGTTTTGTAAAACTATAAAACTTCATGAAACTGCTTCCATGTTGGAACATGGAATTTGGAGTAACTTAAATCTGTGTTCCGGGACACAGTCATGAAAAGTAGCTCCAGAATAAACTATCTCTTATTCCCCTTAAGATGAGAGCTGTTATCTTTCACATCAACAGAAGGAAGGGAAGAAGAGAAGGAGGGAATTCAAATATACAGAGAGAATAACCAGTTCTAAGAAGCAGGCAGACCAGGGAAGAAACGGGTGGGCACAAAGCAGTGAGTGAGCATGTAATTAAACAAGTTTACACATCTAAATGTACCGCAGCAGGGGGGAGATAATATTTAGCATTGATTCTAAAAGAATAGATTTTAGTTACTCTTGTCACAGGAGCAATATGATTATGCAGTACATTGGTGATTAATACCTGTGGATATGTTAGTTTTCTTCCAACCTTTTCACTATACGTACCCCATAGCAGCATTTAATACCTCAAAGACAAACAATGCATTTGATTTTCTTTGAAAAATATAAGAGAATCAAAATCTTTTTTTCAGGCCCAGGATTTTGCTTTGTACATACTAGGTAAAGGTCCCTCGTAACTGGGCTACATCCCCAGGCCGAAAGATCCAATAGCCTTAGCATCAGTTCCATATTTTCTCCCTGGGTGTGGAGCATGTTATTTGCTGTTAGATTACTCTGTGCACAAGGGCAAGTGTGAATTAAATTTCATTGAGTATTCTCATTTGCTTGGCCCCAGCCACTGCAGGGTCGTTCCACAGCCTGTGTTTGGTTCACTTGTCATTTTAATGAATAAGGAAATGGCTGAAAAACAGCTCTATTTCAACATGAAAGTGCTACCTTGAAACCATAATAGCCCAATTTGCATTTTAAATGGCAAGATGCACTGGACTGAGGAGCCAACTGAACTTGATGCTTGTGGTTCCGTGTTATAAAGGACAGGACAGTGATTTGTTTCTTGGAGTTATATCTGTGAGTTCTTGTTTGCTATTAAGTTCTCTGACCTTTTCCTAGGTTTTCTCCTCTCTCTCTCTCTCTCTCTCTCTCTCTCTCTCTCTCTGTCTCTGTCTCTGTCTCTGTCTCTCTCTCTCATATTTTTTGAAACAGTGTCTCATTATAACCCTAAATGGCCTATTATGTAGATCAGGCTGACCTAGAACTCACAGAGATCTGCCTGCCTCTACCTCCTGAATGCTGGGATTAGAGATTGAGCCCATTCACCCATTCCTCCTTCTTTTGAAAAGTCTTAGAAACACAAAGTTTACAAAGCGAAAGAGACCTGCTCTTCATCCCTCTGAAATATTTCTTGACAATAAAACTTCCTTCTTTTTACTGTCTAGCATAGGAAAACATGAGATAATTCAGAATCATTAAAATGTCTTTATTTCTCAAGCTGATTTCAAAGTCCCTACGTAGCCACAAATGACCTTGAGCACTGGACCTTCCTGACTCTTCCTTCTATGTACTGAAAACCTAATTTGTGTGATGCTGGGGATTGAATCCTGGGTTTCATGCATACTTGGTAAGCACTCTACCCACTGATTTACCAAGCCTTAGGATCACTAAATTTTCCAATAATTAATATCTTGTGGTGAAAGATCAGTCTAAAATAACAGCCTGCACTGAATTAATATGTCCTGCACTGAAGTTTAATGTAATTGCTCTCCCCTCTCTCTCTGTGTCTCTCTATGTCTGTGTCTGTGTCTGTGACTCTCTCTCTCTCTCTCTCTCTCCCTCTCTCTCTCTCTCTCTCTCTCTCTCTTTCTCTCCCTTTCTTTCATAGGATAATTTCAATCATGTGATCCTCCTACCCCAACTTCCTGAGGGATGGGATTACAGGTGTGCCACCATGCCCAGCTATATTTAGAGTCTACAGAAACTAAGTAAAGGAAAATAACTTTTTAACCTCTGCCTCTTCCTAAACTCAACTTGAGCTCAGCTCTGGGTTCATGGAATAAGAAACAGCCCTTCTTTGCTGCAGAACCATCAGCTATGTGCCAGCTGGAACACTCCCAAAGACATAAGTAACGCCCCTACAACAACAAACCAGGACAGAAATGACAGTGAGCTTTATTTGGTTTCCTTAAATGGAGGACATTAGTCATGTCCCACTAAACCCACAGCAACACTGAGCAACTTGTGGACACATAACAGCAAAGGTTAGCTTATTAATATCTCCACTTACTTAGATGCACAAAACTAGTAGTATTAACTACTGTTAAAGTAGATGTTAGTGTCATAGGAGAAAGAAAGTAGGCTATACAACCATCTCATCTGGGACACAATGTGTACACTTTACTGGACTGATGCCCAGAACAGATCTAACTATGAAGCTAACAAGGAACCAGGAGCTGGAAAGTTAGCTCAGTGGCTAAGAGTTCATATTTGAACCTGAGTTCAAATTCTTGTCACCTATATTAAAAACTGAACACAGCTATGTGTGCCCATAACCCCAGTGTTGGGCACTAAGACAGAAGGATTCCAGGAGTTCACTGAGAAACCACCCTAGTCCAAAGGGTACATTTCAGGGTCAGCAAGAGATTCTATCTCAAAAAAAAAAAAAAAAGGTGGAGGAAGACACCTGGCATTCTCCTCAGACCTCTGCATGCACACACATGGTACATGCACATATACCATGTACACACACACACACACACACACACACACACACACACACACGAGAGAGAGAGAGAGAGAGAGAGAGAGAGAGAGAACTTTATTGCGCTGTGAAACATACACATTTCTAACATCTAAAACCAGTATCTTAGTTCCTTTTCAATTGTTATGATAAGTCACCATGACCAAGGCAACTAGGGAAAAATGACTTTATTGGGGTCTTACAATATCAGAGGGTGAGTCCATGACCATCATGGTGTATATCATGGCAGCAGGCAAGCAGGCAGGCATGGTGCTGGATTGGTAACTGAGAGCTTACATCACCAGACACAATCAAGAGGCAAAGAGGGCTTATCCCACTCTTAGTAATGCACCTTTTCCAACATGGCCACACCTCTTAATCCTTCCCAAACAGTTCCCAAAACTGGGAGCCAAATATTCATATATATGAGCCTGTGGAGACCATTCTCATTCAAACCACCACATTCATAGAACTCCACAGGGTGGACCAAGATGTGGACAAGACTGAGTTTCCTAGCCTATGAGGAGCCAGGGAGGCTGGGTTCAGAGACCCATGTTCCTCACCTTTGGCCACCCCCCACTGTGCACATAAGCACCCCAAATTCCTTTGAAAGGAGTGGCAGTCTGTTAACACCGGAAGGAGTGGGCAGCAGTTGGAACCAGAAAACCAAAACTAATTCTTTTGTTAATCCAGCTGTGAGCATAGGCACTAAGAAAACCAACTGCCAGTGTCACAGAAGTCATTGTCACCCTACTATCATGATTGTCACAGGAACTACTGTGTCCATACGGTCATGCACAGGTCTGACTTGCCACAAGGACCACTTCTTGGTTGATTGTTGTTCCTTCCTCTACAATGTCTGCAGATCTGCCTTGCTATTCTATCTCTTGTTGAGTTCATCCTGTCCCTATGACAATGTGTCCCTGAGACAACATCTCAGTCCCCATTTCCAGGAATCTGCCTCAGACACAGTGATCAGAATTGATCTCTGTATCTTATTTAGGCTGGCCTCAGACTCCAGGGGAGCCCAGGCCTGGCAAAAGGTTCTATGGCTCCTAAAGAGTATGGACCTCATTGTCCTGAGTCAATACAATTGGTTCGAACCAGGAAGATGGCTCAGCGGTAAAGTGCTTGCCATGTGAGCATAAAGATATGAGTTCAGAGAACTTGTGTAAATCCAAGGACCCATACAAATCCAAGCAAAGTAATTTGCATCTGTAGTCCCATGGACCATTCATGAGACAGGAGAACTCCCAGAAGTTCATAGACCAGCAGCCTGGATTGCACATCACTGTACAAGGAAAGAAGAGACCCCTTGACCCGATCTCAAGCAAGGTAAAAGGTGAAGACTGACACCTGGAGTTGAACTCTGACCTGCACATGTGATCTGCTGCACCTGTACTCACAGGAGAACACACTCGAAGATAAAAATTTCAAACAGACAAACAAAAGTAATTTGAACAGACTATTGGCCTGTTGTATATGCTCTCTGAGAGATCAGACATTAATTGACTGAGAGTTCACGATAGATCATTCATGGAGTTGAGGAGCTACCTTGAAGCCTGTACATGCCACCTTTTTCTTTTCTTTTTTTTTCTTTTCTTTTTTTCGGAGCTGGGGACCAAACCCAGGGCCTTGCGCTTGCTAGGCAAGTACTCTACCACTGAGCTAAATCCCCAACCCCATGCCACCTTTTAATCTTGACACACAGCTGTCACCCCTAGGTGCTCCGTTCCCATGGTGTACACAGCTTAGTTTAGTGTCCCACAGGAAAAATCTTCTTTAACAATCTTTCGACACAAGGGCCACCAGCCATGGGTACAAAGTGCACTCACTGATAAGCTACTTCAATGCTGCCAGGTGTTTGCATGTGGTGTGCGCATGCCCTAAGAACTGGGATGAATTCCTGACCAGATCAAAAGCACAGAACACTATCACCCTCCAGGTAGGTACCATTGTAAACCAGTTTACAATTTATGAAACAGGGTTACAAGCACAAGAAATAGCAAAAAAGTAAGATTTGAATCCAGGTGGTCTGACCTCACAGTCAGGAAGCTCCAGGAAGCATCCAGAACATGGTTCTAGTTTTACCTTTGTGCTAGCCTGGCCCCAACCTCTGAGAGGGATCAGATCCTGTTCCTGCAAGTTTGGAATGCTCCCTCAATGCTCTGGTCAACTCTAACCTTGTGAATTAACTACCTAGTTGACCATTTGTCAAGTCCACATCTTAGTCAGTAAAGTGTCAACTATATGAACATGAGGACCTGAGTTTGATTCCCGGAACTAGTGTAAAAGGCCTAGGTATGGAGGCACCAACTTGTAATCCCAGTAATATCAAGGAAGTAGACACAGGTATACCCTGGCTCCTTGTTCAGCCAGACTACCCTACTTGGCAAATTCCATGACAGTAGGAGATTTTTAATTTAAAAAATAAAAGTGAGGGACACACACACACACACACACACACACACACACACACACACACACAATCTGTGCATGTACAGCCCCCCTCTGACAAGTAAATAAATAATAAAGTAAAATTTAAGAAAAGCTTATGGTACTAAAACATAGGCATACCATTCAACTGGCAAATAGTCTTCCAGGCTTCTAAATATGTGTGGCTTTGCCATCACAGGGACTGCCACCTAAAGAGGAAAAAAAAAACCTTTAGTCAGTGTCTGTTGGACAGACAATATAAGTACATGGTTCTTTCTATGTCACCACAATGGTTGAGCAATTGTATAATTAAGAAAATTGCACTGACAACTTAGTTTTTCTTGATACAATCAAGGGTATTGTTGCCCATTGAATGTTGTGGGTTGCTGGCTTAGGAATCATATCACTGTGTTAGTGTCAATGCCGTGAGATTAAAATGGAACAGGCAATTGAGCTGTAGTTTTGGAAGAAAGTTCAGTTGTGATTAACAAGCCAGCAGGTTCTGATAACAACTTTTATTTACATGGCCTACGGATATCATGAGAAGGGTGATCGACCTCTGAAGTGGCTGATGATTTAAGTACTGAATTACATCTTGACTTAAGCATAACTTATAATTTGTGGTAGGTGATAAGATTGCTGGTATTTATTTTCTCCTTTCCTTGGCAAGTTCTCAAGATAAGAGGAACTAGAATGAGACTATTGTTTTCCTTCTGTCTGTTTACAGGGCTGTAAAACTCAACTTTTCTTTACAGAGGGGAGATAAATCAGATAAATTCGGGATAAAGTTTTAAATGATTAACGGTTCTAAAAAGGTGTGCAAAATGAGAGCTGTCATTTTGAAGAACGTTCATTTGTATAAGCAACATATCGTGTAGTCTAGAGATTAATGCCTGCTATTCTTGATGAAAACTGACTGACTGGTAAAGCCAGTTCCATGCCTCCTCCTCTTCCTCCTCCTCCTGGCTGCAGACTGTTGTCTACACAAAGCACAGTGCTGAATGTCAGTTATAATAACAGCCATCAAACTCTGTATAATTAAAGAACAGGCGTCAGCAAGAATATCCCATCAAGAAGTGACAAGGGGAAATGCATTCCCCAAAGATCTTAGAAATTGAAAACAGCTGTGGAAGCAAACCCACAGCTGGAAACGTCCCACAAGGGGCCCCAAGGGATGACAGATAAACCTACTCAGGCAAGTAAAGCATCAGGGAGGACCAGTGCCTAGTCATCCCATGGATGTGGCTGTCCCTCCTCCTGCCCATCCTCTTAGCCAGTCGAAGATTTCTTCTCCCCACATTGGCTGGTCTGGAGCCTGGATTTGCTCTTCCCATCAGATCCAAAGTCACCACCCCATAGCTTTGCTCCCGAGCAGCTCACACGTGAACACAAGCTACTTCGTGCCCTCTAGGTCAGGTTTTGTGACTCTGGGGCCAAAAAGAGCTCCTCACCCTTGCAAGGCAGCAAGAAAGCTGATTTGCATCGAGGCCTCGCCCATTCTGCATCACCACACCCTTCAAGCTGAGAGGGCCACTGCGCTGCCCCGCCCGCCCACGGCTCCACTCTGACCAATGACTGTAAACCACGTGGGCTCCAAAACAAGGGTAGATTGTGACATCGACACTGGCTCCTTGGCCCTCTGTGTCCACCTCGCCCCCTTCTGGTCTTTCTCCCAACACCTTGCTGTTGGAATCTCTAAATGCTTTCTTTACCCTGGCTCTCCAAACCAAGGTTCAGGCTTTCCCCCAAACCGGATTCTTCTTGTTCAGAGACATACAGGCTCTTAAGTTGAAGCTGATTTCAGAAACTGGATATCCCGCCTGCTGCGCAGGTGCAAACACGCAGACCCAGACCTGCCTCAGAGTTGCTCTCCTTACTATAGCTTTCTTCTGATTTGGGCTGGTGTCCAACAACAGGACCCAGCAGCGTCTCCCAGTTATTAAAGGGACTGGCAGGCTGCAAAGAGAATAGGATTTGCGCTAACGGAGCTAGAAGTAACTACCCCAGGACTCCTCTACGAGCTAGTACAGTGCCCAGAAGCTCCGACAGCTACTTGGTTCTTAGCTCTGCGGCTGCAAAGCCAACTCCTGTTCACACACTCTCATAGATCTGGTGTGTCTGAGGAACGCTTGCAGACAGTACAATTTGTTAGAAACTGTTTTTTTACTCCAATGCATGCTTTTAACACCCTTGTCCAATGCATGCTTTTAACACCTTTGTCCAAAGTTAGGTGGCCATACCTGTGTGAATTTATTTCTGGGTCCTCTGTTCTCTGTGTGGGTCTACAAGTTCGTTTTTGCGTCAGTAACATGTTGGTTTGGCTCTGAGGTTGAGTATTATGATACACCCAGCATTCATTCCTCTTTCTGCTCAGGATCATTTGGGGTCTGTTTTGTTTTCGTGTGAGTTTTAAGATCACCAGTTCTGAGATTGGGATTTTGATGGGGGTTGAATTGTAGATTGACTTCAGCACTATTGCCATTTGCATAGCATTCGTGGAGAAGAATGAAACTAGATCCATATCTCCCTCCCTGAACAAAAATCTGTTTAAAAAGGGTTCTAAGATCTGAAACTGCTACAAGGAAATTTGTCAAAACACTTTAAGACACAGGTGCAGGCAAGGACTTTCTGAAAGGATCTTCGACAGCACAGAAAACAACCCCAAGAGTTAACAAATGGGATTTTGTGAAACTGAAAAGCAAAGATGCTGTGAGCAAAGCCAACAGCTTACAAGCAAACAGTGGGAAAATATTTGTCAACGTTGATAAGGGATTACTATATAAGATTTATAAAGAACAGTGCAAATTAAATGCCAACAATCTCTCAATCCATAAATGGTCTAATGAACTGAACAGATAAGTCTCAAAAGGAGAACTACGATTAGCTATTAAATACTTAAAATGTGGTCAACATTCTTAATCATCAGAGAAATACGAATTAAAACCACTTTGTGGGGAAAGAGGAAGCTTTATTTTTTTCTTGGTGGGAATGTAATCTTCTACAGCCACGATGGAAGTCAGTGTGAAGGTTCCTCAGAAAACCAGTAAGTACACGTCACTTTACTACTTAGCTTGGTGCCTCAGTTAGGGGCACTGCTGCTGTGATGAAACACCATGACCAAGGCAAGTTGGGGAAGGAAGGGTTTATTTGTCTTACACGTCCATATTGCTGTTCTTTATCAGAGGAAGTCAGGGAAGGAACTGAAACCGGGCAGAAACTTGAAGGCAAGAGCTGATGCAGAAGCCCTGGAGGGCACTGCTTACTGGCTTGCTGCTCATGGCTTGGCTCAGTTCCTCCCTTTGGTTCAGCCCAGGGCCTCAACCCCAGGAATGGTGTCGCATTTAAGGTGAGTTCTCCATGCTCGATCTAGAAGCTTCCTCACAGATATGCCAAGAAGCATCTTTCCACGGAGATTCTAGACAATCAAGATCACCCATCACACTGACACAAGGGAACGGACGAAAATCTAGGCTCAAGGACAGTGTTTTGAATGGATACTATTCTTGTTAAAGCCACTCTACTGTGCTCTATCTGAGTTCTTGTTAAAAGACAATGCATCTTTTTTATCTCTCTGCTCTTCTGCTGGGGGTTGCTTAGGAAACTGAGAGGCTCATTACTCCTGTCAGAGCAACAGACATTTTTCCTTCAGCTCCCCGGGTTGCCAGGCTTAGCGAGTCTAAGACACTAAGGTTTGCCTTTGTAATCCCGACTTATAAGGCTGTTATTTTCCTCTTTTGAAGACTAACTCCAAGTCATTTAGATGCTTAAAAGCCTAGACATGGTACATTTTATTCGTTAATGTGCTCTCCTCAAATGCCAAGTAGGTATTGCCATGCCTACCCAGGATGCAAACCCTGTTTTATGTGCAGACAACTCATTTTAAAGTGGCAGGAAAGCCTAGAGGGTTTTTTCTCTACTTAAAATAACTTTTAGCATGCAAAAACGATAACTTATTTGTGACATTTTCATAGATATGAATATTGTAACTTGTACTTATCCCCTTGCCCCCCACCACCCTGCTGGCCCCTTGAACTCCCAAGAGCCTAATTCTGCTTCCACTTCATAGATATGTGTGTGTTTCCAGAGTGATTCTAAATTCCATCACGTTGTTTACCTATTTAAGTGTACATATGTATATATTTAATTTATATTAAGTGAGAGAGAAAATATGTGCTATTTTACACCCCCTACTACCCTTTTTCAACTTTCCCATTAGTCCTGTTCCTCCTTTTTCCATTACTCCTCCTTCTTCGATTTCCTTGTCTGCAAGTGGATACTATCTGCATGCATGGATATATGTATGTATATGTGTGTATGTATGTGTGTACATATGTATTTTGTGTGTATATGTGAATGTATGTACATGTGTATGTATGTGTGTGTATGTATCTGTATATATGTGTGTATATGTATGTGTATATGTGTGTGTGTTTCATGTATTTATGTGCACTACATATATGGCTGGTGCCAGCATAAGCCAGAAGAGGGTACTGGTCTCTCTGGAACTTACTTAATGGGTCGTTGTAAATTACATGTGGATGCTGGGAATTGAACCCAGGTCCTTTGGAAGAACAGCCAGTGCTGTAAACCACCAAGCCATCTGTCCAACCCTGTTATGACATGTTTTATGGCCCAGAATATTGCCTATTGTGGTAAATGTTCTGAGTTCCTGAGAAGAACCTGTATTCTGCTGTTAGATGAAGTAGTCAATAGGTGTCAATGATATAACCCCTGCCCCCCAATTTTCACAATATGGTCCTTTCAGGATAGGAAGCTTGCTTTTACATTAGTTTGTTCCTTCAAAGTGCATATCCTGGGCCAGTGAGATGGTTCAGTGTGTAAAGGCAATCCAGGTAACCTGAGTTCAACCCCTAGAACCCACATAAGTGGAAGGAGAGAACTGACTTCCATAGTTTGCTCTCTGACCACTGCATTTGCCCAGTGGCACACACATACACAGAAACAAACACACTATAAAATAAATGTAAAAGAATTAATGCCTTTCCTAGTACCAGCTGTATTCCAAAAGGTGTGTGTGCTTGTGTGTGTGCTTGTGTGTGTGCTTGTGTGTGTGCTTGTGTGTGTGCGCGTGTGTAAGTACATGGAGAGGCCAGAGTTAGCATCAGGTATCTTTCTTTGTCATTCTCCACATTATTTTTTGAGATAGTGTCTTTGAACTTACTGATTTACTAATTCAGTGAGAATGACTGCCTATCAAGTCCACAGGATCTGCCTGTCTCTGCCATCAGGATTAAAAATACGGTTTCTGTGCTCCAGCTTTTTACCTGGGTGCTGAGGATTCAAACTCATACCCTCAGGTTTGCATGCAAATACTTTACCCACTGGGCAACTCTTCAGCCCCAAGGTGCTTAGTTTTTTGTTTTTTTTTTTTCGGAGCTGGGGACCGAACCCAGGGCCTTGCGCTTCCTAGGCAAGTGCTCTACCACTGAGCTAAATCCCCAATCCCCCACGTGCTTAGTTTTTGATTGCACATTTTAGCGATGCTATGAAGGTATATGCTATTATTCCATTCAACTATCTCCTATCACTTCATGCATACCGCACCTGTCCACTAGGGGGCGCTGAAGCCCTCAACTGTAACCAGGGTGACCCTTTCTTCTTTTGGTTGTTTTTCCAATACATTTTGACATGCTATGGTTCCATGGATAAAATTAAAAACTATGAGTTTGAAGGCTAATTTTTAAAAGGAATTAGTTGCTTTTGCATGATGTAATTTCCTTTTGTGTGAGTGTGTGCAGGTACCCATGTGCATATATGAATACACAGATCAGAGGATACCTCGGATGTTCTTATCCCTCATGTGCTGTTTACCTTGTTTGCAACAACTCCTCATATTGGTATAAGATTTACTAAATAGGCTTAATCTAGATGGCCGATGAAAACAAGCAGTTTTACCTGTCTCCATTCTACCAGCCCAAGAATTACAAGTGCCTGACACTGTGTCCAGATTTCTTACATGGATTCTGGGAATCAAACTAAGCTCTTGAATTTGCAGGGCAAACACCTTCTATGGAGCCATCTCCCCAGCCCTGTAATGCCCTTCTTTAGCTGATAGCTTTCTTTGCTCTGAAGCCTACTCTTTCAGAACTTAATGTAGCAAATTACATCTTCTTTTAATTGGTACAAGAACGATTTATCTCTCTCCCTCCCTTTATGATTAATGCATATGTCTTTGCTTTTAAAATGGAGTTCTCATAGACAAGACATACTTGATTCTTGGTTTTCAAGTCTCATTTTTATTTATTTATTTTGTGCATCTGTGTACGTAGGTATGCATGTGGAGCCACAGTTGAAGGAGAATCATAATCAGAACTGGCTGTCTCCGTGCAGTGTGTGGATTTTGGGGATCAAAATCACACCGTTAAACTAGGCAACAAGTGTCTTTACCCAGTAGACCATCTTGCCAGTCCCTTGTATCTTGTTTCATGATCCATTCTAACACTCTGTATTTTAAAATAAGGATATTTTAGACTTTTTTTGTCTTTGTTTTTTTTGTCTTTTTGCTGTTTGTTGTTGTTTTGAGATAGTCTCACTATGTAGCACTGGTTGTCTTGGGACTCTCTTTTTCTGTAGACCAGGCTAGCTCTGAATTTTAGAGATCACTGCCTCTGGAGTGCTAGGATTAAAGATGTGACCTACCATGCCCACCTTGTCTTTGTTATTTTTATGAGACTTTTAAAGCATAACCTTTTATTCTAATTAGCATATTTAGAATGTTGATATTTAAAGTAGTCATTGGAGTAACTGGATATCTGTCTACCAGACCTGTTTTGATTTTCTGTTCAACACTGTTGCTTGCTTGCTCTCTTTCTCTCTCTTTCTCTTTTTTTAATTATCCATTCCATTCCTTAACATTTCAAATGATATCCCACTTCCTGGTTATCCCTCCACAAACCTCCCATACCACATCCATCCCCCTCCCCCCTCCCCTTTGCCTCCTTGAGGGTACTCACTTCTTCCTACCCATTTCTTCCCCACCTCTTCAGCATCCCCCTAAGCTGAGGTGTCAAACCTCCACAGGACCAAGGGCCTCCCCTCCCATTGCTGTCAGGCAAGAACATCATCTGCTACATGTGTATCTGGAGTCAAGAATCCCTCCCTGTACACTCCTTGGTTGGTAGTCTAGTCTCTGGGAGCACTGGGTGGTCCAGCCTGCTGATGTTGTTCTTCCTAAGGGTTGCAATCCCCCTCTGCTCCTCTAGTCCTTCGGCCAGTTCCCCACAGGGTCCCTGAGCTCCGTTAGATGGTTGGCTCCAAGCATCCACATCTGCATCGGTCAGTTGCTGGCCAGACCTCCCAAGGAGCAGCCCACCAGGTTCCTGTCAGCAAGCCCCTCTTGACCACAGCAACAGCACAGAGTTTGGTTTCTGCAGAGAGGATGGATCCCCAGGTGGGGCAGTCCCTGGATGGCCCTTCCTTCAGTCTCTTGTTACTTTCCTTCTATTTTTGTCTTCCACCATTTTTCTACTTGCTGAAGTTTAAATTGAGTAATATGATCCCAATTTCCTAATGTATCAGCTGCATTAAATAACATTTTCGAGTGTTTACCCCAGAGGTTGAAATATACATTCGTAACAAATACAAGCCCACTTTCCAGCAGTGTACACCACTGCCGGGGTGACACAGACACTATGAGACATGAGCAGTCCTTATCCCCTCTCCTGTTCCTTTGCATTTGAAGATTACAGGTATAGAATTCTAGGAGGGGGGTTATCTCCTGAAAAATATTTACAAGTTTTCACTCTGTGCTCTTCTTGATTGTACAGTTTCTAAGAAGTTGGACTAATTTTCTTTTTAAGGTTGCATTTTATCTTATTACTATGTGTATATGTGCATCTGCAGTGAGTGCAGTGTCCAAGGAGGCCAGAAGAGGGCATCAGATCCTCTGGAACTGGAATTGCAGGTAGTTGTAAGTTGTAAGCTGACCAGTGTGGGGTCTGGGAATGAAGCTTGGGTCTTCTGCAAGAGCAGCAAGTGTTAGTAACTGCTGAGCCATCAATCCAGCCCAACTGTACTCTTGTTTTGCAATATTTTGCAAATGTCCTTCTTTGCCATGTGTTCCCAAAACTATTGTGAATTTATACCTTCAGATGAGTTTTTTTGTTTTCAATAAGTTTCAAGTTCCAAGAAAATCTTGTTGGTTTAATTGGTTTTCGCTGATTTAATAGTTTAATTAACAAATTGTGAATTTATTTACAACACTCATTAAGCTTCTTATCTATTAACCTGTCAGGCCAATTTTGTCAGATTTGTTTTGTTTGAAATAGGGTCTCGATGTTTAATCATGACTTACCTGGTACTCACTATTGTATCTAGGCTGGCTTAGAGTCACAATAATCCTCCTGCCTCAGCCTGTGGAGAACTGAGATTACAAGTGTTCAGCACTGCTTCTATTTTATTAGATATTTAAGGAATGTTTTAATAAGGCTTTCTAGTTTTGTAAGAATGTCCTTATACAGTTCTACTGAATTTGTTCCCATTTGGGTATAGAACATCTTCCTGCTGGGACATAGCTATTTAATAATTCTACCAGTTTCTCAGCTAACTTGCCTAGATCTAAGCCCACCTTCTCAGCATAGTGTAAATTCCAAACAACCATTTGCTAATGATGTTGCAGACTGCTGTCATCAGCCCAAGACAGCATTCTGCATCCTGGGGTACAAAGTACAGGAAACCACATGTGTTGACCATGTGACCATTAGGTTGCAGTCACACTTGCCTTTTTCCCTGACAACAATAACAAAACAAGTAGAACAAACTCTCCTCGCACTGGCTTTAGGTGTTTCTGCTTCCAATGTCCTCCTGCTTTCTATGTGCTGGGCTGAAACCGAGGACCTTATCCATGCCGGGAAAGTGCTTGGCCACTGAGCTACATCCCCACCCTCTTAAGATCTAACTTATAATACTTATTATGTCTCTGAAGAGATCCTCTCTTAAAAGCTGGTGTGAAAAATACAGTGCTCTGCACAGTGGACTTTGCTGAGAAGGCAGCAGAGTTCAAGGTCACTCAACGTGAAGGTGGTCTTACATGCTGGAGGTGGTGAGAAGGCCTCCTGGGCTCCTCCATTTAATCCTCCCTATATATTACAGTTGGGTAGGGTGAGTTTACAGACTCATCAGCCGTGCTGGCTGGTTTTGTGTCAACTTGATGCAACCTAGAGTCATTCAGAGAGAGAGAACTCAACTGAGAAAATGCTCCCACCAGAGAAAGCTAAAGGCAAGCCTGTTGTATGTTCTCTTGATGAATGGTTGATGTGGCAGAGTCCAGCCCTTTGTGGGTTGGGATCATCCCCTGAGTTGTATAAGGAAATACATTGAGCAAGCCATGAGGATCAAGCCAGTAAGCAGCGTTCCTCCATAGTTCTTGCTCTAGTTCCTGCCCTAAGTTCTCGGAATGATGGTCTATAAGCTGTGAGCAGAAATAAACCTTTTCCTCTACAACTCGATTTCCATCAAGTGTTTCACCACAGAAGTGGAAACCCTACCTAAGACATCATCCTAACTATGGAGTATCTCATTACCAGAAAACTCTTTGGGGCCTGGAGAAACAGCTCATTGGTTAAGAACACATGGCTGCTCTTGAAGAGCAGGTTCATTCCCCAACATGGCAGCTTAGAAATGTGTTCTGGCCTCCAAGAACATCTGTCAGCATGTGGTGCAGAGACATAAGCTTGGATCCATACACATAAAATAATAAATTGTTTACAAGAAGGGAATTCTCAGTTTCTCCTTGAGTATTCATTGTAAATTCCCACCTATGCACAAAATCACCCAAATAGAACATAGAATGAAAATGTTTTCCTGCACAGTCATTGCCAGGTGGCTGTTCATCCAGTTCCTTTTCTCCTGCCTTCCATCTGCCCTAAGTATAGTTAGCAGAACTTTCCTGGTTTCTCTGTGTAGCTGTGCCTATCCTGGAACCCATCCTGTAGACCAAACTGGCCTTGAACTCAGAGATTCAGCAGCCTCTGCCTCTCAAGTGCAGAGATGAAAGGTGTTTGCCACCACTGTTTGAATGGCATTGTCATTTTTCTCTCTTTTCCATTTTTAGGTTTATTTTACATGCTGTGTTTTGCCTATGTGTATGTATGTGTGTACCCGGGGACTGGAGTTACGGATGCTTGGGAGCCACCATGTGGGTGCTGAGAACCAAATCTAGGACTTCTTCGAGAGCATCAAGTACTTTTAACCACTGAGCCACTTTTATACCTTTTTTTTCTTTTTTTTGTGGAAAACCAATTATAACTCATGCCTGTAAGACATAAACAATCAAAAAGCCATGAGCTGCATGGTTTTGTGTCACACACTTAGAAGGGAGTTCAATAACCAAAAAGAAAATGCTTAAAAACTATCCACGCCCCTGGCCTCAGGAGATAGCTCGGTGGGTAAAGTATTTTGACCTGGCATGAAGGCCTGAGTTCAGATCCTCAGAGGCCACATGAAGCTGCATGCTCACCTGTGATCCCTGTACGCCTATGCTGAGACAGGAGGGAGATAAAGGAGAATCCCTGGAAGTTCATGGACCAGTTAGCCTTGGAATACACAGAGGCAAACGAGACTCTGTCTCAAAGGAGTTGGAAGACATGGACCAACACCTGAGCTTGTCATCTGAGCTTGCATATATCTGTGCTAATACACATCTGTACTCACATCACACGACAGTACCTATACGTGTACACAGACATACAAAGAAAAAGCTATACACACTTATAGGTGGACAAGAAAGAGGTCTGGGACTGGTGCCTTATTGGTTAAGAGCACTTGATGCTTTTACAGATGACCCGAGTTTGATTCCTAATACCCACATCACAACCACCTGTAATTCCAGCTCCAGGGAATCCATTACTCTCACTGGCTTCTGTGGGCACTGAATGCATGTGGTGAGTATGAGAGTAATGTCCCATAGGTTCCACAGCCTCCCTAATAGCGCCACTGACTGAGGACCAAGCATTCAAAACACGAGCCTGTGTGTAAAGGTAGTTTTTATTCTCCTTAAATAAGTGGTATCTCAGTGGAGGCCTCCATCTGCTAACCTAGGCCTTAGTGCCTCAGTCTGCTAACCTAGGCCTTAGTGCCTCAGTCTGCTAACCTAGTGCCTCTGTCTGCTAACCTAGGCCTTAGTGCCTCAGTCTGCTAACCTAGGCCTTAGTGCCTCAGTCTGCTAACCTAGTGCCTCTGTCTGCTAACCTAGGCCTTAGTGCCTCTGTCTGCTAACCTAGGCCTTAGTGCCTCAGTCTGCTAACCTAGGCCTTAGTGCCTCAGTCTGCTAACCTAGGCCTTAGTGCCTCCGTCTGCTAACCTAGGCCTTAGTGCCTCAGTCTGCTAGCCTAGGCCTTAGTGCCTCAGTCTGCTAACCTAGTGCCTCTGTCTGCTAACCTAGGCCTTAGTGCCTCCGTCTGCTAACCTAGGCCTTAGTGCCTCCGTCTGCTAACCTAGGCCTTAGTGCCTCAGTCTGCTAACCTAGTGCCTCTGTCTGCTAACCTAGGCCTTAGTGCCTCAGTCTGCTAACCTAGGCCTTAGTGCCTCAGTCTGCTAACCTAGTGCCTCTGTCTGCTAACCTAGGCCTTAGTGCCTCAGTCTGCTAACCTAGGCCTTAGTGCCTCAGTCTGCTAACCTAGGCCTTAGTGCCTCCGTCTGCTAACCTAGGCCTTAGTGCCTCCGTCTGCTAACCTAGTGCCTCTGTCTGCTAACCTAGGCCTTAGTGCCTCAGTCTGCTAACCTAGGCCTTAGTGCCTCAGTCTGCTAACCTAGGCCTTAGTGCCTCCGTCTGCTAACCTAGGCCTTAGTGCCTCAGTCTGCTAACCTAGGCCTTAGTGCCTCTGTCTGCTAACCTAGGCCTTAGTGCCTCAGTCTGCTAACCTAGGCCTTAGTGCCTCAGTCTGCTAACCTAGTGCCTCTGTCTGCTAACCTAGGCCTTAGTGCCTCAGTCTGCTAACCTAGGCCTTAGTGCCTCAGTCTGCTAACCTAGTGCCTCTGTCTGCTAACCTAGGCCTTAGTGCCTCAGTCTGCTAACCTAGGCCTTAGTGCCTCAGTCTGCTAACCTAGGCCTTAGTGCCTCAGTCTGCTAACCTAGGCCTTAGTGCCTCCGTCTGCTAACCTAGGCCTTAGTACCTCCGTCTGCTAACCTAGGCCTTAGTGCCTCTGTCTGCTAACCTAGGCCTTAGTGCCTCAGTCTGCTAACCTAGGCCTTAGTTCTGGAAGCATTTAACCTCCATACAATCTTATCTAGGCCTAGAATTTCAGCCTCTGAAACTTATTACTGAATAAGGTCACCCTTTCTTGTTCTTTCTGAACTCTAGCTAGCTGGCTCAATTCAGCTCTTTTGGCTCAAACTCCTCTCCCAGCTGACTGACTCAATATGACTTTTCTCTCCACCTCTGTTCTGTGTTCTCTTCAGCCCCCTCCTCCTGTACTGTTTGTCTTTCCCTTAATTAATTTCCCTTTCCTCTCTTTTTGGGAGAGTTGGGCACATTCTATTCTGCAAATCTTTCTCTGATTTATCACTTTCTCTATCACTCAATTAGATATCACTTTCAAACGTGTGTGCTTCCTTTTAGGAATAAAGGTGTGCGCCAAGGGTTGAGCCCCACCCTAACTAGAAACAGGTTCAAATATCCTGTAACACCTGTGAGTGACATGTCACATTCAAATCATGACAGCCTCATTTGGAAAAGACATACTATGCTTTACAAAACTACAGTGTCCCAAGGGGCTAGGGATATAGCTCAGTAGGTAAGAGCATTTGTTGAACGAGCATTAGGACCTGAGATCCCAGCATCCCTATTAAAAAATAATAAATAATTTAAAAGTTTTAAAACAGACAGATGTGGCCACATTTGGCTATGTACTGACCTGTAACCCCAGGACTACGTTAGATGGAGACAGGAGGACCACTGAAGTTTGCTGGTTATCTGCCTGGCCCCAGGTTCAGTGTGAAACTCTGTTTCAAATGTTTAAGGCAGAGTCCTCCTCTGGCCTCTGCACCCACCTTATTTGTGTGGCATAAAAGGGCAAAAGAAAAAAACACCTGATCCTGACTTGACTCCAAGACCAGGGCCAAGGAAAGAGCACCCTGACCCAGACTTGATCCCAACCCCAAACCCAGGACAAGAAACAGAATCAATTCCTGAGCTTGCCACAGAAATCCACCAGTCCCTGAACAGGAAACCCCACCAATCCCTGGGCTTCAAAATCAAGCCGCATAATTCTTCCAATCCCAGGTGATTCTGGGAAAAATCCCCGGAGGTCCCCCCACCCCACACGCGCGCAGCTGTATGTGAGCCTTGCTTTCTGCTCAGGTCCCTACTGCTTCTCTCCCAAGCAGAGGCAGTCACCCCTCCTGGGGTTTCCCTCCCAGCAAACCTCTTCCGTGAGGTTTGTTGTGCAGCGGGTGGTATGACTTTGTGGTATTCCTTGGCTCCTGACTGCCAGGCTACCTGTGGGAGCAGAGCTTTCGCTGGGGAACCCCTCCCCCTGCCGGAGCAGAGCGGTAACACTTTCGCTGGGGAATGGAGAAAGCATCCCCTGCGGGAACAGAATTGTACCACTTTCGCTAGGGAAACCGTCCCCTGTAGCAGCCAGAGCAGAATTGTGGTACTTCTGTAGAGAAACCTTTTCCCTTCAGAGCTGTAACACAGTGCGTGCACACACAGACACAAATACCACACCCATGATTCTTAAAAATTACAGCATACTGGAAAGATTAGCCTACCAAACTTCTCTTCTCACTCCGTCTGTCCCCCCCCACCCCCCGCGCTACACACAGCTGCCAAACTAATCTTCCCAAAACACCAATTTTCTTCTGCCACTCCAAAACCCAGCTTCCTGACTTCCTGTTGTCTAAAAACTAGTCCTGCATGCTTCTGCCTGGTGCTTAAGGCTCTCTATGGCATAGATCATCCAAAATGTTCCCCTCTGTTTTGTTTCTTCTACCACCAGCTTCGTGTCCTGGACAATTTATCCAAAAAACCACTGCCAAATCCCCACAGTTGTTTTTCCTGCCTTCTTAGCCCACTATCTTACTGTAGTCATGTCCTGAGAAGCGGTGACAAAGTCAACTGCCACTTCCTGGGGTCAGGGGTCAAGGGGTGATATTGTCCACCACCATCCTAGTTTCATTTCTGTTATGGTGATTTAAAAAAAAATACTGAACAAAACAAAATAAGACACCCCACAATTTAGGGGAGAATGGATTTATTTCAGTTAACTGTCCTGTGTTATAGTTCATAATAGCTGGCAAAGAGGTATGAATGCCTATGAACTTCCTGCCTAGGAAATGGTGCCACCCGCAGTGGGCGAGGTCCTCCCACATCAATGAAACCCGAGAAGAAAAGCCCTTACTTACCAGCATGCCACAGGCCAACCTGCTCTAGATAACTCCTCCTTGAGACTTTTTTTTTCCAGGTGATTCAAGGTTGTGGCAAGTTGGCTACCAAAAGTCGTGGACTGAATGGGACAGTTACTTCCCACAAGAAAACCAGGACACCATTGTAAGGATTACAGCTCAGTGGGTAAAGATTCTTGGCTGTTGGGAGCCAAGAAATACCACAAAGCAACAAACCTCACACAAGAGATTTATTGACGGGAAAAACCCAGGATAGTGATTGCCTCTGCTTTGGGCAGAACACAGAGTTTATATAGGGTTTATCGGGGGTTGGTTGCGGGGGAAGCCTTCCAGGATGGCCAGGGACAGGAGAAATTATGTGGCCTGATCTTTGGGGCAAGCACAGGGATTGGTGGGATTTCTTTTTTTTTTTTTTTTTTTCCGGAGCTGGGGACCGAACCCAGGGCCTTGTGCTTCCTAGGTAAGCGCTCTACCACTGAGCTAAATCCCCAGCTGGTGGGATTTCTTAGAGGGAGAAGCCCCTCTCCTCCCTTCTTAGTTATAGCTATTAAATACCTGCAGGCCATTAGGACCTGGGGAAGCATAAGGCAGGGCCTGGCCACTTGCCTACCTTAAGGGTTACAAAGTTTAACAAAGGGAGTATCTATCTATCTGCCCACAGCAGGGAGTTAACTTAAGTGGCCAGCTATGAGGAAGAGATAGGTGGTGAGGCGGGCAGAGGACTCCAGATGCTGGCTTTGAGGGCTCCAGATGAGACTGAGTGGAAAACTCCCCACCCCACAATGAGAAAATGCTGGGACTTCTTGTTGAAGCACCTTCCCTCATTTCTGACTCGAGGAGGGTATGCCAAGCCTGTTCTCTTCTGTTAGAGGGAATCCCCTCTGTCCCTACCACCTTATGCTGCCTTTTACAGATCAAGATACTTTTATTTAGATCAGATCCCGTGAGGGGGCTGAATTTATTATTTTCTGTTGCTGTAATAAAACTCCGTGACCAAGACAACTTATAGAAGGAAGGGTTTTCTGGGCCTAGTTCCAGAGGGATAGAGTCCATGATGGCAAAGCAAAGGCCTGGCAGCAGGAGCAATGTTTACAGCTATGAAGGGAGAGGTAGGAGCCAAGGAATACCACAAGAGTCACACTGCACAACAAACCTCACATAAGAGATTTATTGGGAGGGAAAATCCTGGAGGGTGGCTGCCTGAGCTGGGTAAGAAGCAGCAGGGAACTCAGCAGAAGGCAGACTTTTTATAGGCGTTTGGGGGCGGGGCTTTCCAGGGTGGCTTGGGACTGGTGGGATTTTTGTGGCCTGACCTTGGGACAAGCTTATGGATTGGTGGGAATTTGTGGTCAGACTCTGGGGCTAGCTCAGGGATTGGTGGGATTCTTTATCTTGGCTTTGGGCTTGGGGTCAAATCAAGGTCAGAGTGTTTTTCCCCTGGCTCTGGACTTGAGGTCAAATCAGAGTCAGAGTATCCCCCCACAATACACCCTGATCTTGGGGTCAAGTCAGGGTCAGGATGTTCTTCTTCTGACCCCTTTACTCTATAAGCAGGAAGCCAGGGACTCTTGAACTGCAAGCAGAGCGTACACAGAGCAAATTCCAACACACAATAGTCATTGAATTCTTGGGGCTGGACTTGAACATGTGATTTTCCTGACTCTCAATCCTGAGTTTTGGGATTATAGGCACAGGCCACTAGTTACAACGAAAACATATTTAAACAGTTCTTTCCTCATTAAAAGCAAAAAACACAAAAACAAAACAAAACAAAACCCACCAAACTTCTTTTATAATTTTTGTCTCTAGCAAAAAAGACAAGACCAAAAGTTTCTTCTGTAATTCATGTAACAGACATTGGCTATAATATAAAATCAAGAGAGGGAGAAGGGGAGAGAGAGGGGGAGGGAGAGGAAGAGAGGGAGAGGGAGAGGGAGAGGGAGAGGGAGAGGGAGAGGGAGAGGGAGAGGGAGAGGGAGAGGGAGAGGGAGAGAGAGAGAGAGAGAGAGAGAGAGAGAGAGAGAGAGAGAATCATGTGTCCTTTAAGGCCAGAGATGTTGGATCTTCATAAAGCTGGAGCTACAGGCAATTGTGAACTATCTGTCCTGGGTACTGAGAACTAATCCAGGGTTCTTTGAAAGAACAATACACATTGTTAGACCATAAGCCACCTTTTAGCCCCAGGGCATTTGGTTTGGTGCATGGAATCAAATTTAAGAAAATATTTGCAGATCTTGGTGGTGTGGGACTGTCTGTCTCAGCACTTCTGAGAGTTGAAGCAGGAGGATGGCAAGTTCAGGGCTGCTGCCTAGGCTACAGTATTAGTTCAAGGCCAGCCTGGGCAACTCAGCAGGACTCTGTCTCAAAGTAAAGACTAAAACAGGAACTTGGGTACAGTTCAATGTAAGGCCCTGGGTTCAATCCCTTCCAAAATCACTAATGGATGCTGTCATCCACTCCCTTGTCCGTGGCATGTAAAAAGAGGACATTTTGAAACATTTGTTAGAAAAGCACGATAAAAACCTTAAGTCAGCTGTGAGATTGTGTCTCCTAGAAATGACAAAGAAACTGTACCCATGAAACCGCAACAAGGCAGACTAATCAAGACCTGAACAATGGCAACACCAACAGACCTGATAACGTGGAAGGGGGAAAATGTCACAGGGCCCCACCCATAGAGAAAGAACTAAAGAAAACTAAAGAATGCTGAGATTGGGAAAAATAGCCTCCCCAGGGATGAGTCCACTAACTGATTATCCAATATCAAGAAGTCATCCCTGAAATCACATTCATTCAAGCAACACTAAAAAGTCATGTATTTGTATGGGACAATAATGAATTTGAAAGGGAGCAAGGGACTTGCTTTTGGGAGGAGAGAGTAGGGAAAATGATGTAACTATATTTTAATTTTTTAAAAATGAGGTAAAAAACTGCTCTCGGTAGGCTAAATTGTAAGGGAAATATGTATTGCATGACAGCCACCTACTTGTGTGACAGTCCAGCATCACTCATCCGTCTTCCTTATTCTCCTGCCCTTCCTTTTCCTCCCTCTCCCTTCACTTTCTCTCTCTGCATCTTTCTTGCCTCTCATGGTTTCATGCCTGAGTTGAAGTCAGCTGGTTTGACTCTGAGATGACTGAGTCAGAATAGGACAAGTGGAAGTCAATTAAAAATCTCCAAAGTAGAGGAGCTCATTCAGAGGTCCTGAGTTCAATTCCCAGCAACCACATGGTGGCTCACAACCATTTTTAGGGATTCAATGCCCTCCTCTGGTGTGTCTGAAGACAGCTACAGTGTACTCATATAAAAAAAAAATGAAATAACAACACTGGGCATAGCATGTTCCTGTAATCTCGAAGGTGGAGGCAGGAGGATTAAAAACTCAAGGTCATCCTCAACTACATAGGAATTCAAGGTCAGCCTGGGCTACATGAGCGGCGTTCTCAATATATAAATAAAAAAACATAAGCAGAGCTGGAGAGATGGTTCAGTGGGTATGGTACTTGCCACGAGACCAAAAGGACATGAATTCAAACCTCCTGAACTCCTGTAGGAGCTGGGCATGGCCACAAGTGCGGGTGGAAACAGGGAGATCCTGGAGCTTGCTGGCCAGCCAGCCTAACCAGAATGATGAGGTTTAATACTAGAGATTGAATTCAATTTCTTAGCAAAGAAATAAAGGAAGGAGGGAGGGAGGGATCAACAGAGGAAGAAACCTGACATCTTTGGCCTCTCATGTCCAAGCACATAACAGTTCACACCCCAAGTAGATAAAATGCACACACATGCATGGAGAGGGGGTGGTGGACACAGAGAGAAACACAAATCCCAAAACAAAACAAAAAGCATTAAAGCACGGAAATAAAAAACTTGACAAAGGTCTTCAAGATTGATGAGGTTTGGGGCACTATATGAAAATGTCAGCAATGCCCAATTTTACAAGTGTATTGACCAATAAGATGGCTCAGAAATAAAGGTGTTTACTCTTGAGTCTAAGGACTTGAGCTCTATCACCAGGATTCACAAGGAGAAAATAGAGAGCTAACTGACTCCTGAAATTTGTCCTCTGGCCTCCACATATGCATACATACATGCAGGCTTTCACACAATCAGTCAGTGAGTCAGTGAGTCAGTGAGTCAGTCAATTAATAGGGTGCAGCAAAGAACACTCACTACTTTTACAGTGGACCTGAGTTCAGTTTCCAGGCACCCATGCTGGGTGGGTCCCCTATAACTCCAGTTCTAAGGAATCAGATACCTTCTTTTAACATTTGTGGGTACCTGCATTGTACATAACCACACCTAGACATATACATACACACAGACTTTTTGCTGGGTGGTGGTCATGCCTTTAATCCCAGCACTCATCAGACAGAGAGGCAGGCAGATCTCTGAGTGTGAGGCTGGCCTAGACTACATAGAGACACCCAGTCTTGAAAAAAATAAAAATAAACAAAAAGGAATCAGACACTTCTTTGGGCATTTGTGGGCACCAGCACTCACATATACATATCCACACATATCCACATACTTTACAAATAAAAATAAGTCTTAAGAAATACTTTAGAAGGGGTCATGTGACCACTACTACCAAGTACAACACTCTCTGGGAGCAACAGAAGCTCCCATATTAGATGTCCTGAGATGTCTAATATGACAGTAAGACCATTGCATGGGAACCTCAGATGATGAGAAATACTGTTAATTACTATTTGTACACTGAAAATAGTAGAGCCTATGTTTTGCTATACTTTAGTGATCACAAAACATGTAGTAGAAAGTGGAGGATGATAGCAGCAGCTACAGTTTATAAGAAAGGAAGCCAAAGAATCACACTGGAATATCAGATCTTTCTTAAAAATAAAATTACTTTGAGCTAGGTGGTTTTAATCCCAGGGCTTGGAAGGTTGACAGATCTCTGAGTTAGAGGCCAGCAAGTCCCTGAACAGTCGGGGCTACATAGAGAAACCCTGTCTCAAAAAAATAAAAAGCGAAAAATTTTGCCTTAGACTCGAGAGAGATATCTCAGCAGTAAGGAGCACTGGCTACTCTTCTGAAAGATTGGGTTTGAGCACCCACAACAGTTACTCAAATACCAAGAGAATCAGAAGCCCTTTTTCTGGCCTCTGAAGGTGCTACATATAGTACATACATGTTGCACACAAACATGCAGGCAGGCAAACCCAGCTCCACACATAAAACATAAAGGTTAAAAATAATTAATTAATCTTAGCCAGAATATAATCCCAGAGCTCAATGAGGCAGAAACGTTTGGGAGGATTTGAGTTTGAGGCTAGCCTGGTCTACAGAGTGAGACTTCAAAGAAGGAGGAAAAATAATAATAATGATAATAATAATAGTAATAATAATAGTAGAAGGAGAAAGGGGACAGGGGGGAGGGGGAGAGGGAGAGAAAAGGAGAGGGAGAGGGAGAGGGAGGGGCTAAGCTCTGCAGGTAAGGGAAGGTGCTGCTAGCTTCCTGGCCTGATGACCTGAGTTTGACCCCCATGATCCACAGCAGGACAGAGTTACCTTCTGACTTCTACATTTGTTTCCATGGCACATCTCATCCATGTGCACACACATAAAAAGAAAGACATTATAGATTTCTAAAATCATCTTCTATCTAGGGAAGGATAAGTCAAGAAACTTACAATTTCCTTTTGGAAAACAAACCACTAGAACTTGTGCTAACAAGACAGCTCACCTTGATATGTGGTTTCCAACAACCAAACCTCAGAATTGAATTCCATCTCCATGTGAAGCATATAAGGAACCACAGGCCAAACCTCAAAACAGACTCCCTGAGAAAATATCCTTTCTAAAATAACTTCCCTTCTTACCTGAGCCATTAGGGCCTCCTCTCTGAAGACCCACTTTTTCCATGGCATCTTATGGAGAATACAAGCCGTGCCCTGAGCCTCAGAACCACAAAGCAGCCTGGGAGTCACCACAGAGGTACATAGGCATTTGCTGTCTCCCTGAAAATTTCAGTTTTTAATCTCAATTGAGTAATTTGTTAATGAAATTGTCCAGTAAATACTCAAATACTCTCTTTTCTTTCTTTCTCTTCCTCTTCTTTCTTCTACTCTTTAATATAGCATCATGCCATAAAGTTCTTGGTCTCAAACTCCAGACTATCCTCCTGCCTCAGTCTCTGGTGTGCTGGGGCTTATACATGCTAGGCACTCTACTACGGACCTGGCTGTTATCTCTTTTAAACTCCGGTTTTACAGTTCTATGCTTATGTCTAAAGGCAGATATTAATTATGTGATTCCTTTCAGAGATTCCTATTAAATTTGTCTGTAACCTTTGTAAATGGCAGATAGTGAAAATACAGCCACTAGAGCTGGAGGGGTGGCTTAGCATTAAGAGCGCTATCGCGTTTGCAAAAGACCCAATTTCAGTTCCTAGCATGGCCACAACCACCAGCAACTCCAGCTTTAGGGGAGCCACCACCTTCTTCTTGACTCTGTAGGCACTGTACTCATGTGCTCACACCCCATCCCCCGATACGATTTAAAAATAATAGAAATAACTTAGACTTTAAAATAAAATATAGTCATTTGAAAGATCAGATTCTCTGCTCTTAATTAGAATGAAATCCCATTTAAACTAAATCTTAATTCGTTTAAGGGTCAACGGGTTCTGCATTTCTAACAGAACTCTACACTGTTTTTTGGGGGTGGGGGTGGGGGTGGGGGGTTGTTTTTTTCCTTCAGAAGAGTGAACCAGAGACCTCACGACTGGCTTTTCTTCCCGCTCCTTTGTGTAGTGTTCACCCAGGAGGTCAGGCAGTAACTAATGCCAAAGAAACATCAAAATAGAAAGTGCTAGCATGTGCGGTCATGCCGCCGTTCAGGCTGCCTGAAGATTAGGAAACTGTTCAAACATCAAATCGCCGGCAGGCGTCTCAGCCCGGGCCTGTGCAAGGAGCACACTGGGAGCGCTTTGGTGTCCCAGCTGAGGGTGAGATTAGGAACCGGGAAAGCTACCCGCGCATGCAGCAACCAGTGGAAGGTCAGCTGAAAGGCCCTCCCAGCTGGGATCGCGTGGGAACCCCGTGGTGGGACCAGCGTTCTACACCCTAGGTACTGTTCCGGGGGCCTCGCGGGGTCCTCTCGTGTCCAACCGAAACCCACGGGATCCTCTCCAGAGTTCTGGAGAGACGCTCGCGCCAGGAAGGGGCTTTGCTAATTGCAGGAAGTGAGCACGAGGAAGAAGTGGCAGAGATCAAGAGGAGGAAGATAGGGAGGAGGAGGAGCAGCAGGGCAAAGCGCTGAGAGAGTCGCGCATTGCCAGGAGGTTGGGTCCCAGCGATCCTGCTGTTCTCAGGGGTCCCAGAGACTGCCTACCCCTGCTCAGACACTCATCTTTCCTCTCCTGGTCTTCATGGCTTCTCCGGATGACCCTCTGCGCTCAGGTAAAGTGTCAAGGTGCCGCGCCCTCACTTGGGGTGTGACCACCAGCTGAGTTTGTGAGACTGAACTCCAGTCACCCACTGAGTGCATTTTCAGAACCCGGGCTCGCTCCAGATGTGTGCCGGCCCTGGCCCTATGGGAACAGCTGTGGCATGCGTTCTACCTCTCCCAATCCCACCCCTGTGCTTGCCCCCTCTGTGAGCAGCTGCTGATTGCCAGCTTCCTGCACACCGCAAGGTGTGCGTGGTCCCTCTCCCCACACTGAGGCCGGGCCGAGCGCTTTTGTTCTGGGCCACGCGGGTGCCGGATTGAAACAAGACAGCCGACCTTTGGTAGAAAAGAACATAGGAGGGAGGATTCTGCACCCCTTTCCTCCCAGGCTGTCCCTTACTTTCCACTCACACATTTTCTTATTCCTCTTCTCTCTCCTGGCTTCACTTTGCAGAGATGCTTTTGCTTCTGTACAAGTCTTAACCTCTCTTAGCTGTTTTATAAACTATTATACTGTCCACAGAGCCACGAGGCTGAGCCCACCGACGCAATCCCCACCTGTTTCTAGTCCCGGTAGTACATAAAAAAATGTGCTTTGATATCTAGGCCAGCATATAGATTTTTCTATCACTTCTTCCTGCCTTTAAGGAAAATCTCTTTAGAGGTCAACTTCCAGGGATTTCCTCAGACCTCCTGCAATCAAGTTACAAATTCCATCGGTGTTTGTGGGTGAACAGATGATGTATACCTCTGAAGTACACTAGGTCTTTCTCTGGTTTTGGTGAGGTTGGACTCTCTGGTGAGAGCCACACAGAACCGGACTGGACTGCTGGGATCGAGGTGATTGCTTGTTTTGTATTTCATTTCTTGAGCTGGAGCAGGGACAGAGTTCAAAGGCTTAGCCCTGATTATTGGCTTGACTTGAAGGAAAAGATACCATGTCTGGCAGTGGTCTGAAGACTAAGCCCAATGGCCATTTTGATTTGACATCCTGAAGTGCTGGTTTGGGGAGGAGGCTGTTTACTAGTGACATCGAAGAAAGAACTAAATTATTCAAATGTGGCATGCTCCACAGGCTATCAATTAAATGAACTGGCCATCCCTCCCATTGTTTGCAAGAACAGAAGGGGAATGAAGGGAACAGTTCTCTGATGGGAGCCTGCTACTATAACACTGCCGCTCTTGTGCTGAGAACTGTATTAATAATATGTCAATGTTTGGGGCTGATTTTAGTCAGAATTGTCTCAGACTTAAGTGATACTGGTGAGGGGGCTTAGGAGATGGAGACAGGGAATTCACAGGATAAGGATACAGTAACATTTGCCTGAGCTGCCTCCCAACATGACTTCATCAGAGAAAGTGGGGGTGGGGGTGGAAACCAGTTCAGCAGTAACACCAGCATAAAAAGCCTCAGGGAGGGCTGATGAGATGGCTCAGTTAGTGAAGTGCCTGCCAAGCAAGCAGGCATGAGGTCTTGCATTCTGATCTCCAGCACCCATATTTAAAGTCAGGCATGGTGGCAACCCATCTGGAACCCCAGTGCTCAGAGGGCCTTTTGAGGCAGACAGATCCTTGAAGCTCACTGACCAGCCAGCCAAAGCAAACTGATGTGTTGCAGGTTCAGTGCGAGCCTCTGTCTCAAAGAAAGGTGTGGACAGAGGTTAAAGAAATGCCTTTGTGGGCAGGCAGAGAGAGCTTGCTGCTCAAGTATGAGAACCTAGGTTCTAATCTGAGTTTAAATTCTCAGCACCTACATAACAACGTAGCCATGGCACCCTGCCTGCAAAGCTGGGGTTGTGGAGGGTGGGGTGGAGAGATCCTGGGGCTTGCTGGCTACCAGCTTAGCTACACACAAACGGGGGGGGGGAGGGGAGGGAGGAAGGGAGAGAGAGACAGGGAGAGAGAGAGAGAGAGAGAGAGAGAGAGAGAGAGAGAGAGAGAATATAATCGAGGAAGACACCCAAGGTTGATTTCCAGTCTGTACACATGTGTGCATGAGCACTTGCTCATGTGTACATTGTACCCACATGATCATATACACATACCCCCCCCCACCACAAAGCCATGTGTATGTGCTGATAGATATAAGAACTTGGGAGACAGTTACAGCATTATAGGACTAGAATTGCAGCTACAGTCTTAATTAGCTTGGCCCATCTAGAACGAATGCCCACAACTTGCAGTAAAGGGAGCATCAAATCAAACCTCTATGTGTGAACTGTAGGTGTCCTGTAGGCAGTCTGCCTCTCACCTCATCAAGTAGAACGCAAACCTCTAGGTGACCTCTTCAGGGCGCGATGGAATGGGGCTCCCCACAAAGAGGAAGGAGGCCTCCTTTAGAGGGTCCTGGGAGATGCTAAGAATATTCTTCCCAATTCTGGGAATCTGTCAATCAAAGAGGTTCTTCTATGTAATACATGTCTTGACACGAATGCACTTTCATCTAGATGTCCTACCTGGTTCTTCCACTTCTGAAGTGACAACACAGCTGGTGCTGATGAGTCCAAAGGACTGACTGAAAATTTCACCTCTCCACCTCAGACCATGCTCTTTCTCCTGGCCTCCTACACTCACCTCTGGGGTTTCCATACTGATGCATGCTTCCTGTCAATGGTCAGAGTGAATTCTTCATGAGTCATATTCTGTCACCCTGCTTAGACTCACTTCTGGATAAATTCTCAGGCCACCCATCCCAACACACCCTCACCTGTCCCTTCAATACCTTTCGTCACTTGCTTTAGGCATGACTGCCGCACTGCTTCCTTTCTTTCCTTCAAATGGCTCTACCTTATATGCTTCCTGGCCTCATCCCTGGGAAGACTGTTTCCACTGCCTGGAAAGCTCCCTGCATCCTTGGCTGGGCAGCTCCTATTTCTCCAGAGTTCAAAGATGATCTGGACTCAGCCCAAGACCACTCTTGTCTCTTCTGGAACCTTCCTTTCACTGTTTCAAGATCCTGTTTAGCCAGTGTCACTCTTTCCAGTGGAAAGTGAGCTCCATCTAGAACCCAAGTCTGTCTTGCCTGTAGCTCTTCCCTGACTCCCACCACACTACCAAGTACACACAAAACCCGTGTAAACTCATTTCACTCCCCTGAGTGGAACGTTCATTCATATGAGTAGATAGATGAACGATGAAACAGAATTTAAGGCAATTGCTTCAAACCATAGGTGGAAAAAAAAAGCCATTTGTTCCTGAGGAACATCAAGTGAAACGTGTCAACCAAGTTTACCTTGCAAATTGCAAAGTAAAAATAAAACCTGTCCCTTCACACACATAGTTGAGATGCACAGCTCAGTAGTAGAGTGCACCTGCTTGGTGTGCATGTGGCCCTAGGTCCTTAATCTGTCTCTGTCTCAAACACACACACACACACACACACACACACACACACACACACACACACACACACACAGAGTGAGCTTATGTTGTACTGTGAAGTTAACTAATTTTTAAAAAGATTTATTGATTTTATTTTATGCATATGAATGTTTTTCCTATATGAATCTATGTACCTGTGGAGATCATAAGAAAGTGTCAGGTCCCTTGGAACTGGGATTGTGGATAATTGTGAGCCACTGTGTGGATGCTGGGAACTGAAACTGGGTCTTCTGCAAAAGCAACAAGTACTCTTGACCACTGAGTCATTTTCCCAGGGCATGAAGTTGAGTTTTAAAATTATTATATGTGTATGTGCATGGGTGTTTTGCTTCCATTTATGTGCACCACTTGTGTGCTTGGTACACCCAGAAGCCAGAAGATGGCAATGGATCCTCTAGAACGGAGTTACAGATTATTGTGAGCTGCCATGTGAGTATTGGGAATTGAACACAGGTCCTTTGGAAGAGGAGCTTAGTGCTCCTAACCACTGAGCCATCTCTCCAAGCCCCATGAAATAAATTAAAAAAAAAAACCCAAAAAAAAAACCCAAAAACAAAACAACCCCCTCCAAAAAATCCCAAAAAACAAACCAAAAAACCAAAAACCCAACCTGCATATTGAGGAAGTTCACAAGATGCTTGAGGTCCCAGGGCAAGATAATGGTAGTGATGGAAATGGGGTAGATGTCAATCTCAACCTCCATCACTGATCTCCATTGCCTGTCAAATGTGACTAAAATCTGGCTGCTCATGTTATATGGACTTTAAGACAGAACAAGGAAGGTCCAGCTGAGGAGGTGGGACACCTTGTTACCTAAGCATCATAGTGGCAGAGTACAGTCATGTGGATTTCACTTTGTTCAGGGTCCCACTTTACTCCATGTATTCTGTGGAACTCAGGTCCTGATCCTGGCCATCAGGAAGGCGGTGTGTGTCTCACCTGTCCTCAGCCTTTCTTCATTCTGTATGAGTTCTGGCCAAATCCAGAGTGAACCACTTTCAGAATCAGCCATGTGTGCGAAGCTGGTCGAGCCTGCTACCTTCTCCAGCACCACCACAAGAAGCAAGTGTGTAGTGGGTGGGCATCCGTGATTTTCCTGTCTCCCACTCTGTCGGGTTTTCTAACACGTCCTTCATTTTGTTTCCTTTTGTTATGGTCCTGGGGGAGGTCTACTAGAAATGGAAGTTGTGGCCTTGCATATGCTGGGCAAGTGGTTTATCACTGAGCTGTATCCCCAGCCCTCAGTTTATGTTTTGTAGGCAGGGTCTCTCTAAGTTGCACACCAATCTTGAAGTCAGAATGACAAACACTCACTATTAGGCCTGCTTCTCTTATTTACAATGTTTCCTAACTTTTCATACACTCTCCCGCTTCTGAATTTCCCCCCACGTCCTTTCATCTCTTCCCTGATCAGTTTGATTCTTGTCACTGGGCTAGTAGGGGAGGCCACTCTCCAGGGACCCCATAGGGACACACGGGTTTGACACAGGCACCTTCCCTAGCTAGTTCAGCCACATGACAGAGGAGATGGGAACTGTCAGCACCCTTCTGGGCTTTCAGAGTGTCTGTGATCCTAAATCTTTACAAGCAGGAGTGAAAACAGCTGTGGATGAGTGAAAGCTTTCGGGGGTGGGGGGAATAAAAAGAAAGAAAAGAAAAGAAAAACTTGCCTCTGAAATCCCAAGTTCAAAGAGTCGCCTTCAGTTTGGCACTAAATTGCAAAAGGGGCCCCACTCTTGCCTGGGGAACTGGGAGTTGAACATGATTCTTGCTTGTTTTCTCCAAATAGACATCTTTGGGGATATTTAAAGTTCCTGAGACCAGAATGTGCTAGGTAAAGGGAGTTGTCACTTTGTTCTTGTTTTGGACACTGCAACTGGTTCCTCCTGCAGAGGCTTCGGGGTGCTTAGTGCCCCCCCCCCCAGATGACTCTGAAGGTAAAGTTAGATCCCCGAGTTGAGGATGAGTAGAAGAGATTTTGGATTTGGAGTTGATGTTACAATGATTAAGGCTTTGAGGGAGAGGGAGTATTCTCCAAGGGGGCAGGATCAGAATGGAGAGTAGTAGAGTGTGGACTGAACTGTGTCGAGGTTCTAACCCCACCGCCTCAGAAGTTGAGATGCTGATGTCAACACCTGTACCTCAGAACACAACCTTTTCTGAGAACAGTTTTTACCAAGGTAATCTAGTTAAATTGGAGTCATAAGAGTGGGTTATATGCTGATATAGAGAAGTCTTTATAAAAAGCAGACCAGGGCCAGTGACATGGCTCTGGGGGTGGGGGCGGGGTGAGCAAGGCACTTGCTGCACAAGCCTGGTGACCTGAGTTTAGTCCCCTAAACCCACATAAAGAAGGAAGGAGAGAACCAGCTCCACAAAGTTGTCCTCCGATGTCCACATGTGTACAACGACATGTGAGTGCTCACACAATAAACAAATAAATAAACAAATAATATTTAAAATAAAAAGCTTTATTGAAAATTAGTAAGACAAGTCTGGGCGTGATGACATCTCTAGTGAGTCTGTCTGGTAAACTAGGCCTAAGCCACTTTTAAAAAAGCTTCTGGTGCAAAAACAAACAACAAACAACAACCCAGCCAACCTGGAGGTCTTAGGCTCATGGCCAGCCTTTTCTGTGTATCCATGAATTTGAGCACACACTGTGGAGAATAGGGTTCTCAGACCTTTCTCAGGATGGCTGCAAGGCTTAGCAGAGGTTCTGTCACACAAGCCACTTATGTGACCATGAAAGCTATGGGGTCCTTTCCTCAGGAAGCAGGGCCTCAGTGGGCACCAGCAGGGGTTCCTTTCATCCAGCTTAATTCTGATCCTACAAGGAGGCACAGGTTGAGGGCTTGTCCCCAAGACTGCCATCTCCACTAAGATTCCCTGCCCCATATTGGTGAAGCTGTGCCTGACAATTCCACGATGCTTGGCCAATCGGCTTAGAAAAAAAGGTTTACTAACGTTAACTATGTTTTCCTGTTTGTGTTTGTGGTACTGAAGATGGAATCCACTACTCCATCACAGAGCTATCCATCCCCTTCAACCCTTTGATTTTACCAAGGAGACAGATAAAGAGACAGTCAGAGTGGGCCGCAGGGGAGAAAGGGGTGTGAAGCTTCCCAGCTTTCTCTGGGTGCCACCATCCAGGTGTCTATATGCTTAGCTGACCAGAGCTCCTTGAACATAGTCTTTTTTTTTTTTTTTTTGAGCTACGTTGGATGACCTTGAGCACCTCATCTTCCTGCTTCTACCTCCAGAGTGCTGTGATTATAAACACTCAGGACTATACTGGGTTTGTGTAGTGTTAGAAATCACTTTGCAGATGCTAGGCAAGAAGTCTACCAACTGACTCCCTCTCCACCCCCAAGTTCTCCAGCCAAACGCTTCTTTTTGAGTTTATGGGGAGATGTCATTGTAGGAGCTTGACTGAAGCCTGCACAGCCCTGTATGTTGAAAATATGAGCTGATGAAGAAGCTTTTCGAATGTCGATAACTTTGGTCCTTAGGGAAGGACTCTTCTCACATCTTCCTGGCCCTTCCCCAGGTGCTCCCCAGTAAGGGTCCCTTCTCAAAGACAAGATCAGATGAGGTAGGCTCAGAGAGTTTTTGATGTGCAGCAACCCGACAGAGGTGGAAGAGGTTGGCTTTGGATGGCTGCCTTGGGAAGGGACCTTCAAGCAGGATCTGAGGGGAGCAAATGAAACATGTGTGTCAAGATGTACACGTAGTGTGGTGCAGAACAGTCATGAAGGAAGGAGAATTTCCAGCTGTTTCTTCAGGTTGCAGGGCTGGGCACTTCTAGCTTGAAGATGTGCTTTTCACTGTGTGGGACTTCCATAGTCACTGCCAGAGACTGTGCTTTCATTGTCACTGTTTGTTGAGATAGAATCTGTTATATATAACTCAGGGTGGTCTGCAGTTCACTATGTAGCCCAAGCTGGCTTTAAACTCATGAGCCTCCTGCCTCCATTTCTGGACTGCTGGGATTTTAAATATGTGCCATCACACCTGGCTCTCTTTAACTCCTAAGATAACATGTGGTCCAGAGATTCTGAATGACGGTGTGGACTGCTCATTCTCATCTGAATCAGGGTCTACTGGTACCCTGCCAGGGACCCCCATGTATGGATCTGCCACCTGGTAGAACTCTCTAGAAGGTACTTTTGAGGAAGGAACATCAGTTAGTGCAACAGGCAGCTGCCAGCAGGTGGGTGAGTGGTTGAGGCAACTCTGGGAAGGAAACTTGGCCAGAGAGTGGGTGACAGCTGGGGCAGGGGAATGTCCCTGTCACCCCAGAAAAGACCTCCTAGCTATGCCCTCTTTGGGGCTCACAAATCCCCCTTTCTGTTCCAGGCCCCTTGGTGCCCCACATCCCACCTGGCACTGGAGCTTTGCCTGTGGGCTCAACCTGCTGATACCTGGGGCTTGTAAAAACAAACATTTTCAAGCTTTAGATAAACGATTTGATTTTACACTTAATCATATTGTAAACATTCAACTTCAAGGCCTCCAGGTAAGGCTTTTTAGAAGACTTTCTACTTCTAGAGCTGTCTCAAATAACCAGCAACAGCCCTCCCACAACCTCCTTGGCACACATAACTCTGTGCTTGTGAGAACAAAAGCAGCTGGGCCTGACCTAAAACAGCTGCCAGAAGAAGGCAGTGGATCAGAGGTAGCATATGGGGCACCAACATGGACCCAGGTCTGTGAACACAACTGACAGACATATGAAAAAGAGCTTAAGCTACAGCCTAGTGTACAGCAAAGGCCAAGGCAGTTAGAGCATTTACAATGAAAATGAGGCAAGACACACAGAGGCTGAGGCCCTAGCTCAGGTGGGAGAGTAAGAGCCAGGCTCAAAGACCTCGGTTTTCATCCCCAGCACCCCCAAAACCAGGAGAAATGACAAACTAATGTCATCCTAGTACTGAAGATCAGAAGTTCATGGTCGTTCTCCCCTATATCAAAACTTCAAGGCCAGCTTGGACCCTATGGGGCCCTGTCTCCAAAACTAAACCGAAACAAAAATAACAGCAAAAGACCTGAGCATACCTCTTGTACCAGTTCACAATGTGCCTCTTCTGAGTTTTCTGGGAACTTCTTGAGCTTCAGAAAGCAAACCAGCACAAGCCCTGCTGGCCTCAAGCTCTCCCAGGCAAGCCTTCTCATCTCACAGTCCTCAGTGAGGTTCTGAGGAGCAGAAGGTCAACCACCCAGTACAACCTCCATGTCTGGCCTGAATAGTGGTCATTGGCCTTGGGGCATCCAGCAGGAACTGGAGGACCCAGATTTAATTTCATGTCCCAGATGAAGAGTCCAAGGCGTAGCCAGCTTAAAGCCCATCCAATGCCATCATCACACCGTACATAGCCATCATCTGAGGTTAGAGTCTCCCCCAAGGCACACCTCAAGGCTTACCCAAAGTCAACAGGAGTGTAGATGAAGCTCCAGGCCTCTGACACATTGGCTGGTGCTCTATTCTGTTAATAGCCCTGCTTGCTCCTCATAGACGCTCTGGGTGACATTGTTCCTTACCCCAGCCGTCACTGCCATTCCCCCCTCTTATGTCTTTATTTTCTCATACCTTTATTTATTTATTTTTTAGACTATATAGCTCAGACTATCCTCAAACTCACATCCTCCTGCCTCAGTTCCCAAGTGCTGGAATCGGGAACATGCCACCAATCCCATATGATTTTCCTGCAAATGATTTATTTTTAATTATAGGAGAATCCTTGTGCAGGTGTTAATGCATGTTTCTTCTGGACAAGCAATTCTCAACTTGTGGGTCACTACCCATTTGGGGGTGTCAAATAATCTTCTCAAGGGGTTGCTCGCCTGAGACCACTAGAAAACACAGACATTAACTTACGACTCATAACAGTAGCAGAATTATAGTTATGAAGTAGCAACAAAACTAATTTCATGTTTGGGGGTCATCACAACACGAGGAATCGTATTATAGGCAGCATTGGAAGGTTGAGAAATACTGTTCAAGACCATTTCATTCTGTCTCAGAAACAAGCCATTTCCTCCCATGTGTTTGTGTTATGTTTATGTGTGTACACGGTTTTTTTTTTTCGTGTGTAGACAGGCATGTGTGCATGTGCATGTAGGGGTCTAAGGTTAATGTTAAGAATCATTCTCTATTGTTCTTCTGTGTTATTCTCTGAGGAAGGATCTTCCCTTCGTTCGCTGGGGGAGGGTCACCCCTTTATTCAGAGGAGGGTCTCTTGCTGAACCTTCAGTTGGCGATTCCAGTTAGTCTGGTTAGCCAGCTTGCCCTTCGGGGCTGGGAAGACACACAGCAGTTATACTGATCGGCTTTTATAAGGGTTCTGGGACTCAAACTCTGGTCCTCATGCTTGCATGGCAAATGATGTATCTACTGGGCTGCCTCCCCAGTCCAAGAAGCTTAATGTTTTAAAATTATTATTTTTTTTAAATTTAGATTTGTTTATGTGTATGAGTGTTTTTAAGACATTTAAAAATGTTCACCATATGTATGCCTAGTGCCTGCAGAAGCCAGGAGAGGGTGTCAGATCCCCTTGAACTTGAGTCATAAATGGTTATGAAGTCCAAGTGGGTGCTGGGAACCAAGCTGCAGGAGCCGCAAGTGCTCCTCACTACTGAACCATCACTCCAGCCTCTTAAAAGGACTTTGTTCTTAAAAAAAAAAAAAAGCAAGCCATAGAGACTAGAAAATAATGCACGATTCAGAATAAAATCCTTAAATAAACTTTACATCCAATCTAACAGGTAGAGTTGTTGGTACCTGGGGAGATAGTTTGGCCAGTAGATGTTCTGGGCCCCAAATTTGAGCCCCAGAACCAATGTACAAAAGCCAGCTTGCAACATAAGCGCTAGGGAGGAACCTGTTTGGTGAGTTCCAGGCTCCTGAGAGAACCCATAGGCACATTCTTGCAGGGATTGGTATGATGTTTGTATAATCTGTCATTAATTGCAACTCCCAGTATTTGAGCATGTTTATAAGTAACTTGTGTTTGTTCTGTTTGTTTGTTTGTTTGTAAGTCCTGAGCATAGTGGTTTTGATTTTTCTGTTTCTTCTCCTTGTTCTCTTCCTTAAAGTAACAAGAGTAACAAATGACAGACAGTACAATTATATTGCCCAGAAAAGGCAGCTCATTCAGAGGTGAAAATGACAGGGAAGGCCTCATCTGTGCTTTTGTCTCAATGACAATCCTGTCCCTTTGTATCTTTCCAGATCACATGGCAAAGGAGCCAGTGGAGGACACAGACCCCAGCACTTTATCCTTTGCCATGGTAGGTGGCAGGTTTTGACTCTTTATGCCTTGTTAGATCACACTGTGGTCACCAAGTATTACCACAAGAGCTCAGAAACTCCAAAGGTTTTCCAAAGATACACTTCTTACATATGGTATCCTCTGTGGCATCATCATTTCCAGGTCAAAAACCAGTGTTAGATCTTCTGCTGGGGATGTGATTCAGTGAGCAGACTGCCTGCCCACAATGTACGGAATCCTGGGCTTAATCCCCAGCACTACCAGCACTCAGTAAGGTGCTGCACACACGCAGGCCTAGCACTCTGTAGTTGGAACAGGAGGATCAGGAGTATACAGTCATCCTCAGCTATACAGCAAGCTTGAAGCCAGCCTGGGCTACATGATACCTTCTCTGAAGCAGCAACAAAATCATGTTAGATCCTTTTTTTTTGCTTCATGCAAACCATAAGTGACATTCTTAGATGTCCCTAGGTCTTTGTCTGGTGTCCACTTTTAATACTGTCTATTTTTTAGTTAACCTCCTTTCAACATTGAGGATATCTAACATGGAGTCCTGTCCCAGGATTCAAACCCAGGACAGAGTCTACAGCAGTGAATATTGCCCAGAACACATGTATGTGGCATGACCATCACAGAAATGGTGAGAAGAAACATGCACTCTAAGAATGCACCAAGACAAAAATCTGAGTATAAAGCTGCAGGAAGTTGAGAGGAAGAATGGCATAGCAGAGAAGAGAGGAAGTGTGGTTTAGTGGTCAGAGCCAAGGAAGTCAAGAGGGGGATTATTCTGTTTCATGTTCTGACATTAACCTGTCGACTCTGATATCAGCCTGCTGATAAGCCTGAGGCTAAAGACCTGGAAGGTTTAATCTTGCTTATGCTGCAATCCTGGGTACAGCACCTGTGGCCTTCTGCATGCTAGGCAGGCACTTTGCCGATGAGCCAGCTTTACCTCAGCCTGCCTCTGAAACACAACACAAAGCTCTCTGTTCACTTTGATCTCACAACTGACATTTAAAAATAACTCTCTGCTTTTGTCCGTTTCTGCAGTCAGACAAGTATCCCATTCAAGACACTGGCCTCCCTAAAGGTAAGAACAGTTAATATAAGGACTTCTACTTGTGACTAATTGAGTATCTGGAACAAAGCACCACTCAAATACAGTTTACTTACTGAAGATAATAAGACAGAAATGAACCAATAACTTAGGTTGAGAATAGTTACCCAATTATCCTTAGAAATGAACTTTCTAATTAGAATCGATCAATCATGTTATACCAGATTATACATTTGAACTTCATATGGTGTTACTACATATGGCACTACACAAAGCTGGACATGTTCTGCGTTCAAATAATGTAGGTGACTCAAATTTGTTTAAGGAGAAGGAGAGGATTGGGTGAGGTGACTCATGCCTGTAATCCTAACATTTGGAAGGCTGAGACAGGAGACTGCTAGGAGTTTGAGGCCAGTCTGGACTACGTAATGAGTTATAGGCCAGCCTGAGCTCTAGAGTGAGACTGTTTCCAAAAACCAAAAGGAAAAACAGAGAGAGAGAGAGAGAGAGAGAGAGAGAGAGAGAGAGAGAGAGAGAGAGGAGGAGGAGGAAGAGGAGGAAGAGGAGGAAGAGGAAGGAGAATGTGTTAGCCCAAGCTCCAATTGGGGAAGGTGTGTGGTAGATTTCACTGAAACCCCAGTAATGTTCTGTGGACAAACACCAAGGGACTCTTGTCAGGCTCGAAAATTCCTTTTGTAATCCACAGCCTCAAATTCAAACATGGTAAGGATCAGAAAGTGGCCATACTCTAGCCTTTTGCGGCCCAGCACCATGGTGTGTTTGCAAAGCCATCATGTGGCTTGTTGTATCAGAACATTGACCTTGTACCCTGTGGACAGCCCAGAGATGAGGGGACAGGGACAATCAGATCATCTCAGCTCCAGAGATGGCAGGTCACCTGGCTGCTTGGTCTCCGTGCAGAGGTGGCCTATGGAACTCCTGCCCAGGTGGGCTTCCTGATATGTCTCTGAGAGTGGGAACAGGGGAGAGCTTCCCACCAGGGCCACCTGTGGATAAGTCTAGGTTTGGGCACTGCTATCTCCCCTCCCTGGCCTCAGACTCTCTTGTCCCGTGGTGTGATACCATTAACATGTCAGTCCTTTTCTTATATATTTGGTTGTGAGCCTAGCCTTTAACGGCTGAGCCATCTCTCCAGCCCATGTCAGTCCTTTTCTAAGTGACTGTGGGAATGGGGGAGAGGCCAAAGCCTGGCTTACCATAAACCATGGCTGTGCTTGGCAGGTTTCCAGCAAGCTCCCTTGCCCTGCAGGCTCTCCACAGGTAACCTGTCCCTCATCTAGAGCTCCCATTTTCTAGCTTATTTAATTAATTGTTAAAGTTAGCACACTGAGTGATAGGTTTCTTCAATGGCAATGTCTTACATATGTATCATTATATTTTAGTCTAATTTTTCTTCTCACTTATAATCTTACCCCATGCTTCCTCTAGCTAATTGGCTTTCCCCCAAGATATTCCCTCTCAATTTCACATCACATGTATTCCATTAACCTCCTCCCAACATCCTCCACACCCCTGTGGCACTCAACCCCTCCATAGATAGATAGGTGATAGACAGACAGATAGATAGGTAGGTAGGTAGACAGACAGACAGACAGACAGATAGATAAGGTAGGTAGGTAGATAGGTAGGCAGGCAGACAGACAAACATACAGACAGGTAAGGTAGGTAGGTATGTAAATAGATAGATAGGAAGATAAGTAGATAGATAAAGCATTGTCTAGTTTTTTGTTTTTTGTTTTTTTTTTTTAAGAGTTGGATGGTGTCATATGCTTGTGTCCCAGTGCTGAGGAAATAAAACAGGCATATCTTTTTTGTCTTGCTGGCCAGCCAGCCTAACCCAACCAACACACACACACACACACACACACACACACACACACACACACACACGCACACACACAGAGAGACACACACTTTTAAAAATATAATTCAACAAAGGAGATCCAGGGTCTGGAGCATGTTCTAAGGAGCATGTACACCAGACAGGGATCAAGGGAGGGCTGGCCAAAACCCCACAGAAATCAGTTTAAGGATTGTCAAGCAGAATAGCCCAGAGGGTACACTTGGATGGGTGTTATAAAGCTCTTTTCTTCTTTGCCCTTGAATGTGACTTCCTGTTTTGAAAGGAAAAGAACACTGCTTAGCAACCTGATCCTACATATGGTCAGGTTTCTCCTAGAATCTGAGCTCTATACAACTTTCATTCGAGCCCTCATGCCTTCACAGGAAGCATGACTCTGAGAGCACACAACAGACCTTCCCTTTGTTCTATGTCACAGGAAATAATATAAAGTGCATAATTTTTAAATCTCCAAAGAAGTGCACTGCTTTGTAGGTTAAATGAGTCTTGGTTAGAAGTTTTAAAGATTCAATTCAATAATAAGGCAATTTAATGTCTGCTAGTGAGGTTTCTAATAGTTTTCTCATGGAATTCGTTTTAAGAGAGGGGAGCAGAGGACGACAGCCTGAGGAGGAGTAAGAATGAAGTATAATGATGCTATGTAGAAGAAAGTCTGGTGATGCTTATGCACGAAAATGTGTCACAGTGATATCTGCTACTTTGTATGCTGACTAAAAGAGTTAATAAACGGGTTGGGGAGAAGGTCCCTGCGCAAAGTGCCTGCTGCACAAGTATGAGGACCCGAGTTCAGATCCCCGGCACTCATAAAAGACAGGCATAGGGGTTTAGTCTGCAAACCTAATACAAGCAGATGGTGTGAAGAGGGTCCCCAGAGATCGATGGCTAGCTAGCCAGCCTCCTGGAAACATTGAGCTCTAGGCCCAGTGAGAGGCCCTGCCTCAAAAGCAATAAAGTAGAAAGAAGACACCTCACCTTGACCTTGAACTTACAAAATAAATAAGTAAACAAACAAATATTTTTAGAGAGTTATTTTTAGGAATCTAAAAATTCATGTAAAGTAATTTTAGAGACCAATTTGTGGTCCTAAAAATAATCTAAACTTCCATCTAATTATATTAAGTATCAGCGAGGATTCTGGCATCCCAGTAAGTTGGGGGTGTCTAGTTTACTTAATACTGGAGTCATGGGTAATTAGCTTTAACAATTTTCCTACAGTTGAAAAAGGCCTCAAAACTCATTTTCTTAAATAGGTTAGGCGAGCTTCCTAGCATCTGTTATCCTGTCACAGGAGGCCTACATTATTCGTGAGCGGCTTAGAGCTGTTCTTTAATGCAGGCCAAGCTTGAGTGCTTTTGAATGCTGTGGTTTTGCTGTAAGTCATGTGGAAATCTAGGGTAATTTCAACGATCAGCATATGATTTATCACACCTGCTTTCTCATCAGGGACAAAAGCAAGCTCCCTCCAGAGTCAGTCCCTAGCTCTAGGTCTGCAGGTTTCTGTGGTACATTCTGCTGGGTCTCTTCTCCACAGCTCTGCTTGACCTACAGGAGATGGGGACTAGATTAGCTACTTTTCTTGTTGCCAAGACCAAATCCCTGACAAAATAAAGAAGGCTAAAAGTTTCAGGATTCGGTTATTCACAGTGGAGAAGGCACAGCACAGGGGCACGGCACAGCTGGTCACATCGAGTCTGCAGTCATGAAGCAGAGAGAGAAAAAGACTGTTTTTCCTCTGGTTTCTGTCCAGGACACCAGCCTGTGGGGCAGTGCTGCCTACATTCGGGGTCCTTCTTCCCTCCTCAGATCTTTCCAGACAAATTCTCATGAACACACTCAGAGGTGTGTTTCCATGAGATCACAATTCAGTCAAGCTGACAAAGAAGCTGATCGGCCATATTACAGGGACTTACTACATTTTTCATCAGGAACTTCCTGACTTCTCACAGGAACTTGAGCATCCTGAAGAGAACATGTCTTCCTGTTACATTTGCAAATGTCTTTGGGAAAATAGTTTTGATTTTTTTTTTTAAATGAGTGTTCACAGCAGAAGACAACTGCAAACAGACAAGCCCTCATGTAAATCAAGGAAACTCTGGGCTGGCCTGGTGGTACAGGCCTGTGTACAAGTTACTTAGAAGGCTGAGGCCAGAGGATGGGGGATGGGGGTGGTGTTCGGGACCTGCCTAGGTTACAGAATGAGGTCAAAGCTATCACAGGCAACTTAGTAAGATGCTGTCACAAAACAGAGTAAACAAAGGAGCCTAGAGAAAAGCTCAGTGGTAGAACATTTGCTAAATATGCTAAGTGTGTTTGAGGATCTTACTTAGTTCAAACCCCAGTCCCCCAAAAAACAAACAAAACCTTGATAATTTTCCTTAGAGTGCCTCTCTTTTACTGTTCAAAAAGAAAGTCATAGTAAATTTAAGATGCAGGGGTTGATGGCTCAGTGGTTAAGAATGCTTGCTGCTCTTCCAGAGGACCCACATCAGGTGGCTAAGGCCTGTCTGTAACTTCAGTTCCAGGGGACCTGATGCCCCCTTCAGGCCTCTGAGGACACCTACATCTCCATAGAATCTCTCTCTCTCTCTCTCTCTCTCTCTCTCTCTCTCTCTCTCTCTCACACACACACACACACACACACACAAATAAAAATTAAATAAAATCTTTTTTAGAAATTTAAAATGCAAAGGTAGATTGATTGTGTTACTTTTTTTTAAACAAATCTGAGCATACATGCAATGCTAGAGAAGTACTTTAATGCTGAGATTACATCCCTACCCCAAGGAATTTGAACTTTGCTAAAGCTCCCGGCATACACACTTCATTTAATTTTTTTTATCGTGATGCTGGAGACCCTTGTGCATGTTAGGCAAAAACTTTGCTGCTGAGCCACTTCCTCCCAGCCTCTGGAATGTTCATTTTGCACCCTCAGCATCACCCACACATAGCTGCTGTGAGGAATGCTCAAATTAAACAAACCCCTGATGATCCTTCCTCCAGGGACTAGTCATGATCTTCTCAGGTCTGGCCTTCATCCAGTGGAGTACTTTTGTTTGTAGGTGGGGCCATCCAACTCCCCGAGGGTAAGGTTTGCTCTTTGGGTATAGGAAGCAGCAATGCTGAGCCAAGGGCAGGTGCACTGGCTGGGAGAGCATTGGTACCCAATGATCTGCCTCTTTGCTTTTTGGATCAATGCAAGGTCCTCAGCCTGCCTTGTCTGCCCACTTCAATGCCCTTAGAGGTCAAGGGAAAGATAGACTGTGGTGAGAGAAACAGCCATGAAGGGACAGACAGATCATTACCCTTCACTGAATCACATTGACCAAGGTGCCAAATGGGGTTGTCCCTGGCTTGAGAGTGCCTTCCCTTCTGTAAGATTCATAAGAGCTGCACCTCATCTGTGATGGTGCTGGAAACTCACAGGTCACACCTAGAACAGACCCATGTACAGATGGCTCATGTGGCCAACAAACACTGGACAAACCAGAGGATCCTATTGGTCTGTAGAATCCAAGCAGCAATCAGCCAGGGTACTATGTTCTGATTCCTATAACAAGTGGTATTCAGAGACTAACCTGCCAAGCTGCGGACTCTAGCCACTCAACAATAGTTTTCATCCTGGGACAAGAGATAGCCTCATTGCCCCACAAAAGCTAAGTTCAAGTCCACCCCAGGCAGCCGTCACCAGTTAGCCAAGAGGATAATTTATTCTTGGTAAATGTCCTTGGTCATGGCCTGGTCTAATCTATTGATTAGGAAGCAGTTTTGCTTGCCTTCTCTGTCCACTGTTGATCAAGGTAGATTACTACCCTAAGTTGATGGGGCTGGCCAAACATATGATACCTGGCTAGACAGATAAAATGGGGTATAGTAAGCAGTCCCATATGTCTGTAGCATGGGGCACAAGGGCACCTTGTAATGTATAGAGCTGCACCAGGTTGCACTTAGAAACATGGGACACTTGGAGTATGGGCTGTGAGAGACAAGTTCTGTGGAATCTCCAGGGTGGGGTGTCTCCAGCTCCCTGAAAAGGCTATTGCCTTGTTTGAACAATTCTTTGTGCTGGTAGTGACTGGAATCCTCTCTCTTCAAAACCAACAGAATCATGCTCACTCCCGTCAAGATTAACATTACGTAGCGGGATGGCGAAGAGTTGGGATCTGAACTTGTCTTTGTTCAAATCCATCCCAATTTTACCAACACTACTGAGTTTTCATTTTAGGTCTAAGAGTGGAATGTGTATGTTCTTTATCTGTACGTTGTTCTCTCTCCCCCACCCCCCCCATCCCAGCTAAGGAGTGTGATGCAGTCACTTCCAACTGCCCACCAAATTCTGATGATCAGCACCAGGTAAGAATCATTTTATCTTCTTGTTAAACTGTAAATACCTAGGACTTTTATAAGAATGGCCCGAGAGAGCATTAAAATGGGCTGGGGAGATGACATGGTCATTAAAATGCTTGCCGCTAAAGCATGAAGGTCTGAGCTCAGACCCCAGAACTCAAGTAAAAAGCCAAGCACAGAGGTGTGTACCCACAATCCCAGATCTGGGAGACAGAAGCATATGGACTGGTAGGCCCCAGGTTCAGCCAGAGGCCGAGACTCAAAAACCAAGATGGGGAGTGCCTGGTCCTATCAGGTTCACATATGCTCATGTTCTCCATGCTCACTAGCAAACTTGATTACAGTGAGACTCCTGACTTGCCGTTACAGCACTGTGTATATCAGGATGCACACATTTAAGACAGCCTGGTTCATGCCTATGCCTTCACACATCAAGCTGAGCCCTAGCAAGTATTGTTTGGCAACGCTTTTAAAAACACCACCACATTTTAAGGAAGAGTGAGAAAAGGCCCCGTCAGGCAAAGGACTAAAGGTTAAGTTAAGGTGGGTTGAAGTATGTTAGAGGTTGGACTGTTAAATAGGAAAGTAGCTTCTCTTGGCAGTGGGAAAAGGAAGTGTTAACGAATATTGAAGACTTCAAGACCTCCTACACTCTGAGAACAGAGGGTCTAATTGGGGGAGTAGTTAACTCTGCCTTTTTTTTTTCCATTTAGGGAAATAACACATGATCAACTCTTTTTCTAGAATTGAATCATTTATTTACAAGAACAGTTTTAGGCTCACAGGAGAATGGGGTTGAAGTACATAGACTTCCCACCTAACGCCTTGCCCACATACATAGCCTCCCACACTGCCAACATCCTCTACCACGGTGACAGTTTTTACTGCCCATGTACCCACATTGACACGTCATCAGCTGCAGACCAGTGTGCTCATTAAGTTCATTCTGGGTCGTGCACATTCTGTGGCCTTGACCTAATCACTAATGCCATGTGCCTACCATTGACAAACTCACACAGGGTAGTTGCACTGGGCCAAAAGTCCTTTGTGCTCAGCTGCTCTCCCCTGGAAATCCCTGACCTTTTAATCCTTTCTATAGCTTGTTTTCCCCAGAATGTTAGAGTTGAGATTACACCAGAGGACTTCTTGCTCTTAGTAATATGCATTTAAATGTCTTTGTCTCTTGATGGTTCATATTTCATTGCTTTTTTTTTGCTGTATAATATTCCAGTATCTGGATATACCACTAGTTATCCATTTACCTACTAAAGGATATCATGGTTGTAAGAAGTAAAATAGTTTCTCCACTTTAAGTATGGATTGTATTAGAGCTTGTCAAAGAATCATAGATCTGTAGGAGGCACTAGACCCTTGTTTCCTCTAGCTGCCCATTGTTGCCACCTTGTCTAGATGATGGCAGTTTATCTTGGGTTGAAAAGTTACAGGGATCCTGGTAAATGGCTGAGCCATAATCAAAAAAGGAAGGAATTTCAACCCTTGGGATATATATTAGATAAAGCTTTGCATCCAGAACCATTAGGATGGGAAATTGGAGGTGGGGCAGGGGGATGCTGTGCTAAATTAGCACAGAGACCGTAGCTCTTGGAGTGCCAGACTATGGGACAAAGAAGACAGGGCTTTTTGGAGGTTAGGGTCTTTAAAAACTATTGTTCTGCCCTACGTCAGAGGTGCTAACCACTTTTGCCTTTTCTCTAGGCTGACATCAGTTTCTACAGAACTTGTAAAATAAAAACTACTTCACTGTCTTTAGTCTAAATTGTCATATCAGAGTGAGGGGCTTGCGTCCCACAGTGATTGCCTCAAAGTTCTGGCGCTTAGAAGAAATTGGCTCTAAGCACCCGTGTGAAGGTTTGGGTGTGAGTAAGTGTCCAGGAGGGTGCCTGCCATAACAGGGTGAGAAAGTTCAGTTTTGTAAGAAGCCACAGTGTGGCTTCAAGTGTGACAGCTTTGTTCTGAGTTCTCACTAGAAGCCAATGCAGTCCAGTTGCCCCTCACTCTTTTCAGCATTTTGCGCTCTTTGCGTTTGCGACTCTGTGAGGACAGGTGATGTGGGTGGAATTTTTTTTTTTAAGATTTATTTATTATGTATAGAGTTCTGCCTGCATGTACTCTTGCACACCAGAAGAGGGCATCAGATCATGTTATAGATGGTTGTGAGCCACCATGTGGTTGCTGGGAATTGAACTCAGGACCTTTGAAAGAGGAGTCAGTGCTCTTAACCTTTGAGCCATCTCTCCAGCTCCAGGGTAGAGTCTTTTAATATGTGAATTTTCTGTCTGTATATTTTATTTACATGTATAGTTTAGGGGTTTTGTTTGTATTTTAAAGACATACTGATACATTTATTTTATGTGAGTTTTGCCTACAGGGGTGTGAGCATAGCACAAGCATTTCTGGTCCCCACAGAAGCCAGAAAATAGCTTAGGATTCCCTGGAACTGGAGTTACAGCTCTGAGCCATTGATTCATTTCTCAATCCCTAGTTTGATTGTTTTTTATATTGGATCTTTGTGACCTTATTGGTAGATTTTAATGGTTTTCTGCATATTTTAGATAGTTCATTATTCAAAGTATCTTTTGCAAATATTCTCTGTAGGTGTGTGGGTCATCTCCCACCCCCTCTTCTTTCTAAGAGGGTCCTTTACAGACATGGAGCAGACAGTATGTTTAATTAACCCAGTCTGTCTGTTAGGTCTTTCTTCTGTGGGTTGCGCCCTTAAGAGTTGCATAGAAAAAGCTGTTGGCACACTTCGATTGTGCAGATTTTCTAAGCATTTCACAGCTGCATGTTTTACCTCATGGCCTGTAATCTGTTTTGGGTTTGTGGAACATATAAGGTCTACGTTTCACTTCTTTGAACATCAGCTGACCAGGTTTACATACGTGTATTTCTGTGACTCCACTCTCTTCCTGGGTACCTTGTCTGGGCTGTCACTGAGATCTATTTTGACCCTCTTTGCAGCTCCCCATGCTTCATGGTTTCCATTGGAACAATTCATCTGAGACCCACAGAGCATAGTATAGAAAACAGGTAGTGTTTATTATACAACGAAGTGGGAAGTACTTAAGGGTGTAAGAGAACAGTGGCCTCAGGAACCACTAAATAGGAAAATGCTCTTACAAGCGACCACAGGACAGGTCGCCACATGTTGACGTAAACTTTATGCTCTTAATTTAAAGCCTCTGCAACACGCAGCTTTCCTGGAGGACCCTTACCTATATAGGTGTTTGGCAGGCCAATTTGAATCACTATTTTGTTTATTTTTTTTAATTAATGAATCTTACAAAATGGTAGAATCAGGAAGGCATTTTGAAATATAATTTGTTTTTGTTAATCCTCCTTCCTTCTCCC